>NC_061088.1:20151708-20201708 GCF_015104395.2 Macrobrachium nipponense | reverse complement strand
TTGTGTCTGTTAAAACTGGCGTCACAACATCTAGACTATTGACACCGAAATAAATTTAATTAGAAAAAGAAAGTAAGTTTTAAATAAATTTCATATATGTAAAATATCTAAAAATATATGTATATAAATATATTTGTTCAAATATAGATATTCAGTGTACGACCAAAATTCTGTTGAGGAGGGCCCCCTCCCACGTATATATATATATAACTACTCTGTATTACAATCCTTTCCGAGAATTGTAGCTATAGTAGATTCACAAGGCTGGAAACTCTCAGTCTCTATCGAGAGAGCTCACAGAGGCAGGATGTATGTTCCACCTCTCCTGAAAGACGTATCCCTCAGGAGACGTGGAACGTACATCTTGCCTATGTGAACTCTCGAGAGAGATGAGAGTTTCCAGCCCCGTGATTGGCTTATCAACAGCCAATCAGGAGCGTCGTAAGTGACTGGCTTAGACGTCAAATGCACGGTTGATGTGAATCTACTATAGGATAAAATTATCTTCTCTGTCACGCCCCCAAGACAGGAACCTGTCTCATATTTCCAAGTCTGTTACATTCAACCAGCAAATGTCTCACAAGGGTACAGTACAGTCATCGCAAAACGGAGGATTTCCACGGGACATCAAGAACCCAGGAGTGAGTCTTGAATTTTATAAATTAGCGCAATTCATCTCCAAGATTTCTCGCTAAGGACGCAAATATATAAAGCCGTCAAATTAGCGACTTACTCACTATAAAGGTAACATCTCCATCTTTTCTTGTCTCTCGGGAAATGGAGTTTCTTGTAAACAAACGTCAGGTGCTGCTGGTTCCCAGTAATCCGGTTCAGCGAAATGCACCGATTTCTTTCATTCCTTCTTTTCCTCCTTTGAACAATGACTTCATTGGCATTTCCCCCCCGTTCGCTAAACGTCATCTCCTTTGGTAAGACGATGCGTTTGAAGCCAATAACTTGTTGGTGAGTTGGAAAGACGTAAGGAAGACGTTGGCATAAGATGTAACGATGATAAGACGTAATAAGGAAGTTGAGACGTTGAGAGAATGAGGCGTAAAGAAAGTAAGACGTAAGGAAGATGCGAAGTTGGGAGGATGAGACGTAACTAAAATAAGACGTAAAGAAGTTGAGACATTGAGAGAATGAGACGTAAAGAAAATAAGACATAAGGAAGATGAGACGTTGTGTAGACAATAAGCGGGGCGGGTAAGACTTAAGTAACACTGGACACTGGGAAGATAAGACGTACGGCAAGTAATACGTAAGGAATACGACACGTTGGGAAGACAAGACGTAAGGAAGACGAGACGCTGGGACGGAATAAACGTAAGGAAAGGAAGGCATAAGGTTATAAGGAAACTAAGACGCGAAGAAATGAGGAAGTTATGACGTGCGTAATAGCCCAGCCATAAAGCTTATTAATATCTGGGAAAAGAAAAACGTCGCGTTTGTTGTGATTTGCCGAAACCAAACACCGATGTTTGGTTTGATCTCTCGAGGAAGGTGACGCGAAAGGAATTAACGGCGACCTCGTCATCTCAGGTCGTCTGATTCAGCGTCGGAGGGGTAAGGGGTAAGGTGGTGGAGGAGGAGGAGGAGGAGGAGGAGGAGGAGGAGAACGATGACGACGACGACGAAGAGGAGGAGAAGGAGGAGGATGAGGAGGAGGAGGAGGAGAACGAAAACGACGACGACGACGACGAGGAGGAGGAGAAGGAGGAGGATGAGGAGGAGGAGGAGGAGAACGAAAACGACGACGACGACGACGAGGAGGAGGAGAAGGAGGAGGATGAGGATGAGGATGGATGATGATGATGATGAGGAGGAGGAGGAGGAGGAGGAGGAAGAGGACCAGAAGGATGAAGACAACGACGACGACGACGACGAGGAGGAGGAGGAGGAGGACCAGGAGGATGAAGACAACGAGGAGGAGGAGGAGGACCAGGTAGGATGAAGACAACGACGATGGAGGAGGAGGAGGAGGAAGAGGACCAGTAGGATGAAGACAACGACGACGACGACGACGAGGAGGAGGAGGAGGAGGACCAGGAGGATGAAGACAACGAGGAGGAGGAGGAGGACCAGGAGGATGAAGACAACGACGAGGAGGAGGAGGAGGAGGAGGAGGAGGAAAAGTAGGGGGGAAGGCGGAGATGATGCTCGTAAAATGGACATCGAGAGAGAGATGGGGAGGGGCGTTGTTGCGGGGAAAGCTTATCGAAGTGGGTTGAGGAAAGTGGGAATTTGAATGGGGGTCGTTTTATATTTTGGGCTGGGGGTCCAAATGGAAGAGGACTGAGGTAGTGTCAAGGATAAGTCAGCATGGAGGGAGGGTGGGGGGGATTGGAAGGGAGAGAAATAAGCTTATTTCAACGGAAAGGGGTTTGGAAGTTGGACAGAGACAGGTTAAGGCAAACAGGAAACGAGGCTGAAAGGGATAATTATAGCTCTTTTTAAGCCCCATGGGGTGAGACATTTAGAATGGAATTAATGGGGTTATATCAGTACAAAAATAAATAAATAAATAATAAATAAAAAATTTTAATAAAAAATAACGATAAATAAAAAAGAATTTAAAAAATAAAAGAAAAAAGTGCGCCAAAGTTTCTTCGGCGCAATCGAGTTTTCTGTACAGCGCATAATCAAGGCCACCTAAAATAGTTCTGTTTTTCGGTTGTCTCGATATAACGCTGTATGAGACGCGGCCCATGAACTTCCCAGCCGGCCGTGGTGGCCTGTGTTGTTACGCTGCCAGACGTACGATCATGGCTAACACTAGCCGCAAATAAAATCAAAACTATTAAGGCTAGAGGGGTTGCAATTTGGTGTTTGATGATTTGGGGGTGGATGATCAACATACCAATTTGCAGCCCTCTAGCCTCAGTAGTTTTTAAGATCTGAGGGCGGACAGACAACGCCATTTCAATAGTTTACTTTTACAGAAAGATACAACACAAAATTTTTTAACGTGTGAAAATTCATCTTAGTCACCACCTCCAACGCTGTCTTTCCTGTGCTTTCACTTGCACAAATCTCCAGCCTCCCTAATCACAATCCTCATATAAGTGGGTATGGGTCTTCCAACTATTCTCTGGTACCCACAGAAGCCCAGGTGACTATCACGTACCACGTATTCTCCAACGATGAAGCGATGGACATGCACAAGACAACTCCATAGTTTATAACAATTTATCATAAAGAAGCATAATTATTTGAATGGAAAATTGAAGTCACGTGTAGGAGTCGGGAGTCCGGATAAGAGAAATTGGTAAAATAACCAAGGAAAGAATCTAATCCTCTATTGGCATGAATGATTATAGACTATATACGGTTTCAAGTCTGGATAAAAACACAGCGATTAACGTCCTTACATTGCGCAAATCCAAGTGTCATTGAGACTTACAACCAACCTGAACAGTATAGTATAAGCGGAACTAATCCAAAGAGACTCAAGAGAATAGGTAAATAATTAGTTCTCTCTCTCTCTCTCTTTCTCCTCCCCATTCATTTTCCTTCTTTTTTGTGTAGAATACTTATGGGTGCCGGACTACCTCTGCCATAGGTTCCTGAATTAATTCTACAAAAAAATTGTTCAATGAATCACAGACCATTTATCATATATATATATATGTATATATATATATATATATATATATATATATATACATATTATATATGTGTGTGTGTGTGTGTGTGTGTTGTGTGTGTGTGCAATTGTAACAGCCACAGTGCCCTCTTAACTTCTCAAATTTTTTGCTCTATTTTTGGATACGCTTGTCACTACAAAGCCTTGAGCTCGAACTTCAATGAAATTTGAAGAAATCATGATGTCCGGTTTCCCGCTACCGGACACACACGCACACATGTATATACGTATATATGGAGAGAGAGAGAGGAGAGAGAGAGAGAGAGAGAGAGAGAGAGAGAGAGAGTCTAAGGGTAATAGACGCCACGTTCAGACATGCGAGCGTCCCAAACCAAGGCGTGACCCATTATCCCATACCCCACCTCATCAGTGGCCCCACCGTAAGTGACTATGAAGGTATACCCCGATCCGAGCTTAGAGGCGTTACATAACGTCCATAGGGTTGGTAATTGCCATACAGAACCTCTCTTATAATACTGCGATTTTGAAAGTATCATTTGAAATACGTATATAAAGCGTTTGGGCATGTTAAAACCAATATGGTCCTTTGTATGTAAAATGCATAAATAAAAGCCAAAAGGAGATAACACCAATAAAAAAAATAGTAAGATGAATTTTACAATAACATCAACGCGGTTTAAATCCTGTAAATAAATCTTAGGAGCAAGAGCCCGTGCTGGCACAAAGCCAGCCAAATCATAACCAACCAGTAAATCATCGTGCAGACATTTCATAATTATCGATAAAAAGCTGAAAATGCAATTCAATCAATCTAATGTACTGTACATTACGAAGATCAATTTTATCACCATCCAAACACGACGTAAGCAGAATTTACTAAGGATGACGCAGTGGAAACGAATATCTCTTTCCCAAAATAAGTTAAGTATATCTTAGTTTCACCAGACCACTGAGCTGATTAACAGCTCTCCTAGGGCTGGCCCGAAGGATTAGATATTTTTACGTGGCTAGGAACCAATTGATCACCTAGCATCGGGACCTACAGCTTACTGTGGGATCGGAACCACGCTATATCGAGAAATGAATTTCTATCACCAGAAATAAATTCCTCTGATTCCGCGTTGGCAGAGCCGGGAATCGAACTTCGGACCACCAGATCGGCAGCCGAGCGCGAAAACCACTCGTCCAGCGAGGAACTCCCTTTCCCAAAGGATAAAGCTCCATCTTCCTCGTAAATCTGTTGTATTTTCCTAACGGTGAACGTTGGGAAATCATCACCACAGACCTTACCTTACAGACCTTACATCTTGTTCGGGGTTGCCCCAGGTCCTCAGTGTGAGGCACCTCTAATGTCTACCAGAGAGTTGCTAGTACATCTTCCGGTATATTTGCATCTTCCAATCTTGGATGGTCTGGATGCAGTTTAGATATTTGTCGAGCTTATTCTTAAAACACATCTACGCTCACTCCTGATATATTCCTCAGATGAGCTGGCAACGCATTGAATAGACGCTGCATTATCGATGCTGGTGCGTAGTGGATTAATGTCCTGTGTGCTTTCCTTATTTTTCCTGGTATATTTTTGTTTTGGGCACTATAATCTACCTCTGCTTGCTGCTCGATATTTTTAGTTCCATGATATTTTCTGCTATTCCTTCTATCTGTTTCCATGCCTGAATTATCATGTAGCGTTCTCTTCCTTTCTCTAGACTATATAATTTTAAGAATTGTAGTCTTTCCCAGTAGTCTAGGTCCTTAACTTCTTCTATTCTAGCTGTACAAAAGGACCTTTGTACACTCTCTATTTGTGCAATATCCTTTTGATAGTGGGTGGGTACCATATCATATTGCAATATTCAAGTGGACTACGAACATATGTTTTATAAAGCATATCAATGTGTTCAGTCAGCTTTCTTGTTTTGAAGTGCCGTAACAAACATTCCCATTTTTGCTTTACATTTTGCCAAACAGAGTTGCTATTTGATCATTGCATAACATGTTCCTATTCATCATCACACCAAGGTCTTTAACTGCTTCTTATTTGTGATTGTCTCATTATTAGGTCCCTTATATGCATATAGCTTTCTTTCTCTGTCTCCATAATTTATGATTCAAATTTATCAGAGTTAAATACCATCCTATTTACCTCTGCCCACACATTCTGAGTTACTATATTTCTCATATATTTTTCCTGTTTTTTGTCTTTCCCATATATTGCGGTTCCCCCCCCATTGATTCCTATTTTTTCTATCTGATCTATAAGCGAGTATAAAAAAAAAAAGGGACGAAATTCGAAACAGCGATAACTAGCAATAACATAACCTCGCGCAGATGTGCCCGACGACCTCGTATTGGACAGGGAACGAGAGATATGAATTGCATCCAGGCTTAACTAATCAGCCTCTCTTTTATTTAAAGAGAGCCATGAGGTTCTGATTTCGACCTGGGAAACCTCTTCGAGTCTGCGTGCACAAATTTGATGATTGAGCAAACTTGTCCCCTTGGTGATTATTCAAATCTCATGGAGGAATATATATATATATATATATATATATATATATATATATATATATATATATATATACGTGTGCGCGTGTCTTTATGCACTTATATAGTATATATATATATATATATATATATATATATATATATATATAATATATGATATATGTATATCATATATATATATATATATATATATATATATATATATATATATATATATATATATATATATATATATATATATATATCTATACTATATATATATATATATATATATAAATATATATATATATACATATATATATATATATATATATATATATATTGTATATATATATCTAAGTATAGAGAGAGAGAATTATTCCTTACTTTGACCCATTGGTGCCTCTGCCAAATTCCTTTTCTTTATATAGTGTGATAGTAACCGTTCCTTGTTGTTGCTGTTTATATATTTTTTCCAACATTTGTAACCTTACGACTCATTCCGGTCTATAATTCCAGCTCTGGGTTCTACATAAGTTTACAAACTCACTTGTGTCGATCAAGTCTCTTTGTCAACGGATTCGTCATATTTTACAAACACGATCTAATGATGGTCCCCATCAAGACCCTTAGTACTCTGTTTTTGCTGCAGTCTGTGAAAGCACTGTGTGAGATTGGCTGTAGTATGGTTTCCTTTGTGGATTCAGCGTAAAGTAACAAAAAAAAATTATGAAGATAATTTATGGATAAATAATGACCAGCCAAGGAAAAATTATAAATAGCAGCACTCAGTAGAAAAGCGTACCTTATAAATGGAAAACAAATATGATGTCTAAGTAACAAAAACAAAACAAAAATTATGAAGATACTTTAGGGATAATGAATGACTAGTTAGGGAAAAATTATAAATAGCAGCACTCAGTAGAAAGCGTTCCTTATAAATGGACAACAAATATGCTGTCCGCATTCTGTTTTCCGTTGTGGATTCAGCGTCAAGTAACAAAAATAAATAAATAAATAAACCAATTGTCTTCCAACAAAGATCTTTGAAAAAATACTTATTTACGAAAGTGACTTAGTGTTGACAGAAGGACCCTGGATATCGTTCATGGGTTTCAGCGCGCGTTTTCTTGATTTAAACATCATAATATCCAGATATATCAGACCAGATTCCCAATTTATCAAGTCAATAATAAATTTTTATTCTTTTTATTTTTATTTATTTATTCATTTATTATTAATTTTTTGTTGTGGGGGAAGGGAGTGGAGTGGGGCTTGGTACTTGGTCTATCAAAGTAAAGCAGATGTTTATTTTATCCTTTTTATGTGGGGTGGGGGTGGGGGTGGGCGGCCACGGTTGGTTAAGGGGTTTAGCGCTGGCCTCATGGAACTGGCCCATCGGGTTTCAATATCTACGTGCGAGCCTTAAACATCTGTCGAACACCCTTGCACGGACTCGGAGCTGCAAACAAATATTTTCGTCGGAGTCAGCAACTTTCGCATCTTGTGCGCAATCTATCTTTCATTAGGGTCTGAATGACTCCCAGCGTCCTACACGCCTTTTCCATTACAGCCTCGTAATGACTTCATTCTGGAGTAATATGCGTGACTTGTTTGCTTTACCCTCGCTCGGCCAACGGGATTTTAAGCAGCCTAGTCGATCAGACGAGTTCCTGATGAAAGAGGAGGGTTTTTGAAGACTGAATAGACCGGAATGGAAAACAATATTTACACCAACGCTAAGAATTGGTACCCATGAGGTCATTCAACGCTGAAACGGAAATTAACAGTAAAAAAAGATTTTAAGGGCATAACAGGAGGAATATCTTGGGACCTATGAGGTCATTCAACGCTGAAACGGTAATTAACGGTAAAAAAAAAGTTTAAAAGGCGTAACAGGAGGAATATCTCGTAGTTGCGCTATGAAACAATTGTTAGATGGTGGAAAGTATGATGGTGGAAAAAGAATATGAACGGAGATACAGTAAAAAGGAATTAAAGGGGTTGCAGCTAAGGGCCGAAGGGGGAACACTGCAAAGAAACCTTGAGTAATGTCTACACTGACGGCACTAACCACCAACGGAATTCAGATCTTTGAAATTTATCTAGCGTTCTGACGACGGTTGATCGTAAATTTTACTGTCCTGCCTTGCAAAAAATAAAAATAATTAATAAATAAACAAATAAATAAATAGATAAACGCATAAATAAAATTGTTAATGAACACTTAACCAGACCATTATTATAGGTGTTTGATGCAAGGGGGCTGTTGGTCGAAAATAGGATCGAAAACAATTAGAATGACTCAGCTGACGCTTTCCTGACTTAGATGAAGAGAGAATGAACGCGGCTAACTCCTTCAAATACTTAGTAATAACGATATCCAGCGCATGTCCTCTCGAGCTGGAATATAGTGAGCGACTTATACTGGAAAATCAAACCATTTGACCGGTTGAATACTGTTCTGAAATCAAATAAGATTATACATAAATCACATTACGATGTGTAATTGCTATGCCGACGCGAATCGTGGTATGACCGTATTAGATCATGAAGCTTCAATAAAAACACCGGGAGTGTATCAGGTGTCAGGATGCTTAGAAATACTATTAATGAAAAAATGGCGGAGGTTTCGTACGTAGATGAGAATTAATTGTTGATGCCCAACGATTAACTGTAAATAATGTTCGTGTTGTCTGGTTATCGCGATGGTTAATGTTGTTAAGGTTTGCTGTGTGGTAGTTTGCTGGTTCGAGTCTACGCTCGGCCATAATGATTGTTTACTTGGTGTTGGGTTGTTTTAGCTAATTTATGCATAGTTATCGGTCACGTGTACTTTTTGGTATTACGATAGTGTCTTTCTGTAAACAAATGACGAAAGTTATCAGTTTAAAAAGAGATTTCATACAGAACGGATATAACGAATGTAACGATAGTTGGTATTTACTGAGGAATATTTGGACCGTTTGTATAGGAACACAATTGTAAGTAAACGCCTATTATATTGTTTTAGAATACGGCGGATTCATCTTTCCCATTGTGTAAGCCTACATTGTATATAAACGTATGTCTTTATAATGAGCCTTAATTATATTGACTTTGTGTATTAAGCTTTTTGTAATTAGCCGTTATACATGCGTAATTTACTTAATTAAGCGTTTGCATGTTGTTTCTAATAGTCTTAGTTGTTTAACTTAACTTAATTTTGTATAATTAGCATATTATTCATACGTTGATTTCTTTCCATTTATCCATAGTAATTGAACCACATCACATCACATCACTTCAAGTTACGCTGCATACGTCAAGTCTACATGTATAAACTGCCTAACAATATAACCATATCGATGTTAACGTCATGGATCTAATAAGAACTATATGTGCGTATCAAAAATTGTGTTTGTCCATCATTCACGTTAAGCAATAGAAGAAACAGTGCATTAATAATAATGATGAGAGGTAATGGAGATGGCTTCATGATTCCCTGATGACGATGATGGAATGGAAGATAGAATTCAAGGCCAAAGGCCAAGCGCGGGGGCCTATGAGGTCTATTACACACCACACACAGACACACCACCACATATATATAAATATACATATATATATATATATATATATATATATATATATATAATGTATATATTATATATATATATAGTATATATATATATATATATATATATATATATATATATATATAAGTCTTTTTACCCTAATACAGCACTATAATACGAAGATAAAAGGCCCGTAAAACGCTATTTAACGTTGCAACCATATATTTCGATAGCGCTTCCTTCTGTACTCCTGATCACTGGTAAAATATGGACATAGGATGTCTTACAAGAGTGTACATATATATACAAAACATATTTTACCAGTGATCAGGAGCCCTCAGAAGGAAGTGCTCTAAAATATAATGTTGCAGCGTTAAAATGTAGTGTTTTAATGGACCTTTTATTTCTTCTTATGCATTTCATTTATATATATATATATATATATATATATATATATATATATATATATATATATATATATATATATATATATATATATATACTATATATATATATAATATATATAAATATATATATATATATATATATATATATATATATATATATGTATATATATATAAACATATATATATATATATATATATATGTATATATATATACAATATATATATATATTATATAATACATATACCTATATATACTCCCATATATATATAAAATATATATATATACATATATATATATAATATTCATATACATATTAACATATATAACATATATATATATATATATATATATATATATATCTAAAAATTTACAACTCTATCTACTCCTGAACTTCAGCCTACCATCTATACTTCTCTCTCCCTCTTTCTATACACCGCTGGATTCTTTCTTCCCTCCTGCCTCCCTCTCACTGTCTACTACTACTACGTAGTAGGACATCTCTCCCGTCCGAAAGCCACCCTCCGGAGTCCAATGGACCGGGACGGGAAAGGGTTGTCGTTTGGTGTACAATATGACGACAATAATAGACAGGAAATAATAGGGAAGGGGCACTGGATGCCACATTATCAAATGGCACTTGCTGCTCATGCTGCTGCTTTGGGTCATCGGAGTTGGGGGGGGGGGTGGGGGGGGGGGGGGGAGTGTGATTCGGTTGTTATTCTGTTTATAATGGTAGTGATAATAGTTAATATTACTTTATCTTTTCAGTTCGAGTGATTTTTTTTTACGAAAATTAGTTACTGTTATCTAGTTACTATTATTTTTATTTTTTTTCCAGTTCGACTTATTTTCTTCGGGAAAATAAGTTACTGTTATTATTATTACTCTTTTATCTGGTCGATTTATTACGTTCAGAAAAAGTAATCACTAGTTCACCAGTAAATAATCAGTACCATTATTATTATTAATCTTGTCCCTGGTCGATTTATTTTGTTCAGAAAAGGTACCCACGATTATTATAACAATGTTATCATTACTATAAATAAAGCTATAATAGTGTGCGAAATAAGTCGTAAATTACGCTTTGACTTAAGAAATTAACCAGTACCATTATATTCATTATTGTTTTTATCATTATTTTATTTGGTCGATTTATTTCGTTCAGAGTTGGGGCGAGTGTGATTCGGTTGCTATTTTGTTAAATGATCGTGATTTATTAATTTTATTATTTTTTTCAGTTCGACTTATTTTGTTCGGGAAAATAAGTTACTGTTATCATCAGTATATATAGCGATCATACATTAGCGTGAGAAATGAGTCGTATTACGTTTTGATTAATCAGTAATTAATCAGTACCATTACTATTATATTAAGCTTTTATCAGGTCGATTTATTACGTTTAGAAAAAAATAATCACGATTATTATTTCAATGTTATCATTACTATAAATAATCCTACAATAGCGTACGAAATAAATCGTAGCTTACATTTAATTAATCAGTAATTATTCATTACCATTACTTCAATGTTATCATTACTATAAATAATCCTAAAATAGCGTGCGAAATGAGTTGTAAATTACATCTTAAAATAAGCTATTAACCAGTACCATTATTATTATTATTATTATTATTATTATTATTATTATTATTATTATTATTATTGATTATATTATATTTCATTCTCCTTATGATTTTCCTTTCTGGCACGCTGGTATTATAAAAGCAAGCTGTCCAATGTCATCGTGCTGTAGGTCGTCAACGGAAATCGAAATTTTCGGGCGCTGGTGGTTATCAAAAGCAAAACTGGTTATCAGGGACAGGCTGGGGTATACCTGTTGAGCGACCCCAGCCTGTCTGATAACCAGTTTTGCGGGGTTTTTGATAACCCAGACCCGCCCGAAATTTCCGTTGACGACCTACAGCACGATGAACATTGGACAGCTGCTTTTCTAATACCAGCGTGCCAGAAAGGAAAATCATAAGGAGAATTGAAAGAATATTGTACAAAATCAATTCTGTGAATTCTGCCATTATTTTTAATAAAACTTGTTTGAAAGAAGGTCTGTTTGTTTCCAGCGTACATATTATTATTATTATTATTATTATTTTTTTTATTTGGTAGATTTAATTCGTTCAGAAAAAGTAATCACGACTATTATTACAGATAAAAATACAAAAGTGTCCGAATCAGAAGTCACAGAAGATGTTATAACCTGTGTCGTTGGATCCACAGAGATATACTTGTGTAAATATTTGTTAAAAATAATTAATTGGGAATAATTACAAAAACCTACCTTTTTCGTCGTTTTCCATTTTCTGGACCGGGTCACCAAAAACCAAAGAACGTCGACGGAGGCTATAGGCTTTTGTGAAATATATTTGAACTTCGTGGAAATGTAAATCACCGTGGATCCATCGATATATATGATACATCATGCCACAGTGATTGCTTTTCAATTTTATAACCTAATTAACCTATACCTGAGGATTTGAGCAGGCTGAACACCTATCACCAGAGAGTTTTACCCAACCTCTCGACCCACCAGTGATCAGGTGGTATCACCTAAATGAAATGATTGCACAGAATGTTGTGTTGCAAACAAACCAATAACAACGTGCAAAATAAATCCATTGAGATAAGTATACTGGCAAATTTTGCTATACAATTTTGGGGAACATAGCAATATTGAAAAGCATGATTCCCGTTTAACGAAGAGTTCCATATATATATATATATATATATATATATATATGTATATATATATTATATATGTATGATATGTATATATATATATATATATAGTATATATGAATTTATACTATATATATATATATATATATATATATATATCTACATATATCCTATAATACATATATAATATCTATATATATATATTATATCTATCTATATATATATATATATATATATATTTTCCTTCCTCTCATTCTCTACTTGGACCTTCACCACCTTAGGGCAAAACCTATCGTGGATTTTTCACCTGAAAGCTCAATGCATTAAGATGATATAATGGAACCAAGCATTAACATTATGTTGTAATTAATGAATATGGAAAGGAGAGAGAGAGAGAGAGAGAGAATGTAAAACCGTCAAAGTTCCAAGAGTATATGGATAAATTGTTGGTGATAATGGCATCTTTACATATGTGAACAACACTAACAATGGCCTAAAGAGAGTTGTAAGTACTGGCATTAACTTAATTCAGACATTAAATTATGTACCTGATTAATTACCTATAGGCATCGGAAGTTAAGGTTAAGGTTAATTAAACATCATCCCAAAATACTCTCTGAGAACCAGCAAGCTAACACCTCTTGGAGCCACCCCCCCCCCCCCCCCCCCCTCTCTCTCTCTCTCTCTCTCGTCAATCTCTCTTCTCTCTTCCTCCTATACATCATAAGAGAAAATGTAAAAATCGGATATATCATCTGAATTATAAGATAACATTATTTATAGAAAAATGTCGTCCTCCGACTTAAAGAGGAGTAATAAGTAAGCCAACGGCGAATTAATAATAATAATAATAATAATAATAATAATAATAATAATAATAATAATAATAATAAGCAACAAGGACAAAAACACACAGTAATCTGTAAACAGGTCAAGCCGCAATTGACCCCAGACGAGGGAGGAGGGTCATCAGTCAATGGCGGGAGGCGTTACTGTCATAAGACTAAAAAGGACAAAGTTTCTTTTCTCTCTCCCACGTAAATGTAGCTTTCTTTGGAAGGGACAGTACTGAAGGGAGATGGAAAGGGGTTTGGTTTATATATTATATTGTATATATATATAGATATATATATTTTATTTATATATATATATATAATATATAATAAACATACATGCACTGAAAAACACACAGACATAAAACTGTTACGTATACATACATATATATATATGCATATATATATATATATATATATATATATATATATATATATATTTATATACATGAAACACTATACATATATACACATACATAAAATATATGTATAACGGATATATATTATATATATATATATATAATATATATATACATACATAATATACATACATACATACATACACATGTAAGACACTAAAAAAGAGAACCTTGCCCTTAGATGGTGTACTACCTTATGAAGAAATATCCCACTTCAAAAAGCAATCGGTCGTTTCTCCAGCACCAGGAAAAAGGCGAAAAAGTTTCCTGTCCTCTTCGCCTCTTTCATTTAAAGCCACATCCTCCGAAAATCTCAATAAATAAAGCACCAGATTGGACACTATATCAAAAGCGACGGTGTTCCGAGGACCCAACTATTTTTGCCTTGAACCGCGGGAAGGCTTCGCTTCTTCGTAGCACTTTTGTTTGCCTGGCGGAATTTTTTTTATTTTTTTATTTTTTTATTATCAATGAGCCTTACGTAACTGGAATATATATATCATATCTAATATTTGATATATGTATATATATATATTATATATTATATATATATATATATAAACCAGTTATTTTATTATAGTTTTTTTTAGTGGTTCGTTCGTCCGTTGTTTTGTAGGCAAGAGATTACTTTCTTTTAAAAGCAGTTTTGAAATAAACCTGAAAAATAAAACTGTTCGAGACATTCTATATGATATATATATATATATATATATATATATATTAGTATATATTATATATATATATATATATATTACAGTATATATATAGAATTATATATATAATATATATATAATGTATGTGTATATATATATATATATATACTATATACTATATATCTAGGGTATATATCTATATGTATGTATAATATATATCTACATATATATAATATATACTATACTAAAAATATATACTATATATATACTATATATATTATTATAGTTTTTTTTTTGGGGGGGATTCATTTCCCCTGGTTTTCTATAGGTAGGAGTACATTTCGGGAGTCTGTCGAATAGCTGATGCTGCCATCTGCTGGTCTGGTTGTTAGGTGCATGCAAAATATGATTTTTTGTCTCGGTGTTTGGGTCAAAAGTCTGGATGGGGGTGACCAAAAGAGCAAAATGTCTCCTGAAGAACTAATGGTGTAGGGGGTGACAGTACAACCCACGTCAGAAAGCCTAGTAATTCAAAAGGTAAAATAGATAGCTTATAATATAGATATATATATGTATATATATATATATATATATATATCAGTATATATATATATATTATATATATATATATATATATATATAATATATATAACACACACACAAACACACATATATATATCTATATATATATATATTATAATATATATATATATATATATATACACACACGAGATGGGCATGAGGCTCTGCCCTAGGCTCCACTTCCATTCTAGGTCGGGTATATGGACACAGTCCGTTAAACAACCCACTAGAAATTATGTTAACCTAAAAGATGTACCATGCGCCTCTTAATGTGACACCTGAGGTCGCCGCAACCAGGAATAAAAAAGAAGTTACTGCTTACAATGAGCCTTGCATGGGTTACAGTAGGCAGGGCTGTGGGTTCTTAGCAGCGTCCATGATTCATTATTTGTTTACTTTTTTATCTGCTCCATTTTTTCTCCTCCAACCTATCTTCTTATAATCTTGAGTTTTATTTATCCTCAATTTCCTTCCCTCCATTTGAGAGCAAATCGTTAGGCCTACTAAGAGGATCCTACCCAGTTGCATTGCGAAACATTCGTTAGAGAGGGTGGAAAGTCAGATGGAAGGAAGGGAATATGAACGAAGGTAAAGTAAATGGAATGAAAAAGGTTGCAGCTAGGGACCGAACCCACTCTGTAAAGAACCTTAAGTAATGCCTACAGTGTACCACGTGAGGTGCACTGACGGCACTATTCCCCATACGGAGCTCCGTTTCATATTCTCTTCCTTCCATCTTAATTGTTTAATAGCTACACCCGGAAAACCTCGATACTTTCAATCTCCATTTCAGCGCTAAATGACCTCATAGGTCGCAGCGCTTGGCTTGTGGCCTAAATCGCTTTCCTTTCATTCCTCGAGGTGGGTCAGTAGTCGGGTTAAATTGCTTATAATAAAAATATTGACATCTAAAAATAATTATCGCTGCATCAGCTGCATTTATTTTTATTGTAGATTATCTCAGTCTAATTTTCTCAGTCTTCCTAATTGATATTTTCTCGTTGCTCTCTCGGTCTGCAAGTGACTGTCCAACATGCAGTTATTTGCAGAATAAAGCAACAGCAAGAGAATATGAAATATCAGGAGGTTTGAATCTACTATGAACTAAAGGCAGCTGATGCAGCGTTAATTTTCTACATATTTTTTAAAGGGAGTCCCTTTACAATCTTTAATAATTATATATATAATAATAAATAATAATAATAATAATATAATAATAATAATAATATAATAAAATAATAATAATATAATAGCTGTAGAGCATTGCGTATGTCCTTAACTTGAACAACTATTATTATTATTATTATTATTGTTATTGATTAGTATTATTGTATTATTATTATTTGGATTATTATTATTATTACTTAATCGAAGAAACAAATCCACAGTTATGTATGGGGTTACAATATTTGTATGAAATAATCTAAATATTCAGATCTTTTCCTTGTTTCACTATTAAGTAGAAGAACAAAAAACACAGTTAGAGGGGCAGATAATTTTACAACCCAGTCTCTTCTTTTAAGAAAGCCCCAGCCCATTGGTGGGATACGCCAATAAGGGGGCCGTGGGGGTGGGGGGGGTGGGTCGGTGGGGGGGGGGGGGGTGGGGGGGGGTGACGTATGTGTTTGTGGGGGCCGGGGTAGGGAGAGGATAATAGAATCTGGGGGAGGCAGCGGGTGAACTACGGAAAGGGCAAAAGGGTTGACACCGAACATAATGTGAAATCGATATGTGGGAATAACACACGGGCATATACGTACATACGTACACACACATATACACAAGGATACATACACACTCCCCAGAGGGAACTCTTGATAAGGCAAGGAGGAAAATGAATGATTATCCTTCCAGCGGATGACAGTAGACTTCCCGACGTCTTGGGGCTCGCCCCCCTGCCAAGGAACCCTTCACATACCGCCCCTCCCCCCCACTCACATATGCCCTTGTGGCCCGAGATACGTGAATCATCGTCAACATAGGATTCGATTTTCTTAGCGTCGTGCTTCGAAAACGTCTGTATTGGTTAATAAACTATTTTACTCAAAAAGCAAATAGTATTATCAGTTGATTACAAGTCATTATATTATGATATAAGAAAAAATATTAACATTCAAAGAAAAACCTTCTTTGAAAATCATAAGATAAAAGGTTTATTAACAATAAGTTGCAGAAATCTTCAAAATTGGTACATAATGAAATTTGCATACACCGATGCAAACACAAGGGCATCAATATGTACAATCTATCTTTTTAAATAAAACTGAACAAAAAAAATAAATAAATAACATTCCCAGTTTTAAGCCTTTCTTTTGCAAGATAGTCTACACTGTTACGTCATGGTGTTAGTAATATTCATTATGCATATTCATTTCAAATCCATTAAAATTACATATGAAAAGGGTATCATTACAGTGCAACGCACAATTATATTTCAATTATTTTAATTTTATTTCCAAACTACTTCGGCAAAGTAATGATTATTATGATTACACTTAGCCAACAACACTTCTGAAATATAATTTACAATATTCATAAATATAATTTACAATATTCATGAAACTTAAAATATTCAGTGTGCACAAAAAGCATAAGGTTTTATTAATGAAGTTATCTCGACATAAGCAATCATATTAAATTCTGATTGACCATTTCTTAATATTAAAAAAATAGATACTTCCAATAAAAGGGGCACACGGAAAAATATGTAAATACCAAAACCCAATTCCACAGACTGTAATGCTCGTAAGGGGAAAGAAAATGAATGAAATAATTCTCAAGAGTTTTTCTTCAAATGATCTAAAAAAATTCTTTTAGCTTCTGATAAAGCTAAAAGTTAGCGAGAGGGAAAATTAACGAAATAATTCTCAGGATTTTTCTTATACTTTTATGAGGATTCTTTTTCATTTTCTAGGGAAAAAAATTGGAGGGGGTCTCCGGACAAAAAGTGCCACGACAGGACTTTGCTGGCGAGAGAAGTCGAATTAACTGCGCTATTTAAAATTCCCTAATAAAAATTCAGGCGTATGGTCTCCATAGGCAAGCAGAGTCAGGAAAAATAAGAAAGCAAAGTCATCATGGTTTGGGAATACCCTGATAAAAATTGTATTGGTCCTAATATGCTCCTCAGACTTATTGCATAGGCTTGAAAGCAAAATCCCTTCTGTTCTGTTAGGGAGTTTTTATCTTACACTTTTCCACTTCCATTAAAAGGTTTTATGTATACTTCTAACTTTGTCTAAGCTTGGTAGGCATGGCGGTGGTTTTGTGCCTTGATGTAAAAGAATGTATTGTCATTAATAATAATAATAATAATAATAATAATAATAATAATAATAACAACAACCTGAAAAGGAATCTGGAAAAACTAGAGGCTGGAGAAGCTCCAGGACTCATGCAGAAGTGTGTGATCCTAGAAACGGCGCACGTGGTTAGAAAAGTGATGGACTCCTAAGGAGGCAAGATGCAACCCGGAAACCCACACTATAAATATCACCTAGTCGAATTGGAGGACTGTTAGACCACAAAAAAATAAATAATAAATAAACAAACAAATAATAATAATAATAATAATAATAATAATAATAATAATAATAATAATAATAATAATAATAATAATAATAATGAAGAATAATAATAACGAATTGTTTAGTTTAAGTTTTGTAATTTTGTTGTATATTTCTTGTGTATGTCAATCATGCTGGAACTTTAATTCAAAATGAGCATATACAGACATACACAAAATGTAGACGCACATTCATGCGTAAATACACGCAGGCGTGCTCGCACACACACACACAAATAAATACATGCATAGTACATACATACACAATGCGTGTATACGTGTGTGCGTTTGTATTAATTCACGGCTCGCGTTTGCTAGGTGCTTCGTCTACTACCGCCTACTTCCCACCCAACTGTAAATGGATTAATGGGTACCAGCGGCGTCTGTTGGGATCAAGAGAAGGGGAACGCTAGGCTAGCAACCTCACCCCAAGAGTTACTTAGAAATTGAAAACTGCACCCTTCTAACAACACTAAAGGATAAAAAGCTAAATAACATAACACTTATAAATGCACACTAGCAGAGAGAGAGAGAGAGAGAGAGAGAGAGAGAGAGAGAGAGAGAGAGAGAGAGAGAGAGAGAGAGAGAGAGAGACTCCAGACGAATGAGAGCGATGATGAATCTTATCGGTGGCAATTACCTGTTTTAACAGAGGTCAGCAGTTTTCACAGCTCAGTAAATACGGATCTTATGTGTTCTCTTAAGTTGATGTGCTAAAAATATTGCAGGGAGAATTATGGGTAAGGCTCTCTTCTTCCTCTTCTCTCTCTCTCTTTCTCTAAATGTATTTATTTTACTGTGCCATTGCTTTAGTATATTACCTATTCATGATTTTATTTTAAGGATATTGCGTTTGCACACACAATTCTATATACATAAACATACACAATATACATACATACCTCTCTACTTATATAGTTTATGTATATTACATGGCGTTTCGTCTTTTTTTATAGGAAAAGTGTATGGCTGAAGTTGTTCAATCCTTAGATACGGTGAAAAGAAAATCTTCAAGACATGAAAATATATACCCTCCATTGTGAAAGCATGCAGACTTCTAAATATGTGTACTAACAAGTAAAAAAATGCGCCGAAGTTTCTTCGGCGCAGTCGAGTTTTCTGTACACCATATAATTAAGGCCACCGAAAATAGATCCATCTTTTGATGGCCTCGGTCTAATGCTCTATGAGCCGCGGTCCACGAAACTCTCAGCCGGTTGTGGTGGACTGTGTTGTTGCGTTGCCAGAGGCATGATCATGGCTAACTTTAACATAAAATAAAATAAAAACTCCCGAGGCTAGAGGTCTGCAATTTGGTACGTTTGATGGTTGGAGGGTGGATGATCTGCATGCCAATTTGCAGCCCTCTAGCCTCAGTAGTTTTAAAGATCTGAGGGCGGACAGAAAAAAGTGGGGACTGACAGACAAAGTTGGCAGAGTAGTTTTCTTTACAGAAAACTAAAAAGTGCAGGAAGAAACATCATAGAAGTTGAGACGAAAAACTAACGACCTTTTCATACTTTTAGCACAGGTGCCTTCCCTAAAACATACAGCTTACGTGTATATCAACACCCTTTCTTAGATGGTCCGCTGGTATAGTGGTTAGTGTGGTGGGATGCCACTCAGATGTCGCGGGTTCGCGTCTCCCCCATATCATAATCAATTACTGCTGCAGTGTGGGGTCTGCGGTGGGAGGTTGAAACCAACGTTCTTTACAAGCTTGAAATTCAAGTCAATGGCCCCTTTGGTGTGCTTGATCCACGTGAATAGGTTTCATCTACTACTACTGCTACTACTACTACTACTACTACTACTAATAATAATAATAATAATAATGATAATAATAATAATTAGCTGCGACTGCAAGTTACGATAAGGCAATTAACCCAATATATCAGTGTTTGTCAGGTAAACTGATTTACGTATCTCTTCGCGCTCCACCAATCTGGAATTCATTATACACTGGAAACGTCCAGTCACTTGATTCTGAATGCAGCGTTTGGCAATAATTGGTTTCAGAATTTGCTTTCTTTGCAACACTTGATTTACGCATTTTACTTTAGTGCTTGTGCTTGGATATTTAGGCCTTCTGAATGCTGTCTTCAAGCATTATAAGGCTTTTTTGTGACGGCGTTTAAATCCCCCTAGCAGAGTCGAATGGCTGCTAATGTCCGTCTTCCAAACCAGTGACCATCTCACCGAGGCCTTCGGCTCGCAAGCCTCAGCAAGATATAATTATATCATTGATAACCAGAAAGTCTTCAATTCGCCATCTAAGTTGAACCACTTGCTTTGGTTGCAGGATGAAACTGAGGGCGAGGGGAGGAACGAATAATCTGGGCTAACAAAAACAATGTTGGTAAATATTTTCCAAGACATATACAATAAATCCTAAACCGTTTTGTTTCTTTGCTTGTATGGTGGTTTTACGTTGCATGGAACCAGTGGTTATTCAGCAACGGGACCAACGGCTTTACGTGACTTCCGAACCACGTCGGGAGTGAACTTCTATCACCAGAAATACACATACCTAACACCTCAATGGAATGGCCGAGAATCGAACTCGCGGTCACCGAAGTGGCAGGTCAAGACCAAACCGATAACGCCACTGAGGCGCTCCTAAATCGTTTTGCCGTACACCAAGGCAACTTCTTTCTAAGAGCAAATGTGTCTGGTGAAAAGTAGGTGGTAATTCAGGCCCAGATTTCACCTTGCCCTAATTCTGGTCAGTCTAAAAAGTGCGCAGTGTGAACAAACATACGGACAATCTCCTTTAATGCGTGCCATTGCAAGATTGACTACTTTATAAACGAATTTGCCTTGAATCCCTTCAACAATGTAGAAGGAGTTGCAATGACAAAGTAAGCACAACAGTCACACTGATCGAAACAAAGGACAAACACACAGTCTCACAAATAAAGAGAAAAACTGTTCACTCCCCTGACTTTGTCAATAAGGAACTAAGTCATTACGACTCTCACCTCTTACTGCTGAATCAAAGGTAAACTCTAGTCAGTGTGTAAATAACTGCTACTGACTGCAAGATATTTTCTACCCAAGATATTGTTGCATTATGAAATGGTAAACGTTTGCCCAAATCCCAAGGTGGGCCAGTCATAAATGCTAAGAAACGAATCATAAATTTCTTCTCTTGAAAATAAAATTACTGATATTTTACCCTTGTGGGATTCCTACAAATAAAAAATAGCATTCTTAACACTTTGTGTCATGTGAAAAACTACAAGACCATTGACCCATAACTAGTAATGGTTCCTCTCCCCCCCCGTACCCCCACACGGAAATAAGGCTCAATATATATATATATATATATATATATATAGATATATATATATATATGAGACCTTATTTCCGTATATATATATATATATATATATATATATATATATATATATATATATATATATATATATATACATCCTGGCAAGGAGTGAAGTTTCTTTATTTCGTTTCTCAGAATCGTATTACAAGATTTTCAGCTGAAAGCAGTTACAATATTATAAATGAATTAAAATTGTGTGAGAGAGAGAGAGAGAGAGAGAGAGAGAGAGAGAGAGAGAGAGAGAGGTGAGTTACAGGTAGACAGACAAATAGATTCGACAACCTTCCTTATTATTCTTGTTTTAATTATGCCGAAAACCCATTCGCGTCGCAAACCAGACGCATCGAAATGTTGCAATGCAATGGGCGATATTGCCATGTTTACCAGAGGGCAGGACCCCAGTCAGTGGGTCCTGCCAGGGGCGCTCCCGTTCAGCAGTGGGCGCACGATGGTCATGTTCATAATTGCGGAAATTTATCAGAAAAATTACAAATATAAATCTCCTTAATAATTGGTATAAAATTGAGAGTTGCCGGTTGATATATTTTTGGGGCAGTATAGAGCAGGGTTCGGGGGGGGTGCGTTTAATTGGGTGTGGAGGGACGAGGTGATGTGAGAGGGGAGTGGGGGAAGATTTGGGAGGATGGGAGGATGGGGATGGAGGAAATTGAAATGAGAGGTATGAGAGAATAGGAAAGAACGGATGGGATAGGTTACAGGGATGGGAATTTGGGTAGGCATAGATGAAGGATAGATCCTTATCCTGCCCCATAGGATGGATAGAGGGCTTAGGTGGAGGACGACATCTAGGAAAGAGCTGTAGGATACGGGAAGGATTTTAACCAAAAATAGAGGACAGAATAAGGTAGGAAAAGCGGATGAAGGATTGGCAATTGAGAAAAGTATGGAGTGGTTAAATGGGAGGATAGAAGAGGATTTGTAGGATGGGGCACGGATCGCTGGGCACGGGAAGATATACTGGGATAGGGTACTGGGTTTGGAAGATAGAGAAGGATGGCGATGGGATAACGCAAGGATTGGAGAGAAGGGGAGAGAAGAAGGATGGCGGTGGGATAACGCAAGTATTGGAGAGAAGGGAAGAAGGGAAGGATTGGAAGACAGAGAAGGATGGCGGTGGGATAACGCAAGGATTGGAGAGAAGGGGAGAGGGGAAGGATTAGTAAGGGATGACACAATGAAAACAGGAGAGAATAGTTATTGAGGATGCAAGTAGATAAATGTGGATAGTGGATGACAGAGAGGAAGCAATGGAAAGGAGGCGGGGAGTGGTACGAGAGGATAGGAGGAAATAGGACAGGAGGAGGAGAGGACAGGAGAGGAGAGAGGAGAGAGGATAAGAGAGGAGAGAGGAGAGTGGAGAGGATAGGTAGGGCTGGCTATAACGGTAGCACCACCAGCAGCAGCAGCTGATGTGCTGAAAAAGCAATACTACCCGCCAGTCGATTTCATGCAGGACCGATTTCGATATTGACCTCTCTTCATCGTCGTTCGGTGGGTGATGGCGACTGTTGTTGTGCCGCCTCTCTCTCTCTCTCTCTCTCTCTCTCTCTCTCTCTCTCTCTCTCTGTTCCTACCAAAAATCTAATTTGTTCTCTTTCCCCAGCCGTTGACACGAACACTCTCTCGTTCCAGTCGGTTATCTTTCCTCATTCTCTCCTTCATTATCCCTGTTTCTATACGACAATTATATCCTCCAACTCTCCCTCTCACTATTCCATCTTCTTCTATTTATCTATCTATCTATCATTTATCCAACCTTTCTTCCTTCCTTCCCTCTTTTCGTGGCCTCGTACCATCCTCCGGTCATTCGTCGCGTCTCTCTCTCTCTCTCTCTCTCTCTCTCTCTCTCTCTCTCTCTCTCTCTCTCTCCTAAGAACCTCCTAAATCCTATTGGCTGAAGTACCTCATCAAACTACGCAGCAGAAGCAGAAGCAGGAGCGGCAGGGAACTGGAGCAGGAGTGATAGCAGGAGTGGCAGTAGCAAAAGCAGGAGTGACAGTAGCAAAAGCAGGAGTGATAGCAGCAGAAGGAGTGGTAGCAGCAGCAGAAGCAGGAGTGGAAGTAACAAAAGCAGGAGTGATAACATCAGAAGCAGGAGTGGCAGGGAACAGAAGCAGGAGTGATAGCAGGAGTGGAAGTAACAAAAGCAGGAGTGATAGCAGCAGAAGGAGTGGTAGCAGCAGCAGAAACAGGAGTGGAAGTAACAAAAGCAGGAGTGACCGTAGCAGCAGAAGCATGAGTGGAAGCAGAAGCAGGAGTGGCAGTAGCAGAAGCAGGAGTGATAGCAACAGAAGCAAGAGTGACAGTAGCAGCAGAAGCAGGAGTGGTAGCAGGAGCACAAGCAGCAGCAGTAGAGGCTATAGTGGCAGCAGAAACAGCAGCAGAAGAGACTTCGTATCACTATAAAGCCGTTAAGATTGATGGACTTCCTTGCCTGGCAAAGGCGTGGCCTGAAAGGACCTGTTTGTGTGGGAGCGTGATAGCTGTATGTTTGATTGTATGTGTGTGCGTGTGTGTGTGTGTGAGGATATGTATAGTGTATGTATGGTTATGAAGGCATAGACATTCGTTGTTTTTGTCAGTATAAGCATGAGTTTGTAAGTTTGTGTTGGCACTAATGTGTTTGTGTCCTCCAATGTAAATATGTAGGATTGTGTACGTTTGTAAATGTTTGTGTTCTCACAGACACGAGTTTGCATGTGTTGGTGCTGGAATAGGCGTGGCCCAATGGATCACTCAGAGTGCCTTCACTTGTATGTGTGTGCGCGCGCTTGTGCGCGTGAGCATACATGTGTTTGTGTTACTGGGCGCGAGTTTGTGAGTGTATGTGCATTTGCGCTGCTAAGGTTCATTCTATGAACAATTTTGTTTGCGCGTCTTAAGTGTATATCCCTGTGTTTGCGTTTGAGCGCGGGGAGGTATGCATTATGCTTTTTGTTTGTGCTTGCATGGTATGTTCATTTGTGTCTAATGTTTGTGTTGGCACAGGCATGACATTAAGGGTCTGTCTGTGTTTTCGTGTGTGTTCGTATGTGCATTTGTGAGTGCATGGTATGTGCGTTTAAATTTGCCTACACGGATAAGTTTGTTTCAGATATTTCTTCCACTAGAGTGGCAGGACTCATAGTGAGTCATCTTGCAGAGACTGTATTTGTTTGTGCTTGCATATACTTGTGTATGTTTGCTAATGTGTGAACGCATGTGCTAAAGTGCTACGAGGACGTACATTTATAAGTGACCACAAACGAGGGAGTAAGCAAAGTGTTTGTGTGCGTTTGTATGTGCGTTTATGTGCGTGAGCACTTGTGTATAAGTATTTGGGCTGACGTTCCCTACAAACGAATGCGTATGTGTGTCTATGTATACGTTTCTATGGGTATGTGTGCGTAATCTTATCTGTATGTATGTGTGTATGTGACCTCATCTTTGTTTGGGTGTCGTCGTCCTACTATCTGTATGCGTTACTAATCTTTATTTGTATCTATAGCTGCGTGCGTACCCATGTTTGTTTGTTTGGGTATGTGTGCGTTTGTGCGTACACATGCGCGGGTGAACGAGCATCCAGTACACCCCCACCAGAATATAGAGAACCCCTACCCCCCCACTCCCCATCCCCCTTCCAACTTCCACCCCGGGGGGGCCAACACTGTCGGAAGCCAGCCAACGAGGCGTGAAATGTTGACCAATGATGTCCATTAAATGCTTCTCATGAATTACTGTTTATAACAAATGACAGTCGGTGGGCCAAGGTTTCCCAGACCCGCGTAACTGCTCGCTTGCTAAATATAATCTGCGCTCAAGCGAGACTAATGAGATATTGCTTGTTGTTATTGGACATTTTTCAATTTTTTCGGTTCTCTCCCTCCCCAGTTTTGTCGTTTCTAGCGGAGAGGGGAGCATGTTCATTTATTTATTATTTTTGGGAGGGGGTAGGGTGGGGCGCCTTTTTGGGCATTTCTTGGTTGAGGGAATAATAGAGAGATGGGTTGTTTGTGATGTGTTTTTGTTTCAGAAGACATGTCGACAAATGTGTCTAAAAATTCGATAGTGAAATTTTTATTAAATATGTAATAAACAGGTTCAAAGAAAAATCAAATACCTTTCAGAAAAGAGCAAATACGTTAAAAAAAATCAACGTCTATAAACATACCCTTTCAAAAAATGCATCGAAATAAAATTCAAAATTTTAAAAATACGTTAAAATACACTACAAATATACAAAAATGCAACTTAGATCTTCAAACATAAATCAAATGCGTTCGAATATACACAACATACCCTCTAAATATTTACCATTCCGTAATAAAAAAACTATCAGAGTCAAAAAACCACAATTTTTGAGAAAATGACATAATACCAAAGAGCCTCTGACAAGAACAATAGACCACCGGGAAATCGAACGTGAACGTATCTGTATGTATGTGTGTACGTATGTATATGTATGTATGGATGTATGTATGTAAATGCATTGACACAACATGCTTAATTATATCATTATAATTACTCAGCACAACAGATCGCACCTAAATCCGTCCGCAAGTGGTTGGGCATCGGACCCAGTTCTCCTCCCTGGTGAGACGAGTGGGTATCTAACCATAGAATAGGAAAAAACACCCACACTTTATATATATATATATATATATATATAGATATATATATGATATATATATATATATATATATATATATCATATATATGATATATTATATAATACATATATATGTTATGTATGTTGTATATATATAATATATATATATATATATACTATAGAATATTTATATTTAGAATATGGGATTTTCTGGGCTCAGCTCGTGTCGGCCTATGAAAGAGTACCAGAGAAGCAGACAATATGGGAAAAAAGGACAAATGAAAATCAGTTGTAAAAAATGAGGGATATAATATAAGTAAATCAGTTATTACAGCATATAAACTAAGTACTTAAGGCTAACTTATTTTAAACAATGACATAAAAGAAAGTTAGTAATGTAAAGTACTTAAAATTATAGTAAACATAGTAAAATACAATAATGCAGTGTAATTTAACAAAATAGATTCACTTAGATAACGTATTTACAAAATATACACACATTGTGTCCTACCCTAGATATATATATATATTCATTTATTTATTTATTCATATATACACATATAAATATATATATATATATATATATATATATATATATATATATATAACATATATATATATACATATATATATATATATATATATATATATATATATATATATATCATACATAAGTAAATGAATACCACAGGAAAATGAGAGGCAGAAATCCAAGCGCGCTTTCGTCTTTACTGAGACATTGTCAAGGAACGAATGAAATACAGTTGAAAAGAAAGTAATCGTGTAAACAAAAAATCAAGAATACCAGATGGATAATTGTCAAAAGGGTAAAAATCAAAGAGATAATCCTGGATTATCTCTTTGATTCGATAACTTTCTTTCCAACTGTATTTCATTCGTTCCTTGACAATGTCTTAGTAAAGAAGAAAGCGCTTGGATTTCTGCCTATCATTTTCCTGTGGTATTCGCTTATTTGATGAAGTCACGTTTCATCTATACTGTGATTTTTTTAAATATACGTATATACGTATGTGTGTGTGTATGCACAGTATTATATATATTTATATGTGTATATATGAATAAATAAATAATGAATATATATATATATATATATATATATATATATATATATATATATATATATATAAGCATATATAATATTATCTATCTACCTTTTCACACTATCAGGTGTGTCTCCTGCTGCTTCTAGCAGCCTTGCGATTCACGGCAAGTATGCTTTAGAATGGCATCCTCCAAACTTAACAACAACCCACAACAGTCATGTGATCATCCAAGTACTTAGCTTACCGCTTGTGTAAAAAGAAGTACAATATATATATATATATATGTATATACATATATACACACATATATATATATATATATATATATATAATATATATATATATATATATAATATATATATATATATATCATATATATATATATATATATATATATAATATATATATATATATATATATATATATATATATATATATATATATATCATTTATATATATACATATATATGTATATGAGAGAGAGAGAGAGAGAGAGAGAGAGAAAGAGAGAGAGAGAGAGGTTCTGCCCTATCTCTCACAGTTTAAAAACTCGCACCATATCAAAATTACTCTGTATCCTTTTGCAATATACTTAAATTATTTTCTTCGCTTAGATATACTATTTCATTCCTTTTTAGTTATGAAGAGCTCGGAATCCAAATGACAATTAGATTTCTCAAAAAAAAAAAAAAAAAAATAATACTCGTCTCGAGTTTTCTCATCCACAAGGAGCGAAAACGAGGCCCCTTGACGTAATAGAGGGAGACGTGTAATCCTTTATGAAAGCTTCGTGTCATAAAAAAATGAGAGAGAGAGAGAGAGAGAGAGAGAGAGAGAGAGAGAGAGAGAGAGAGAGAGAAGGGTAATGCTCGTTTCCAGTTAATTGTTCCTCTCCATTTTTGCAGCAACTTTATCCGGTTTAGTAATGAGAATCTGCTGATTATCTTTTCTTATCCTTTTATGTTTGTGTAATTATGTGAAATGGAAGAGCTGGTTAATCTTTTTTTTCTTTTTCTTCTTTATTATTTTATTTCCTTATACCTCCTCTTACTTCTTCCTAATGAACACCACATTCTTTGGAAGCTTGAATTTCAAGTCAGTGACCCCTTTGGATGGGCTTCTTCCATGTGAATAGATTTCACCTTCTGAATAATAATAATAATAATAATAATAATAATAATAATAATAATAATAATAATAATAAATTACTGTTGTTCTTGTTTGTTTGTTTGTATGGTGTTTTTACGTTGCATGGAACCAGTGGTTATTCAAGCAACGGGACCAACGGCTTTACGTGACTTCCGAATCAAGAGTTAACTATCACCAGAAATACACATCTCTAACCTCTTAGTGGAATGCCAGAGAATCGAACTTGCGGCCACCGAGGTGGCAGGCCAAGACCATACCCATCACGCCACTGAGGCGCTCTGTTGTTCTTGTGTTTGGACAAGCGGTTCACTTTTCAGTTACTTCTTTGTGTCTCTGATGCGAGTGTGTTAACTACCATTTTTGCCTTTTCTTAAAATTTGCCAAAAGTTTCTTCATCTTCTTGTCAATGATTTCTCAACTGAGAAAATTAAGAAGTTCACGACTGCACAATGAACTGAATTTGGTTTTAAAGGAGACAGAAGTGTTTCCGGTGCTGCTCTGGCTTGGTATCTATACTCGCCGCCTACTTCGAGGCTCTATAGTAAATTCACATCACCCGTGCATCTGATGTCCAGGCCAGTCCCTTACGACGCTCCTGATTGGCTGTTGATAAGCCAATCACTGGGATGGAAACTCTCAGTCTCTTTCGAGAGTTCACATAGGCAGGATGTATGTTCCACCTCTCCTGAGGGATACGTCATTAAACAGTAACCCTCAGGAGAGGTAGAACATACATCCTACCTATGTGAACTCTCGAGAGAGACTGAGAGTTTCCAGCCCTGTGATTGGCTTATCAACAGCCACTCAGGAGCGTCGTAAGGGTCTGGCCTTGACATCAGATGCACGGGTGATGTGAATCTACTATAGCACCTCGGCCTAGGTGACGCGTAGATTACAAGCCAAAGTAGCACCGTGTTTTCTTTGTTGCTTCTTTATTTTCAACCTCCATTTTGCTCGTTATCTCTGATTTTGCGTACTACAGTTGTTTAGAAATTATAAATTTTTACTACAAGTGTATTTCCTATTACCTCCTCTTACTTCTTCCTAATGAACACCATATTCTTTGGTAGCACGAATTTCAAGTCAATGGCCCCGGGCGGGTTTTTCCATATGAATAGGGTCCATTTTCTGAATAATTAATAATAATAATAATAATAATAATAATAATAATAATAATAATAATATAATAAGCCTAATGCTGGAGTTGTTCTGCTATTCGCCTGAAGTTTTTGAGCCAGTATCCATGGACTTCATCGGGACCTGGGGCTTTCCAGTTTGACATTTCCTTTAGTTGGTGTCTGACTGTGCGACACCAACTAAAGAAAATGCCAAACTGGAAAGCCCCAGGTCCCCATGAAGTCCATGGATACTGGCTCAAAAACTTCAAGGCCCTACACCCACGAATAGCAGAACAACTCCAGCATTGTATCTCAAATCACCATGCACCCAAATGGATGACCACAGGAGGAACATCCTTAGTACAAAAAGACAAGAGTAAGGGAAATATAGCCAGTAACTACAGGCCTATCACCTGCCTACCAATAATGTGGAAGTTACTAACAGGTATCATCAGTGAAAGGCTATACAACTACCTAGAGGAGACAAACACCATCCCCCACCAACAGAAAGGCTGCAGAAGGAAGTGTAGGGGCACAAAAGACCAGCTCCTGATAGACAAAATGGTAATGAAGAACAGTAGGAGAAGGAAAACCAACCTAAGCATGGCATGGATAGACTATAAGAAAGCCTTCGACATGATACCACACACATGGCTAATAGAATGCCTGAAAATATATGGGGCAGAGGAAAACACCATCAGCTTTCTCAAAAAATACAATGCGCAACTGGAATACAATACTTACAAGCTCTGGAATAAGACTAGCAGAGGTTAATATCAGGAGAGGGATCTTCCAGGGCGACTCACTGTCCCCACTACTCTTCGTAGTAGCCATGATTCCCATGACAAAAGTACTACAGAAGATGGATGCCGGGTACCAACTCAAGAAAAAGAGGCAACAGAATTAACCATCTGATGTTCATGGACGACATCAAGCTGTATGGTAAGAGCATCAAGGAAATAGATACCCTAATCCAGACTGTAAGGATTGTATCTGGGGACATCAGGATGGAGTTTGGAATAGAAAAATGCGCCTTAGTCAACATACAAAAAGGCAAAGTAACGAGAACTGAAGGGATAAAGCTACCAGATGGGAGCAACATCAAACACATAGATGAGACAGGATACAAATACCTGGGAATAATGGAAGGAGGGGATATAATACACCAAGAGATGAAGGACACGATCAGGAAAGAATATATGCAGAGACTCAAGGCGATACTCAAGTCAAAACTCAACGCCGGAAATATGATAAAAGCCATAAACACATGGGCAGTGCCAGTAATCAGATACAGCGCAGGAATAGTGGAATGGACGAAGGCAGAACTCCGCAGCATAGATCAGAAAACCAGGAAACATATGACAATACACAAAGCACTACACCCAAGAGCAAATACGGACAGACTATACATAACACGAAAGGAAGGAGGGACAGGACTACTAAGTAAAGAGGACTGCGTCAACATCGAGAACAGAGCATTGGGGGCAATATCTGAAAACCAGTGAAGACGAGTGGCTAAAGAGTGCATGGGAAGAAGGATTGATAAAAAGTAGACGAAGACCCAGAAATATACAGAGACAGGAGAATGACAGACAGAACAGAGGACTGGCACAACAAACCAATGCAGGACAGTACATGAGACAGACTAAAGAACTAGCCAGCGATGACACATGGCAATGGCTACAGAGGGGAGAGCTAAAGAAGGAAACTGAAGGAATGATAACAGCGGCACAAGATCAGGCCCTAAGAACCAGATATGTTCAAAGAACGATAGACGGAAATAACATCTCTCCCATATGTAGGAAGTGCAATACGAAAAATGAAACCATAAACCACATAGCAAGCGAATGCCCGGCACTTGCACAGAACCAGTACAAAAAGAGGCATGATTCAGTGGCAAAAGCCCTCCACTGGAGCCTGTGCAAGAAACATCAGCTACCTTGCAGTAAGAAGTGGTACGAGCACCAACCTGAGGGAGTGATAGAAAACGATCAGGCAAAGATCCTCTGGGACTATGGTATCAGAACAGATAGGGTGATACGTGCAAACAGAGCAGACGTGACGTTGATTGACAAAGTAAAGAAGAAAGTATCACTCATTGATGTCGCAATACCATGGGACACCAGAGTTGAAGAGAAAGAGAGGAAAAATGGATAAGTATCAAGATCTGAAAATAGAAATAAGAAGGATATGGGATATGCCAGTGGAAATCGTACCCCATAATCATAGGAGCACTAGGCACGATCCCAAGATCCCTGAAAAGGAATCTAGATAAACTAGAGGCTGAAGTAGCTCCAGGACTCATGCAGAAGAGTGTGATCCTAGAAACGGTACACATAGTAAGAAAAGATGATGGACTCCTAAGGAGGCAGGATGCAACCCGGAACCCCACACTATAAATACCACCCAGTCGAATTGGAGGACTGTGATAGAGCAAAAAAAAAAAAAAAAAAAAAAATAATAATAATAATAATAATAATCAAAGGGACACTAGGCACGATCCCAAGATCCCTGAAAAGGAACCTAGAAAAATTAGATACTGAAGTAGCTCCAGGACTCATGCGGAAGAGTGCGCTCCTGGAAACAGCGCACACAGTCAGAAAAGTGATGGACTCCTAAGGAGGCAGGATGCAACCCGGAACCCCATACTTTCAAAAAATAGAAAAGTCGGATAGGATGACTGTGAAAGACCAAAATAAGTTATAATTTAATTATTTACATATGAATAGGGTTCATGCTCTGAATAATAATAATAATAATAATAATAATAATAATAATTAATAATAATAATAATAATAATAATAATAATAATAAACTATTTCCATATTTCCTATTTAAAGTGTTACACTTTGCCCCTTTATTATTCTTTCATTTTAAGTACACACTTTTTTACGGGTATTCCTTCATTCGACCAATTTATGTATCACATTTCTTTCACATTCATTCCTTCCGATGACATCCTATAAGGTAAGAACGCCTGATTACATTATTTGTGAAAATATCGATATCTCATTGCGTAAGTTATCACGATAGCAACGACCATCATTTCGTAATTAACGCTTTGCATGCAAGTGGGAAGTGAAGATAACGTCCAAAACACGAACTTTGACCTAATTTTAGGTTGAAGCTTATTTATACCAAGGCTCAGTTATACATAGGTGAGTCCTGCTGACGTATACCATCACCTTCACAGTAATGTATGGAACTAAAGTTCTATGATTTTGTTCATTTCTGCGTAAGTAAATTTAGATTTATATTCTGTTTCTATAACTAAAAGTTCTCCTATATGCCCTGCATTTAGTCCAACAAGTGGAAAGGTTATTGGAATGTAAAATTTAGGCCAAAGGCCAAGCGCTGGCATCTATGAGGTCATTCAGCGTTGAAAGGGAAATTGAGAGTAAAACGTGATAGGTGACACAATGTCTCTCTCTCTCTCTCTCTCTCTCTCTCTCTCTCTCTCTCTCTCAATCAAACACAACCAAAACACAGAACGTGAGAGTAAAACGGGTTGAAAGGTGTAACAGGAGGAAAAAATCGCAGTTGCATTATGAAACAATTGTTAAGAGATGGTGAAAAGTAAGATGGAAGAAAGAGAATATGAACGGAGGTATAATAAAATGAATAAAAGCGGTTTGTAGCCAAGGGCTGAAACGGAGCTACAAATTATCCCTCCTGTGGTCCAACAGCATTGACTTTAAGATACCTCACCATGACTAAAAGTTTAAATTTATTTATCAAATATAAGATACCGTCACATTTATATTTACTATCGGAAATGAGACACAAGGATACAAGCTTTAAATTTATTCCTTATCACGGATGCGATCGCTTAAAATTAATTTTCAGTATCGACGATAGAAAACTAACGAAAGAGCTTTAAGTTGAATTTTATTAGCATTACGATCTCTAAATTGATTTTTCTAACGGAGACTAAATCATCAAAATTAGAGTATGAGGATAATTCATCAAAATTAGAGTACCTATGAGGGATAAATCATCAAAATTAGAGTATGATGATAATTTCATTTTCAAAATTGAGTATGACGAATAAATCGTCAAAATTAGAGTATGAGGCTAAATCATCAAAATTAGATTATGAAATTTAAGACAAGTTTCAAACATATCTTTTGATAATGAGAAAGTCATCAAGAACAAATACCTTCATAATAAGAGCTTCAATTTTATCGGTCATAAATAATACCACTTCAGATTTATATTCGCTAATGAGAATCAGAAGAAAAGCGACAGATTTATAACTTCCGCTTATTTCTCTAATATGGCCAAACCAAACCAATCAGCATTTTCATTTTAGATAAGTTTCCCATGGGAATACTCCGGCGGGTCTCGCCACGGCATGAAAGCTTTCATCGAGAAGAAGCAACAATTTGTCCTATAGAAAACGGGGTGGAATCGTGAGGGGAGGGGAGGGGAGGGGTGGAGGGGAGGGGAGGGGAGGGGTGGGGAAAGCAATAGGGGAGGCTGATATTTATTGCAAACGTCACACACCTGTCCCAGAGATGAATGGGGGGCGGGTTTTGAATGGACAGGTGCCGAGTGTTTGCCCAATACTTGCTGCTCTAAATAACGTAATCCCGAGTCATCATTTTCCAATGAAGTAATGATTAAGTGGCTTTTAAAAGAGAGAGAGAGAGAGAGAGAGAGAGAGAGAAGAGAGAGAGAGGAGAGAGGAGAGAGAGACTTGATGATGAAATCGCTTTTAAGAGACGTGGCGATGGCGAATGGAAGAAGGACGGTTTGTCCCTTTAAGCAGGAGAGAGAGAGAGAGAGAGAAGAGGTAGAAGGCTTATGTATAAGACCACAAGTAAAATAATCGAACAATCGATCTCAAGAAGAAATATATATACTATATATATTATAAATATATATATATATATATATATATATATATATATATATAATAAACTATAAATATATATTATATATATATATATATATATATATATATATATATATTATATATATATATATATATATATATATATATATAGAATATATTATAAGCAGACATTAGGCTGCTCTTGTCAAATATCCGATCCAAGTTGGGGCCCCCTTTTCCCCTCTCATCGCATCTGCCCCCGACCCCCCGAGCCCCCTCCCCCCTCTACCCCCACCAACCTCGTTTAATGAAATCTAAGCCAAAGTACAAGCACTGCGACCTATGAGGTCATTTAGCGCTGAAATGGAAATTGACAGTAATTGGTTTGAAAGGCGCATCAGGAGGAAAACCTCAAAGCAGTTGCACTATGAAGCAATTGTTAGGAGAGGTCGGAGTGTGAAAGAAAGATGCAAGAAATGGAATATGAATGGAGATACAGTAAAAGGAATGGATGGAGCTGCGCGGCTACGCTGCCGAAGGGACTCTGCAAAGATCTAAATTAATGCCTACAGTGCACCGAGTGAGGTGCACTGTCTGGACTACCCCTCTACCGGAACTGCTCGTGAATAGAGATGTTCAAATAGATCAATTAGGTTAAAAACGAATATACTAATGAGAGTACGTTCTCACCCCGAAAGAATTATGACGTAATCAATGTGGAGTCATATCTTGATAAAGACGACTTCATTATATGAAACATGACGAAATCACCATAAACATAGTGAATTTTCATACCTTAAGCACGAATGACGAAGTGTCATAATAATAATGGTAATACTACCGATAATAATAGCTCAACTCACGCTGTATACTCTCTCATACCTTTAAATATAAAAGAAACACAAAAATAGTTCTATAAAAAACATCAAAATATTTCTAACTTCATAAACGGCACCCATATCAGCTCATCAGCTCAAAGCTGAATGATGTATGAATGATGAATGAGAAAAGAAAACTGGCCTAATTCAATGAACCTATTTATCAATCGCCTCTTGAAAGACAGTAGGTTATGGACGTTGGAATATGAAAATGAAGATTGTGTTATGTATAGCACTCTTCGCCTTAAAAATAAAAAAATAAAAACTTCAGGTAATTAGCTTATTTATTTATTCTCCTCTAGCCCAGTCCAAGAGAAATCAAGAAAACTTCAATAAAGGTTGAGGCTTAACCATTAAGGGAGAAAGCTTATTACTCAGGACATACAGAAGCAGGAAGGGAATCCAAAATCTTGAGAGGTGGCCTCGTACCACCCGCCAGGCCTCCATCTCCCAAAATTACTCCCAAAGAGTCGGAAGTCCTCATGACAAGGTCTGGTAATCTCAGTGTCTTTCGTTCTGTAGTCTTCCTTCTTTTAGAGGGCGCGACTGCTATACACTCGTCTGAGATAAGCCATTATTCCCTGCCGTACCACAGATAAGTTAAGTATAATTTAGTTTAACCAGACCATTGAGCTGACTAACAGCTCTCCTAGGGCTGACCCGAAAGATGAGATAGTTTTACGTGGCTAGGGACCAATTGGTCACCTAGCAACGATGGACCTACAGCTTATTGTGGGATCCGAACCACATTATATCGAGAAATGAATTTCTATCACCAGAAATAAATTCCTCTGATTCCGCGTTGGACGAGCCGAGAATCGAACTTCGGACCACCGGATTGGTAGCCGAGCGCAAGAACCACTCGTCCAACGAGGAACCGTACCACAGATAAGATGAAGCGTTGAAAAATTAGCTAATTTCGCGCGCACAATGCGAGTCCTTGAAGCCCTGAATACATGCGTAAAATACAGCAGTGCACGGAAAAAGAGCTACTCGCTGTATCATATCCGCACAAAATACAGAACTGATAAACGGTGTTCCTTAAAAATCCTTCAGAAGATCGGCCTTTTATCGCCTTATCTTAATCAACTCTCTCTCCCCGATGTCTCTGGGCTGCTGCTCTCAACCGGCAGACTTTTCCTCGATCCAGACCTGGGGAGCTCCAGAAACCACCACCTCCCCCTCCCACCTACCTCTCCCCCTTCCCACAATCCCTTTCTCACACTGGATCCCCTCCAACCCCTCCCCCTCTCGTTACGGGACAACCTCGTTAATGCCCATAATCTCGTTACGGCGTTAATTACTGTCTCAAAACGCACTAATTCTATGATCCGCGATTCACGACAACAATCAAAAGGGATCCCCTATTGGATGCACCTGGAAGATCTCGGCTGTCGGATAATGATGTTAGAGCGGGATGTCTCGTTGTCTCTTTGATGGGGGTTTTGAAGGACTCGAAGTCCCTTCTGATTCTTTGAAGATCAGGGCAGCGATGTCATATGAATAAAAGGTGTAGTCTTTAAAGCGCCTGGAGAAGACTTTGTCGATTAGCAAATATTATCATCATCATCACGTAGTATATTCTATATTTCCAAACATCAGACTATTAAACGAAAGGTTGAGTGACCTCCCCTAATTTTATCCTTTCCTTCCCAAGCTCTCTTACTCACTGCGACTTGCTTCTGTCACACTATCTCCCACTAAATTTTTTTTCATTTCTGGCCCAGTGGTTAAGTTGAGCCGAGTGGCATGTTGCACAGAAAGAACACTACATCCATCACCAGTTACGGGCTGCTGAAAAACAAGAGCCCGTGCCAGCAAAATGCTGGCTTAATCTAACTACTACTACTACTGACTGCCCCTCGAAAGAAAACGTGCGGTCGAAGACACACGAAAATATCCTAAATTTGTCTTTGGCAAAAACTAAAATGTTTGTATGGTGTTTTTACGTTGCATGGAACCAGTGGTTATTCAGCAACGGGACCAATGGCTTTACGTGACTTCCGAACCACGTCGAGTGTGAACTTCTATCACCAAAAATACACATATCTCAAACCTCAATGGAATGCCCGATAATCGAACTCGCGGCCACAGAGGTGGTACGCCAACACCTTACCGACCAGGCCACTGAGGCGCTAAAAAACACTACAATGGTCCCACCCCCGCCCAATGATCAGCCTTAATCTATCTTGCTGCTGAAGAAGGTGACGCCAAGACCTTGATGAAATGGTTAAAAATATTCAACACAATGTGGACCGTAACAGAAAATACATATAATATATATATTATATAATATATAATATACATATATATGATCCAATGTATATATCTATATATATAACGATCGATATATAATAATCTATTACAATTAGACATAGAATATATAGATTATATATATATATATAGATAGCTGATATCTAGATATAGTCATAATCTATATATCTAGTCATGAGTAACTAAATATATATATACTAGATATATAATGATATGAGTATATATATATCGATCTAGCTATAGAATATATATCTATATCATATATATATCGAATAACTATTATAAAGTTTATATACTATATATATATCACATATATATTCCATAAAATATAGGTATCTATATGTATATATACATATACGTAGAATAATATAATATGTATATATATTATATATGTATATATATTATATAATTATATATGAATATAATTAAAGATATCTGAGTATATATATATATAATTTAGTTATTTTTAACGAATTATCATATATATATATAATATTAGATACTTGTTATTGCATTAATATTGCATATGGATTATAATATATATAATATATAATATATATATATATATTAAGTATAATATTATATATAAATATAATATATAGATTAAAATTAATATTAAGATATATAAATATTAATATAAATATAAATATATCATATAAACTATACTTAATTATAATAATATTATTTATATAGATATCTCTATATAGATAGATATATATATAATATACTATATATTATATATATATGTATATAGCTATATATGTATATATATATAAATCTTATCTTATATATGATATATATATATTATATATATCTATTATATCTAGATATAGAATATATCTATATATATATACATATAGATATATATATATATATATATAATTATATATAGATATATATACATATGTATATATATATGGATATAATATATATATATATATATATATATTATATATATCTATATATATATATATATATAGAATATATAGATATATAATATATATATAATATATATATATATATATATATGTATATATAATATATATATATATTATAGTATATATATATATACAAATATATTCATTTCACATCTAGATCAAACGCCCTGGGTTCGATCCCGGTGTGAGGTAAATTTAGTGAAATGATAGTCGGTTCGGAAACAGACAAGAGCAAGCTCTCATGCCTGCAAAAGCATCCAAGTTGTGGGCAAAGCAAGAACACCGGTGACCCATTTATTCGTTACTAATTCAATATTGATTTTCTTTAAAAGGCTAAAACAGAAACATGTTGAAAAGCAGATATTGTTATCGCTCATGACGGATCTCCAGTTATATAAATAAACAGTATATATTACTGGTAGAAGTTAAGAATGAATAAGTTTAAACGGAGATTCTCCTTAATAAAATGTGTCGAAGTTTCTTCTGCGCAATCGAGTTTTCTGTACAGCGTTTGTATGGTGTTTTTACGTTCCATGGAACCAGTGGTTATTCAGCAACGGGACCAACAGCTTTACGTGACTTCCGAACCACGTCGAGAGTGAACTTCTATCACCAGAAATACAATTCTCTCACACCTCAATGGAATGCCCGAGAATCGAACTAGCGGCCACCGAGGTGGCAGGTCAAGACCATACCGATTACGCCACTGAGGCGCTCCTTTCTGTACAACATATAATGTTGTATGAAACTCTCAGCCACGGCCCATGAAACTCAGCCGCGGCCCTAAAAACTTACAGCCATGGCTTGATGGTGGCCAACTTTAACCTTGAAAAAAATTACTGTGGCTAGAGGGCTGCAATTTGATATGTTTGATGATTGGCGGGTGGATGATCAACATACCAATTTGCAGCCCTCTAGCCTTTGTAGTTTTTAAGATCTGAGGGTGGACAGAAAAAGTGCGGACGAACAGACAAATAGCCATTGCAATATTTTACAGAAAACTAAAAACGTCAACGAGGAACGCCATACAGGTGTTCAAGTTCTCTGTGTTTCAAGTTTTCAACTTTCACCAGAAATTCGATTCATTTACATAATTGTGGATTTTTAAAGCACAACATATTTAATCACATTATGAATTTTTAAGCAATACTGTTAGTATTACTATTTCAAAATATTTGCGTGAATATTTAGAGCAATCCTAGAATGTAATTAACCCTTTATGCAAGCTTCCAGCGAACGAAGTAGTAGAATCCCACGAGAAAAAAGAGAACACGAAAGAGAACTAGATAAAACGATACATAGCATATCTGAATAACCTTCCTTCCCATTCAGCGTAAAATGTAGCACAAATAAATCTAATATCGTTCGCAAATACCAGATTCTAAAACCAAGAGAGAGATAGAGAATGGTTTTTCCATTTATACAGGAGAGAGAGAGAGAGAGAGGTGATGATTGCACTGTCCTTTTACATTAGAGGGTTACAAGGAGTTACAGGGATTAGGATGTCTCAAGGACTTGCTAGTCCATCCGAGGAGACATCGTGCGCTCACTTATCAGTAGGAGCAGGTTTTACTGTGCATTCAGTGTCCTAATGATTTTGTCTAGCATTCTTTTAAACTCTTCTACACTGTTGCTGTTTACAACTTCTGGCGGCTGTTTATTCCACGTGTCACATATCTTGTATGTAAAGAAGTTCCCACAATGGGATGTGTTGTATCTCTTCAGCTCTAGTTTCCATCCATTATTTCTTGTCTAGTTTTCGTTTAATGTAAATAGGTTACTGTCTGCTTTAAATGTTTCTATTAGTTGTCCTCGCAATAGTAGTTTTACTAAGCCATACATGTTCAGGCTCTCTAGTCGCCTTCGGTAACCTATCTGCCTGATGGATGGAATGAACTTTGTGGCTCTTGCTTGTACCCCTTCTAATCTATTTATGTCCTTTCTTAGTGCTGGTGACCAAAACTGTACTTAGAGAGAGAGAGAGAGAGAAACAACCGAAGTGGAATATGACGAGGAAACATCAACAATAACGAAGAAAATAATGTTAGGGAGGACGAATTAAAGACAACGAGATAACACAGAACATAAGTTTTTTTTAATCACAGTTCATTAGCCTTCCCTTTGCCAGTTAATCAGATACCGTCTTCAAAGGGGAAAATAATAACTAACACATTGTAAGCTCTTGAGAACCCAAATCTCCGCTGGCTGAGCGAGTCCAGACGTCGATATAAAGCCCCTTATACTATTAATACACTTTACCTCATTGATGAACCACCCTAAAGAAAGGGGGCGTGGTCCTTTATTCCTCACACCTGAGTATGTTGTGCAATTGGAACCTTAAATGTCCAAGAGAAGATGCAATGCATCACTACCTTAAAGCAATTCCACTTCTAGTTTATACTTTATTCACATTTCTATCTATTTTTTTTTATTCATTTTAGTTCATTTTTTTCTTGTCTTAATAACTGTTCTCTTCTTTCTGTAGTTCACATTACCTTCTGTTACTTCTTTCAAATGCGCACCATATTTTTTTAGGAATTTTAATTCCAAGTAAATGGCCCCTTATCTCCTGAATAAATAATAATAATAATAATAATAATAATAATAATAATAATAATAATAATAATAATAATAATAATAATAATAATAATAATAATACAAAGCCAGCTTAATCTAAACAAACCAAACACTTATTTTATGGTCTGCTCGCACAAGCAAGAGCACGTATACTGGCAAAACGCCAACTTAACCAAACAACGAATGCTCGCAACAATCCATCTGAAACATCTGAATGGAATCAATGTCTCAGTTTTATAGCAATTCCTCTACGCTTTTCGAGTACAAGATTTTCCTGCCCAAAACACAAAACAATGAAAATGTGACACCTCAACCCACCAAGGTTTATGGGAGTCAGAAGATTAACGTCCTCTGAAATCACCTATATATATATATATATATATATATATATATATATATATATATATATATATATATATATATATATGTGTGTGTGTGTGTGTGTGTGTGTGTGTGTGTGTGTGTATATATATATATATATATATATATATATATATATATATATATATATATATAATTATATATATATATATATATATACCTCTACGCTGTCATACTATCATATGAGCTTCTGTCCTGCTAATATGCCAACGTTACATCACCTAACAAAGTATTGTTAATTCTTGTTTACTGATATTCCAATGCCAAAATTAAATACAAATTAAATACAACTTACAAAATCTGATGAACCTTTTGAACAAAAAGGATCTTGGTGTTATCAGCCTAATCACCAAACATCATAAAGCTAATAATCGGCACTCATCAGCACCTGAGTTGCTAATACGGTTAATGAGGGAAGGGTTTACCAAGGTGGGAAACAAGGGTTCCCAAGATTTTACCCTCCAATCATCCTCCCTCGATGAGGTTAATTCGGAAATCAACCTCACCGAGCCAGCATCAAACACTGCCCGACAACCAGAAGCCTGATCATTAGCCTGTAATGATTCTCTCTTCGTCTTGCTTACAATATAACTTTTTATAGAAAACTTTGTTTCTACATTATTATCTCTCTCTTAAGAGGGGAGAGGAATATTTACTGAATTAGTTAACCGTAATATACTTTGAAAAGAAACATTTTTACATTCTCTTTCTCTCTCTCTTTCTATATATATATATATATATATATATATATATATATATATATATATATATATATATACACACACACACACATATATATGTATATATACATATATATATATATATATATATATATATATATATATATATATATATATAAGTACTCGATAACATTGTCATGGGAACTTTAAAAAGACAATTTTTCAACATTCTCTGTGTGTGTGTGTGTGTGTGACACCGAATATGTACTCTACATTATCATGGGAATTCTCTCTCTCTCTCTTCTCTCTCTCTCTCTCTCTCTCTCTCTCTAACACCGGACAGTACTCGACAACATTATCATGGGAACTCTGACAAGAACCATTTTCAACATTCTCTCTCTCTCTCTCTCTCTCAAAAACTGAATAAGTACTCGACAACATTGTCCAGGGAATTTTGAAAAGAACCATTTTTAACATTCTCTCTCTCTCTCTCTCTCTCTCTCTCTCCCTAACACCGGACAAGTACTCGACAACATTGTCCAGGGAATTTTGAAAAGAACCATTTTTAACATTCTCTCTCTCTCTCTCTCTCTCTCTCTCTCTCTCTCCCTAACACCGGACAAGTACTCGACAACATTATCATGGGAACTCTGACAAGACGAACTTCCCTGGACATATACAAATGAAGCGACGGCTGATTGTCCCCGTTGACGTCGAGGGGCTGTGACTACTCAGTCTTCACCTGTGCGAAGACGACCCCACCTGCAAATCACATCTCGTTACCCGCAACGCAGGGCACGTGTTGGGCAGGCGCGCGACACACGCGCTGCGCAAACAAACACGACCAATTTGCTCCTGAAGTCTTTGAGCAAAACATGCTGCATGGGCGGGAAAAGGAAACCTGTCAATAAAACCCGCGAAAAAGTTTCCGTCGGAGCCACGCGCCATATTTCATTTAAAAGTCCGTGCTCTTTCTGCTACTGCTCGCGTTCTGAATTAGCGTTTTTTTTTTTTTTTTCCTTTTTACACGTCCGGGAAGACTTGGCTTTGATGGATGAAAGCATTAGTGTGACTTTTCCAACCCCGGTTTATTTTTAGGTGTGAACTAAACCACTCTAAACCACTAAGCGACTATTTTCCTTTTACATTTCGACAGAAAATAACGAATAAACAGCATTATACTTCAACTCTAAGTATTTTGGCGAATAAACATTATACGTTAACTCTAAGAATTTTGACAAATAAACAACATTATACTTTAACTCTAAGGATTTTGACGAATAAACAGCATTATACTTTAACTCAAAGGATTTTGATGAACAAACAACATTAAACTTCAACTCTAAGTATTTTGACGAATAAACATCATTATACTTTAACTCTAAGGATTTTGACAAATAAACAACATTATACTTTAACTCTAAGGATTTTTACAAATAAACAACATTATTCTTTAATTCTAAGTATTTTGACGGATAAACATTATACTTTAACTCTAAGGATTTTGACGAATAAACAACATTATTCTTTAACTCTAAGTATTTTGACGGATAAACAACATTATACTTTAACTCTAAGGATTTTGACGAATAAACAACATTATTCTTTAACTCTAAGTATTTTGACGAATAAACACATTTACTTTTAACTATAAGGGATTTTTGACAAAATAAAACAACATTATCCTTTAACTCTAAGATTTTTGACGCATATAATCAACTATTATACTTAACTACTAAGGTTTGACGAATAAACAACATTATTCTTTACCTCTAAGTATTTTGACGAATAAACAACATTATACTTTAACTCTAAGGATTTTGACAAATAAACAACATTATTCTTTAACTCTAAGTATTTTGACGGATAAACAACATTATACTTTAACTCTAAGGATATTGACGAATAAACAACATTAAACTTTAACTCTAAGTATTTTGACGAATAAACAACATTATACTTTAACTCTAAGGATATTGACGAATAAACAACATTAAACTTTAACTCTAAGGATTTTGACGAATAAACAACATTATCCTTTAACTCTAAGTATTTTGACGGATAAACAACATTATACTTTAACTAAGGATTTGACGAAATTGAATAAACCAACATTATACTTTAACTAAGGATTTTGACGAATAAACAACATTATACCTTTAACTCTAAATATTTTGACGAATGAACAACATTATACTTTAACTCTAAGGATTTAAATACTGATAATAAACTTGAAAATGATTATTCAGCCTCTTTTCATTAGCACCACGAGACAAACAACCTAAGGTCCTTTGATAAACAAGGAAGTAGGACTAGAACACGAGAGAGTGGGGCTTAACCCAATTCGCTCTTCAGGAGACAGGGAACCTGGGAATTCCTCAAGGAATTTTTGACGGGGCTTAAAAATGACATTAAAACACGTTCCTTTCAGTGATTCTTTCAAGATTTCCCTATTATTATTATTATTATTATTATTATTATTATTGGGAAAGTAAATCCACAGTAGTTTGCGTGTTTTTGCTGTCAATTAAAATATATACAGCAGAAAGCTTTCGATGAACTGCACGGTCCTCCTTGTCAATCTGACTATTTTAAATAAAAAAAAAAATCAAACTGACGAACTACTGTGGATTTACTTTCCCATTTTATCGACTTATGTGGTTATGAGTTTTCATATGGAACAGCAACAGGGACCACTGACTTGAAATTCAGGCTTCCAAAGGATATGGTGTTCATTAGGAATAAGTAAGAGGAGGTAAAGGGAAATACTAATAGAAGAGATACCACTTATCACAAAATAAAAATACCTTAACCACCAAATATCTTAACCTCTTTGTGGACATTCTGTCCTTCGCAATTTTCCGCTTAGTTCCATGATAATGTATGATACTACCACTACAGCTAATAATAATCTCTGTATTATGGAGAGCAAATTGTATCCATACATTTGCATGTGTGTAACACTTGACAGTCTATGGATAATGACCTGCATCTACCCAGTGACCAGCCTCATTCATAATTGGCGCCAGATTTTTAGGTACAGTAACTTGGTCCCAGCTTAGGTCGGTACGTACCATACCTGGCCCGGTACTTTGTGTCTCGACACTCTCTTATATATCTAAATAGCATGCGATCTTAGTCATAATAATATTATAGAGTAATATATGATCTTCAAATATCTTTCAAAGGCTTGAGGAACGTGGACCAAAAAGCAAGATATTATATTACATCACAACTGCTGACTGTTATCTATACTATTTATACTACTTCAGTGTAGTTGAAACGAATCGAGGGAATTGTATTTTATTCCTTCATTTTGTTTTAGAGTCTTCCGAGGAGAGATGAGACGATGCCTTAAGAACACACGCACACACACACACACACACACACACACACACACACACATATATATATATATATATATATATATATATATATATATATTAAATATACATATGTATATATATCATATATGTATGTACACATATATAATTCACTATACATCGGGAAATAATTGATCCCAAAAGGGAAATGAATATATATATATATATATATATATATATATATATATATATATATATATATGTGTGTGTGTGTGTGTTGTGTGCGCGTGTGTGTGTAATACATATGTATGTATGTGTATATACGTATATATGTATTCACTATGTAAACATACCTATATATACACATATACTATAATTCACTAAACCTCGGGAATAACTTGATATATGCCCAGTTGCTTACAGGATTTGAACCGTTGCTAGGTTTAGAAACAAAGATAGAAAATGACTTGGACAGTGGTACAAAGTCACAATAATTATAATTACGCTCGGAGGTTACTCCCAAGGTATGGTGAACTGGACATGAAACTACACTTTTTGTCAAGTATTCGTAACATAAAATATATATATATATATAATATATATATATATATATATATATATATATATATCTATATATATATATATATATATATATATATATATATATATATATATAAGGATCCATAAAAAAAACATAAAAACACCAAAATATAGAGAAAAAATACTATATTTCATAGACTGCTGTCGATTTCTTCAGGTAGATGAATGAGAAAAGTTACAGAAAAGGTGGTATTTATACCAAGAGATCCATCCACAGTTAAGCGAATTTAGGTCAACTCCCACTGATAATCCTTTTTTAATCCTCTTAAGCGTTGGTTGAATGAAAAATTTATCAGTGACAACTGAATCATATGTTCATTACCTTTCTGTTTAATCCAGGACGATTCTATCATCTGACTCTTGTGCCGACAGCTGCTGCTATACATTTTACGTGACAAATTCTAGTTTATTCTGTGGTTATGTTCATTTATATGGCTGAAAATAGCTGAGTTCTGTTGTCCATACCTAACTGACCGTTTATGTTGTATTAATCTCTGGGGAAGAGATTTTCCTGTAAAACCGATGTAAGATTGGTCACAGTCCAGGCAAGGGATTTCGTAAACGCCTGTGTCCTTGAGGGATGTCTTTTGTTGGACGTTAATCAGGGATTTGGCTAAGGTGTTTGTGTTAGATTTTCCGAGAGTCTGGGTCACCGTCTTAATCCTTTCCGGGTGTGGAAATTTTATTTTATTGTTGGGTGTCTCTCTGGTCTTGTCTCGAGGGCGTCAATAGAAAATTACGTTTGCTTTGTGAATTGCTTTCTCAATTATATGGTCAGGATATATATATATATATATATATATATATATATATAATATATATATATAGCATTGTGGTTTAAAGCGCTTCACTGTACGCCCTGTCAATTCTTGGTTCCGTGGTTCGCGCCCATGAAAAATATATCCAATTCCGGAGGTAGAGCAAATTAGATATTAAAGGACATTTGTTGCTTAATGCATATATGTGAATCATGGCGATGCAATAAGATAGACATATATATATATATATATATATATATATATATATATATATATATATATATAAATCTGAATCCTGACACAAAATACTGATGTTAAATTCTAAGGAATTAGAAAGACTAAATTCATTATTTAAAAAACTTTCCAATAAAGGGATAAGATAATGGGCAATTTTATAGCCAGGTGTTGTTTAAGAGGTGAATCCTTTTGTCTTATTGTACAACACCTGGCTATAAAATTGCCAAACATCTCATCCCTCTATTGGAAAGCTTTTTTAAATATATATATATATATATATATATATATATATATAATATATATATATATATATATATATATATATATATATATATATAATTGGACCTAGGATGACACTACAACAGCGACACAAACGACGCTAATAAAGTAAATAATAAAAAAAAAGAACAACGGAAAGAAAGCGAGGGAGAAAAAGATAAACCTGGAGGCGGACGAGAATAAGAAATAGGCAAAGGAACGAGGATAAGGAGGAGACGGCACATCATGAGCACAAGAGTAGCAAGTACTCAAGGAGGTGGTGTACATAATTCTCTTCCTCTTTCACTCCCTGATCGCCCGGAAAACAATGCACTCGGCCGGGAACAATGATCAGTCGAGAGGCGGAGAAGACAATGGGCGGGGAGAGAGAAGAGAGGGAGAAAGAGAAAGAGAAAGAAGGAGTAAAAAAAAAAAAAGGATACCAAGTGTTGGAAAAGAGGAGGAGGCGAGAGGACCTCGAGAGGACCTCGAGAGCTTCCGATGGGCCAACTTACGCACGCCACCGGAGCTCTACCGCTTTTGTGTCGGCTGGAAGGTGGTCCCTCTTGCCCCCCTCCCCGCCCCACACCCCCGCACCTTCCCCCTACCCTGGGACACCCGAAAACACTCCGGTCCCTCGACGACGCGCTCGACCACCTTAATGTCTTTAAAGAGAGGGAGATCCTCCTATTCCTACTCCTACTCCTACTCCCCCTCCTCCTACTCCAGTTTGGCTTATCGCGTCGTGCCTTTGTGGTGTGTTTACTCGCCAGCACTCGAGGGTCTCGTCCGTCTTCATATGAATATCGAAAAGATATTTGGGGTCTATTAGCCCTGGGACGGCGGCGGTGGCGGCGGCAGCGCCTCGTGACTTCAATGACCCTCGTCTAAATTTAATTTTTCTCCGGGAAAGGGTCGCTTAACTGCTCGGAGGCTGTTGAACTGGACTGAACTGAATATAGAATCTAGGTCGGAGGTCAAGCACGGGGACATATGAGGTCATTCAGCGCTGAAACGGAAATAGGCAGTTAAAGGTCTGAAAGGTGTTACAGGAGGAAAACCTCAAAGCAATTACACTATGAATCAATTGTTAAGAGAGGGTGGAAAGTAAGACGTAAGGAGAATGTGTAAAAAGGTACAGTAAAAAGGTTGCAGCTAGGGTCCAAAGGAACGCTGCAAAGAACCTTAAGTAATGCCTACAGTGCACCCCATGAGGTAGGTATGCTGGCGGCCCTACCCTCTACGTTAGGCTGCTGCCTTCGCGTTAATTATTTTTTTAGTTGGTTGCAGATCCAGAAAGCTTTTATTAGTGATCATATTTGCACCTGTTTTCACGATAATCGGTAGAAGGTTCATTTTCATACGATCCTTCTCTTCCAGTCAATAAGTGAAACGGAGATGACGAAACACCGGATATTATGATCACAATATTATCTTTTATCCTTAGGAGCATACCTCTTTCATTAACGCCATTTTGGCGAGAGACCAATCAATTAATTATAAACTTCAGGTGATTTCTTCCATATTCTACCCTAAGACAATTAAAAAAACTGTTACAGAGTTATTTCCACCCTCTCAGTTGTACTTAGACGATGGCTTGGCCCATTCATTAACTTTAAGACGCATTATAAGAGAAAACAAATGTAAACAAATGGGTCGAGTGACTCAGTGTCTTTATTGAGGTCGATCCCGTCTCCACCCCCCCCCCCACCAAAAAAAAAAAAACAGTGTGTGGGTATGGAAGCAGAAAAAAAGGAAAATAACTTATACAGGAAACATCGACAGGGAAAACTGGAGGAGGAGAAGGACCGTATGTAAAGCCCATCAAATATTCCGTGAATTTTTTCCCATTCCGGTGAGAGGAGCTTCCGAATTCAGAACCTTATTTTCCAAAACTTCAGAAACGTCTAATTGTGTTCTCAGTCCTGGTTTAGGCGCCCAATTGATAACGGACTCAGGTTCGAGTGTCCGAATGATATTCGATGCAAGTCTGAGTGTCCGAGTGATAATGGATCCAGGATTGAATGTCCTAGTGACAATGTATGATAGTGGATTCTAGATCGAATGTCCGAATGATAGAGGAATCAAGTTCGAGTGTCCGAATGATAGTACATTCTAGATCGAATGTCTGAATGATAGAGGAATCAAGTTCGAGTGTCCGAATGATAGTGGAT
>NC_061088.1:20133168-20148708 GCF_015104395.2 Macrobrachium nipponense | reverse complement strand
GTTAAGAAAAGATTGCTTCAATTTATGAAGTTCGATTCATAGAAGTGTTGGAGGTATATTACATTTCAAAACGATTGTCTTTTTCGTCGGGAATCAAAGAACGAAATTTAATGCTAACAGAGTCATAGCCAATCGATAATTATGATGATCCTGAAATAATAATAATAATAATAATAATAATAATAATAAATAATAATAATAATAATAATAATGGTACAAAATTAGTTGAGAAATTGCAGCAACTACGAAGATTCAGGGACGACAAATAATAATAATAATAATAATAATAATAATAATAATAATAATAATAATAATAATAATAATAATAATAATAATAATAATAATAAGGACACGATCAGGAAAGAATATATGCAGAGACTCAAGGCGATACTCAAGTCAAAATTCAACGCCGGAAATATGACAAAAGCCATACAACACTGGGCAGTGCCAGTAATCAGATACAGCGCAGGAATAGTGGACTGAACGAAGGCAGAAACTCCGCAGCTAGATCAGAAAAACCAGGAAACATATGACAATACACAAAGCACTACACCCAAGAGCAAATACGGACAGACTATACATAACACGAAAGGAAGGAGGGAGAGGACCTACTAAGTATAGAGGACTGCGGTCGACATCGAGAACAGAGCACTGGGGGCAAATATCTGAAAACCAGTGTAAGCGAGTGGCTAAAGAGTGCATGGGAAGAAGGACTAATAAAAGTAGACGAAGACTCAGAAATATACAGAGACGGAGGAGAAAGACAGACAGAACAGAGGACTGGCACAACAAACCAATGCACGGACAATACATGAGACAGACTAAAGAACTAGCCAGCGATGACAATTGGCAATGGCTACAGAGGGGAGAGCTAAAGAAGGAAACTGAAGGAATGATAACAGCGGCACAAGATCAGGCCCTAAGAACCAGATATGTTCAAAGTACGATAGACGGAAATAACATCTCTCCCATATGTAGGAAGTGCAATACGAAAAATGAAACCATAAACCACATAGCAAGTGAATGCCCGGCACTTGCACAGAACCAGTACAAAAAGAGGCATGATTCAGTGGCAAAAGCCCTCCACTGGAGCCTGTGCAAGAAACATCAGCTACCTTGCAGTAATAAGTGGTACGAGCACCAACCTGAAGGAGTGATAGAAAACGATCAGGCAAAGATCCTCTGGTGGGACTATGGTATCAAGAAACGGATAGGGTGATACGTGCAAACAGACCAGACGTGACGTTGATTGACAAAGTCAAGAAGAAAGTATCACTCATTGATGTCGCAATACCATGGGGACACCAGAGTTGAAGAGAAAGAGAGGGAAAAAAAAAAATTGGATAAGTATCAAGATCTGAAAATAGAAATAAGAAGGATATGGGATATGCCAGTGGAAATTGTACCCATAATCATAGGAGCACTAGGCACGATCCCAAGATCCCTGAAAAGGAACCTAGAAAAACTAGAGGCTGAAGTAGCTCCAGGACTCATGCAGAAGAGTGTGATCCTAGAAACGGCACACATAGTAAGAGAGTGATGGACTCCTAGGAGGCAGGATGCAACCCGGAACCCCACACTATAAATACCACCCAGTCGAATTGGAGGACTGTGATAGAGCAAAAAAAAAAAAAAAAACAATAATAATAATAATAATAATAATAATAATAATAATAATAATAATAATAATAATGGTGAAGAAATCGACAATGGTGTTACCGTAAATATATATTTAAAAAACATACAAAACGAGAATTTTATATATATATATATATATATATATATTATATATATATATATAATCTTATATAATATATATATAGATATATATATATATATATATGATATATATATACTATATTATTATATATATATATATATATATATAATATTACATAATATATATATATATATAATATATATATATATATATATATATATATATATATATATATATATATAATATATATTATATAATATATATATACAGATATATATATATATATATATATATATATATATATAAATCGAGTGCTTCTGCTCGAGAATTGAGGAGGTTATCGAAAATTCTCGTTTTGTATGTTTTTAATATATATTTACAGTTACACCACCATTATCGATTTCTTCACCATTATTATTATTTTTATTATTATTATTATTATTATTATTATTATTATTATTATTATTATTATATTATTATATTATTATTATTATTATTATTATCTCTGGATCATCATAATTATCATTACTATGACTCTGTTAAGCATTAAATTTCGTTACTTTGATTCCTGACGAAAAAGACTTTTGTCGATTTCTTCACCATTCCAGTGACTCGTGCGACTGAGAGATTCTTATGAATAATAATAATAATAAATATAATAATAATAATAATAATAATAAATAATAATAATAATAATAATAAATACAGGGGGTAGGCGTGGTCAGATCGTGGTCGATTTATGATCTGACCACGCCCTACTGCTACTGTAAAAGCTAGCCGTCAATAATAATAATAATAATAATAATAATAATAATAATAATAATAATAATAACAATAATAATGAGTAATGATAACCATAACAAAAACAATAATAGTAATAATAATAATAGTAAGAACAACAACAACAACAACAACACAACAATAATAATAATAATAATAATAATGATAATAATAATAATATTGAGTAATGATAACAATAACAAAAACAATTATAGTAATAATAATAATAGCAAGAACAATAATAAATAATAATAATAATAATAATAATAATAATAATAATAATAATAATAATAATAATAATAATAATAAGTAAGGGAAGACCTACGAGGCACAACAATGGGCTTCCTTATAAAAGCCGGAAATACGTTACATAGTATCCACTTCCGATGCGTTCCAAGGGACACATACATAATAACTGTAAGAAATTACAGGAAGTAGTCAAGTGAGAAATCAATCTGATGGGTAAATAATCTAATAATAATAATTGATATAATAATAATAATAATAATAATTTAATAATGGATAATAATGGTACCCATCCATGACTGTGGATTTGTTTCTCCATTTCGAGAGCCATGTCACTATGGGTATTCTTTATTATTATTATTATTATTATTATTATTATTATTATTATTATTATTATTATTATTATTATTATTATTATTATTATTATAAAGAACAATATACATGCAATGTGAAAAACGAGACCATAAACCACATGGCAAGCGAATGTCCGGCACTTGCACAGAGGCAGTACAAAAAGAGGCACGATTCAGTAGCAAAAGCCATCCACTGCAGCATGTGCAAGAAACACCAATTAGCTTGCAGTAATAAGTGGTACGGACACCAACATGAGGGAGTGATATAAAACGATCAGGCAAAGATCCTCTGGGACTATGGTATCAGAACAGATAGGGTGATACGTGCAAATAGACCAGACGTGACGTCGATTGACAAAATCAAGAAGAAAGTATCATTCATTGATGTCGCAATACCATGGGACACCAAAGTAGATGAGAAACAGAAAAGATTGATAAGTATCAAGACCTGAAAATAGAAATGAGAAGGATATGGGATATGTCAGTGGAAATTGTACCCATACTCATAGGAACACTAGGCACGATCCCAAGATCCCTGAAAAGGAACCTGGAAAAACTAGACGCCGAAGAAGCTAAAGGACTCATGCAGAAGAATGTGCTACTAGAAACAGAGCACAAAGTCAGGAAAGTGATGGACTCCTAAGGACGCAAGATGGAACCAGGATCCCCACACTACAAATATCACCCAGTCGAACAGATTGACTGTGATAGACAAATATATATATATGGTATACACACACACATATATATATATATATATATATATATATATATATATATATATATATATATATATATATATATATATATATATATAATGATAGCCGACTAAAAACTGGATCAAGAAAACTTTATATTGTAGGATTTCTAAATATACATTAATTGGTTGGATTTGATAAGACATTATCATAAAGAATGTCTAAAAACACTTGATTCCTAAAACCAAGCATTTTCATTAAAAAAAAAAAATTTTTGAGTGTCCTAGAAGCCATTCTGGGTCCCTGAAAACGAAATAAAAAAAAAAAACAAAAAAAACTTATAAATTCAATGTTTTGTCTCAATAATTTCCATTCTTTGCTTACAAATACTAGCACATCAGTAGAAACCCCACTGGATTTCTTTCAGCTCCGAAGACCTAATGTTGTTGGACCAAAACCAACCCTTGTCGTTCCCTACAGCTGTTTGGATACAGTGGGCGTTTACTTCAAGTGCTTCCAGAGAACTCAGAATAGACACTTAATCGCCTTTCCGTCCCGGGTCATCTTGTAACCAAAGTTGCTGATTGGCAGAGAGTCTCCTAGAGGAGAGAGAGAGAGAGAGAGAGAGAGAGAGAGATGATAGAGAGAGAGAGAGAGAGAGACCTTACCACTTGTCTTACTGCCATTGTTAGCTATGTTAGATATATATATATATATATAATATATATATATATATATATATATCTATATATATATATGTATGTATACTATATATATGTCTGAATGTAATAAAATTTGTTGTTCTCGTTTTTCATTTTCCTCCGTGTGGCATTATATTTTTCTATACATAGCATCACGTTTTATATATTTCGTGATCACGTTATGTATGTAAGTATATATATATATATATATATATATATATATATATATCTATATTATATATAATTGGGGTACGTGTAACCAAGGTTGCTGATCAGGTAGAGCCCCGGAGGAGAGAGAGGCGAGAGAGAGAGAGAGAGAGAGAGAGAGAGAGAGAGAGAGAGAGACCATTACCCACTTGTCCCTGCTGTGAATACTACGATTTTTACTTCTAGGGTACCTTCAGTTTTATCGTTGCCACTCGAAATGAGATTACAGTATGTTTACTGTACTATGGTTGGTCGTATATATATATATATATATATATATATATATACTATATATATATATATATATATAATATATATATATATATATATTTATATATATATATCTATATATATATATATATATATATATATATAAAAGTAGTGCATATATTTGTGATGCACCTGCAGACTTATATATCCTTATATATATATTATATCATATATATATATATATATATGCGATGTGTGTGTACATATATATATACACCATTTCTCACTAACTACCTCGGCACCAAACAATACCTCACTTTAGTGTCCTTTTAAAGCGGAGTATAAGTGTAATTTATCACCCTATAAAAGGGAAAAATGACAAAATAATAGGAAAAATTATACATCTTGCCATACAAAGTATATGGCGAAATATATATACAAGTCTTTTCTGCTTCATTTTAAGCTAGGATATATTACCTTAACAGTCATATAAAATCTAACGCTATTTATGCCAGCTATCATCATTCAAAATTAAGATAAACTGAAAAAAACCCAGTTCATGAATATCCAGAACTTTTTTACCATTATGTTTCTATCTTCGATCTATGTAAATTCAGTTTTCAAGCTGGAGTATATACTCATTTTGATGTCACTTGAAAGCTGAATTTTTTTAATCTACCGAAACGCGTTGAAAAAATAAATATAAAAAATCCAAACGTTTGTTAAGGCCGTACGAAGACAAAATTATTTGCACTTTGCTGTGGAAAAAAAAAAATAAAGTTACACAAAATGGAGCACGAGATATACATTGCCTTTTCCACTGAGAACACTAGTAAATAAATAGTGCAGAACGTTATGCAAGTCGGTAAGAGGTGGAATGGATGGAATAAAATGGAATATAGAATTTACGGCAAAGGCCAGGCACTGTGACCTACGAGGTCATTCAGCGTTGAAAGGAAAATTGAAAGTAGAGGGGCTTGAAAGGTGTAATAGGAGGAAAACCTTGCAGTTGCACTATGAAACAAGTAAAAGGAATGAAAGGGGTTGCAGCTGGGGCCGAAGGGACACTGCAAAGGACCTTATTTACTAGTGTTCTCGTGTTTCCAACCCGAGAACACTAGTAAATAAATAGTGCCCTGTGCACAACGGTACGCCAATTGTTAAGTGGTGGACTCTGAAATAGGGTTACGTCAGCGAGGAAAAGTTGTTCTGATAGCTTGGGAGGGTAGCCATCCCTTGTGGGTATTGTCAGGACAAAGGGCAGAGACCGTGTTTCTGATTAGTCAGCATCTTTTGTGGTTTAAAAAACATTGTTAGCTTTCCTTGTCCTTTCATTTTAACTTTTCAATTACTGTCACGTAACATGATGTTTTCGTCGAGCTCTGATTCCATTAAGTATATTTATAGCTTGTCTTTTACCCATGTTTTTTCTTATTTCTATAGAATGTAATTCTTCATTGTTTTTTGTTGATTTGTATAAGCGCACGAAATCGCCCGTCTTCTACCACGTTTTTATCGCATTATACAAAGCGATTTGAATTTTATTTAAAACGATTTTTCACAATGTGAAAAATAGTGCCTCCTACTTGTTACTGTGTAACTTTTCATTCTTTCTTCTCTGTCTTCTTGCAACATTTTAAACTTTACTTTGCTCCGGTTTTCAACTTTAAATTAAGAGCAATCCTTGGGTCCAGTCCTATGAACGTCTAAAAATGCAGTTCAGTCGTCTCGTTAAACTACTTTATGTATAATATTAATAACAATAATAAAGGTTTTATTGAAACTTATACCTGTTTCGGCTGCGTTTGTTCTGTATAGTAGTTTCCCTATTCTCCTTATTACTGACTTCTCTTCTGTACTCAAATTGAATATTAAAATGCCAAATTGGGGTCTTCATGTCAAAGACGTCGTATTTGTAAAATTGAATATATTATGACAAAAACCACGTTTCTGACATGAATCCCCCATTTGGCGTTTTAATAGCCAATCTAATTGCAGAAGAAGTCAGCAATAAGAAGAATAGAGAAACTTCTATACAAAATGAACCCGGCTGAAATAAGTCATCAATTTTAATAAAACCTGCATTTGTGAAGGTCTTATTCCAGCTATATAATAATAATAATAATAAAATAAAAATAATAATAATAATAATAAAATAATAATAATAATAATAATAATAATATAATAATAATAATAATAATAATAATAATAAGAGTGGGCACAATACAAAATAGATTACAAAACGAATAAATCTGACAACAAGCTTCTATTGAACAGAATACCCTTATAGAAGAAAATAAGAAAAAAAGGAAATAAATATAAAAATGGCTGCGAAAAAATAAATGAATAATTGTCGTCCAAACCAACTGTACATTCAAATAGCGTAGTTCTTACCAAGACTTTCTAAATAGCGGCTATATTCATTTGCTTGGGTCGTGGACATTAAGCTGGCCATACATTATCCAACTTGTTGTACAACTTGGTTGGGTTGTATGAAATGTTGGACAGTGTATGTGCAGGTTGTACAACAAGATTTTGGTTGGTTGGTTTGGTTGGAGAGAATCAAAGCAGCTTTGATTTTAAGGGGGCGTGGCCTAATGTTGTACAACCATTTGACAGTGTGTGCGCTTGTTGTAAAACTTCACAACCAACATCAGTTGGAAGCCTAGTTTGACTGCGAGTAGTCCTTGCTTTAAAGACAACGTTCTTTTGGAAATAGCTGTTTTTATAAATGTTGTTAAATAGACGTGATGGCAAATTTAAATGACACTGAACAGTGGAGAAAGTTTCATTGATACTATAGAAGTTTACCTGCGATTTAGGAAAGTGAAAAGCGAAGAATATAAAGATAAAAAAACAAACGAAATAAAGCATGGGAAGTACTGTTGAATAACCTTAAGGAAATAGTTAGCAATGCCACTCTAGATGATTTAAAAAAAAAAAAAATAAACAATATGAGACTTGTTATAGGAGGGAATTGAAAAAGAAGGAAAGTCTGAAAAGTCTGGTGCGGGCGGTCGTGATACAATGTACGAAACCCAAAGCTTAATGGTATTTGTCGATTTGCTGCACACATGATTTTTTAGGAGATCAAGAAATCCAGATACCTGGAGATAGTAATTTGGATGAGAACGATGACCAGGGAATTGGAAATACAGCAGGTACCAAGAGAAAAATGCGGACTACTCATGATACAACTAAAGATCACTATTTGCAAAAAGCCGTCGAACATTTAGATTTCATAAAAGAGCAGAAACTCATGAAGGACGAAGCCGCAATCTATGCGGATAGCTGGGCGGTATCCTACAGAAAGCTGAACGAGACACAAAAGTTGTATGCAAAAAAAGCTATTGATGAGATTCTTATAATGGGCCAATTAAACCAGTTAACATTGGATTCTGTGTCACTATCGTCCAGTAGGTCAAGTACTCGTGCATCAACCCCATTGACATTTTCAACCCAACCTGTATGCACTTGAAAATATAACTGTCTATTCTTTTTCAAGATATAATTGTGTAGATAGCAGCATGCCAATGTGATTCGTGCGGCTTTTTCAGGTGCTAAATTTATAGTAGTAAATAAAATCCGAAACCTGCTAGCTAGAATCCCAAAGCAATTTTCAATAATTCGTCTTGCTCGAGATAATCTATAGCAATAGATTCTTAGCTGACCAGTGAAGGGTTTCATTAGATTTTCAGAGAGGGCAAATGCATCGTCTCCTACCATGACATACGGCATTTTCCCATAATTTCCTACAGGTAAATCCTCTGGATCTGGAAATGTAATGTCCTCGTTTTCAAGTTGTTCAAAGAATTTGCTGTTAGATTGAACTCCTCCATCTGATGCTCTTCCATTTGCTCCAGCCTCAGCGTATATGAATTCCATAGTTGGCATTTGCAATGCAAACAAGACAATGCTGAATGTTTTTTTATAATTATAATAGTATGAACCTGAATTTGCTGGTTTTTTTTATGTTGACATGTTTACTGTCTACCGCTCCAATACAGTGTGGAAAATTCCACTTTCTTTCAAAGGACGTAGATAGTTCTTTCCATTCATCTTTTGTAGTTGGAGTTTTAATTATTTTCTTCTTGTTTAGCACACTAATTATAGCATTGCAAGTAGGTAAAATAAACTGACCTATAGTTTGGGGAGCAATTCTCGTCAAAAACTTTAAAATCCTCATATGATTGACCGGTCGCTAAAAATCGTAAAGTGTTGACAGCTTTTTGGTGTTACTGTTATCACGTCATCCTCATTTTCGTAGCCTTTTTTTCAAGAAAGGCGTAACCAGGCTTAACAGCTCCTGATAGGTTTCATTGTCCATTCTCAAGAAATTTTTGTAATCATCTGGAGCAGTTTCTTTTAGTTCACGTAACAAATTCACATGAGAATTATGTGAGCGATTTAGCAACCATTGTTTTGCCCAATGCTTTCTTTTTTTACGTACTTTTTTTTCGTTCTCAGCTGCACATAAACTGATTATTGTACCACATAAAAGTATTTCTTCATCTACTTCCATTCCGTAATGATTTTATTTGAAATTCTAAGACAACAATAATATGCCACAGAGCGTGTTATTCAATACAGATCGACATCTATAACTAATGTTGGACGACTTGGTCTTACAGTGTATGCTCTAGAGCAGAAATTGTTGGCCAACATTGTTGTCCAACCAAGTTGGATAATGTATGGCCCACTTTACTAACCGTATATCTATTTTCATGATCGTCGAACTTTCCTCCAGTATAATTATTCAATATAATTATCATTATTCAAGTGGGACAATCATTCATAAGTATCAAGTCTAAAGAGGCCATTAACTTGCCAGTCAAGCTCCAACAGGCCAGAATATCCAACGTGTAATATAAAAAGCGAGAGAAAATAATAATTTCTAATAAATCAGCAAAGAGATTGATATAAGGCTAAATAAAGGAGTGAAAAAAATAATTAGAATTTAAGACAGACAGAAATTCAGAAGAGACAATTGCTCGTAAACTAATTCAATTAATTTTTAAAGTGACAAAAAAAAGTAATACAGATTCCCGGGACTCTGTATCGCAGATGACACAAATAAATAAAAAAACAGTTTGATATAAGAGTAAATAAAGAAGAGTAAAAAAATCATTAGAATTAAAGACAAACAGAAATGCAGAAGAATCTGCTCGTAAACTAATTCAATTCACTTTTAAAGTGACAAATAAAAAGTAAGAAAGATTCCCGGTGCGTTTTTTTACCGCAGATCACACAAATAAATAAATAAATATAAAACAGTTTAATATAGCTTTTAAATAAAGGAGAAAAACAAAAAATTAGAACAAAAAGAAAAAAGGAATGCAGAAGAGACATCGCGTTGAAAGTTAATTCAATTAACTTTAACGCGACAAATAAATGTAGTTAGAAAGATTCCCGGTGCTTTTTTTTAACGCAGATCACACAAATAAATAAAAACACAGTTCAACATAAGCCTAAACAGAGGAGAGAAACAATCGCCAGAATAAATGAAAAACAAATGCAGAAGAGGCAACTGCTCGTAAACTAATTCAATTAACGTTTTAAAGCGACAAACAACTGAAGTAAGAAAGATTCCCGGTGTTGTTTTAAAGCAGATTACACACGCTCGTAATAGGGTCTTGTATTTCAAACTGGCGTTAATTGGGTCTATTCAAATGGCTGCGACGCGAACCACATGGCCCCAGGAGTCAAGTGAAATCCCCCCCACCCCCACCCCCTCCCTCCCCATAACTCACAATATCATGCAACGCACAGAGACTTTCAGAACGAGCTTCGATGTGACTCGACGTCCTTACATTAATACTATAGTAGATTCACATCAACCCTGCATTTGATGTCCAGGCCAATCACTTACGACGCTCCTGGAAACTCTCCGTCTGTCTCGAGAGTTCACATAGGTAGGATGTATGTTTCACCTCTCCTGGAAGACGTATCCCTCAGGAGAAGTGGAACATAGATCCTACCCATGTGAACTCTCGAGAGAGACTGAGAGTATCCAGCCTTGTGACTGGCTTATCAATATCCAATCAGGAGCGTCGTAAGAGACTGGCCTAGACATCGGATGCACGGTTGATGTGAATCTACTATAGACGTGCTTACATTATTATGAGTTCTTCGCTGGACGAGTGGTTCTCGCGCTCGGCTGCCAATCCGGTAGTCCAAAGTTCTAATCCCGGCTCGGCCAACGCGGATTCAGACGAATTTATTTCTGGTGATAGAAATTCATTTTCTCGATATAGTGTGGTTCGGATCCCACAATAAGCTGTAGGTCCCGTTGCTAGGTGACCAATTGGTTCCTAGCCACGTAAAAATATCTAATCCTTCGGGCCAGCCCTAGAAGAGCTGTTAATCAGCTCAGTGGTCTGGTAAAACTAAGATATACTTAACTTAACTTACATTATTACTATATCATTTTAAAACCTTGCTGTTATAGTTTACGATATTGCAATAAACCAGAGTAAATGAGAGTAAATGAGAAATCTACTGGTTTTGAACTGAATGGTCTAGATATTCATTATGATAAGCTCACCCTTGTACAACATATTCAGCTATTCACTATTGCCAGGTTGCTATTTGAATGTTGCCTCATAAACTAAGATAACTCAGACCAAACTGGAAAGAGTTGTTGAGATGAATATAGAATTTAGGCCAAACACCAATCACTGGGAGCTATGACGTCATTCAGCGCTGAAATGGAAATTGACAGTAAAAGGTTTGAAAGGTGTAACAGGAGGAAAACCTTAAAGCAGTTGCGCTATGAATCAAGTGTTAGGATAATAATAATAATAATAATACTTTATTTCCAATATATATACATTGGGTATTATACATTATATACGAAACAACATATAGTGATTATCTGATATTTCTCTATTTCCTTATGATTACATTAAAATTTAACATTTACATGAATAGTGCTTTTATAGAAATTATTTGACTAGCAACTAAAATACATTTGGTACACTACTTGCATTAATATGACTTTAAAATAGAAAAAATAATTTAATAATAGTAAAACTCATTAAAATTCTATACTGGGTGCAAAATTATAGTAGACACCATAAAACATTGAAAACAGATATACATATATACATAAAACCAATCCACAAGTTTCTAACTAAAATCTTGTAGAAAACATATATTTCCTAAGATTTGCTTTAAAAGTGTCGAGATTCGCCGTTGTTTTCAATGACTCAGGTAGGGTATTCCACATCGTTGGTCCTCGTACCGTAAAGCATCTACTTCCCAAGTCTGTGGTGGTTCTCGGTATATACAGGTCATTGTTTTGTCTCGTTCGTCTGTCCCTACCAGCTCCAACTGTTATAAACTTAAAAAGCCAAATTGGTATTAAACTTCGCATAACTTTAAAAACTCCTACACAAATGTCGAATTTAATCCTTCGTTCAACATTTAGCCATTCTAATTTATCTAAAATTGGTGATGCATGGTCATATTTTTTGGCCTTACCATCAACTACTTTTGCCGCAAAGTTTTGTAGTTTTTGAACCCGTTGTAATTGTTGTTTAGTAGTAGTTCCCCAAATCTTTAAGCAATAATTTATTATGCTCAGTGCAAGCGACTTGAACTACCAATGAATGTCAATATCGAATCTGTCTTTAATTCTGTTTAAATATATTAAGGTTCCATTTACTTTTCTAAGATGAAGAAAGAGAATATAAAAGGAGGTACAGTAAAAGGAGCGAAATTGGTTGCAGCTAGGGGCCGAAGGCATGCTGCAAAGAACCTTAAGTAATGCCCTACAGTGCACCACATGAGGTCCATTGACGGCACTACCCCCCCTACGGGGCAAACTGGAAAGAAGGGTTATTTGAATGTTGCATGATAAACTATGATAACCGAGACCAAACTGCAAAGATGGGTTATCACAATAATATACAAAGCTGGTGGAGAGAATATACCTCTACAATAGGGAACGAGATCTAGATCTAGAATTAACAGATGCTGCTTACAAGGAGAATCAGTTAGAACATAACCAATTCTTCACCCACTCTTACATTCCCGCATCTGAAACAGTAGGATCACGCAGAATATACAAGGCTTTACTATAAGGAACTTTAGAGCAATGATTTTAATATTGTATTTGGCAAAAATCAGGTATTTCAAAAATCTAAAAAAAAAAAATTAAACCTGGTGACAACAGCTAAAGTTCTAAAGCATTAAAGAATTATTTTATTAAACCTGGTGACCACAGCTTGAATTCTGAAGCATTCAAACATATGATAAACCTGGTGACCACAGGTAAAATTCTAAAGCACTAAACATGATTTTATAAAACCTGGTGACCACAGCTAAAATTCTGAAGCACTAAAAATGATTTTATTAAACCTGGTGACCACAGCTTGAATTCTGAAGCATTAAAAATTATTTTATTAAACCTGGTGACCACAGCTAAAATTCTAAAGCACTATAAAATGATTTTATTAAACCTTGTGACCACAACTAAAATTCTGAAGCACTAAAAAAAGGATTTTATTAAACCTGGTGACCACAGCTAAAATTCTGAAACACTAAAAATTTTTTTATTAAACCTGGTGACCACAGCTAAATTTCTGAAACACTAAAAAAATGATTTTATTAAACCTGGTGACCACATCTAAAATTCTGAAGCTAAAAAAATGATTTTATTAAACCTGGGGACCACATCTAAAATTCTGAAGCACTAAAAATTATTTTATTAAACATGGTGACCACAGCTAAAATTCTGAAGCACTAAAAATTATTTTATTAAACCTGGTGACCACAGCTAAAATTCTAAAGCACTATAAAATGATTTTATTAAACCTGGTGACCACAGCTAAAATTCTGAAGCTAAAAAAATGATTTTATTAAACCTGGTGACCACAGCTAAAATTCTGAAGCTAAAAAAATGATTTGATTAAACCTGGTGACCACATCTAAAATTCTGAAGCTCTAAAAATGATTTTATTAAACCTGGTGACCACAGCTAAAATTTTGAAGCTCTAAAAATGATTTTATTAAACCTGGTGACCACAGCTAAAATTCTGAAGCACTAAAAATTATTTTATTAAACCTGGGGACCACAGCTAAAATTCTGAAGCTCTAAAAATGATTTTATTAAACCTGGTGACCACAGCTAAAATTCTGAAGCTCTAAAAATGATTTTATTAAACCTAGTGACCACAGCTAAAATTCTGAAGCACTAAAAATTATTTTATTAAACCTGGGGACCACATCTAAAATTCTGAAGCTCTAAAAATGATTTTATTAAACCTGGTGACCACAGCTAAAATTCTGAAGCTCTAAAAATGATTTTATTAAACCTGGTGACCACAGCTAAAATTCTGAAGCTAAAAAAATTATTTTATTAAACCTGGTGACCACAGCTTGAATTCTGAAGCATTAAAAATGATTTTATTAAACCTGGGGACCACATCTAAAATTCTGAAGCTAAAAAATGATTTTATTAAACCTGGTGACCACAGCTTGAATTCTGAAGCTAAAAAAATGATTTTATTAAACCTGGTGACCACAGCTAAAATTCTGAAGCTCTAAAAATGATTTTATTAAACCTGGGGACCACATCTAAAATTCTGAAGAACAAAAAAATTATTTTATTAAACCTGGTGACCACAGCTTGAATTCTGAAGCATTAAAAATTATTTTATTAAACCTGGTGACCACAGCTAAAATTCTAAAGCACTATAAAATGATTTTATTAAACCTGGTGACCACAGATAAAACTCTGAAGCACTAAAAATTATTTTATTAAACATGGTGACCACAGCTTGAATTCTGAAGCATTAAAAATTATTTTATTAAACCTGGTGACCACAGCTAAAATTCTAAAGCACTATAAAATGATTTTATTAAACCTGGTGACCACAACTAAAATTCTGAACACTAAAAAATTATTTTATTAAACCTGGTGACCACAGCTAGAATTCTGAAGCAAAAAATTATTTTATAAAACCTGATGACCACAGCTAAAATTCTTAAGCTAAAAAAATGATTTTATTAAACCTGGTGACCACAGCTAAAATTCTTAAGCTCAAAAAAGGATTTTATTAAACCTGGTGACCACAGCTAAAATTCTTAAGCTCAAAAAAGGATTTTATTAAACCTGGTGACCACAGCTAAAATTCTTAAGCTCAAAAAAGGATTTTATTAAACCTGGTGACCACAGCTAAAATTCTTAAGCTCAAAAAATGATTTTATTAAACCTGGTGACCACAGCTAAAATTCTGAAGCACAAAAAAAAAAAAATGATTTTTCACTGAAACCTCATGACCTAGATTTTATAGCGGCATTTGATTTCTTAAACGTGTCGTCGGTTTAAAAACAGACCATAATCGGAAGGCGGTTTCGGAGCGTAATGAGTACGTAAGATTGTTTGTTTGTTTTGTATGGTGCTTTTACGTTGCATGGACCCAGTGGTTATTCAGCAACAGGACCAACAGCTTTACGTGACTTCCGAACCACGTGGACAATGAACTTCTATCACCAGAAATACACATCTCTAACACTTCAATGGAATGCCAGAGAATCGAACTCGCGGCCACTGAGATGGCAGGTCAAGACCATACCGATCAGACTGACTGCATAAGAAAATCTGAAAACGATTCAACTTC
>NC_061088.1:20120668-20130668 GCF_015104395.2 Macrobrachium nipponense | reverse complement strand
AAATTCATTCCCACTTATGCATAATATAACGATCTAATTAAGCAAGAGAGAGAGAGAGAGAGAGAGAGAGAGAGAGAGAGAGAGAGAGAGAGAGAAAGATGCCGATACAGATGGGACCCAAGACGCATAAATAAAGACCAACTCTCTATCTTCCATCGCCGTTACATTGGTCAACACCTCATTATGAGTGCAAAAAAAAAAAAAAAAAAAAAAAAAAAAAAAAAAAAAAAAAGGGGGTGGTGGGGGAGGGGAGGGCATTTTGATAACAGTGTTATGGTTTCGGCGGTGTCGATCCCTTGGGATGCCCTCCGAGGCTGACCTTTTCAGGGCTCGACCTCCAATGACCTCCCATTTATGGATAGTAGGGGACTGATCATGAATTGAAACCCTTCCCCCCCCCCCACTCTCTCTCTCTCTCTCTCTCATGATTTTATATATATGGACTCATGTAGGTTGTAGGCATATGTATATATGTATATATACAAAGTATTTACACACACACACAACCTACAAGGAAAATAAAACACTGCGTATAAATCGACCAAGTATTAGTCCCCTTGAAGACGTCTTAGTAATACTGCGATTACATGTATGCATGTATATACACATAGTATTCATATACACACACCATACACATATATAGTTTATCATAAGGAAAATGAAACACTGGGTATAAATCCACTAAGTATTAGTCCTCTTGAAGAATGCTTAGTAATACTACGACGAAACCGTTCAGGATTTATCCCACTATTTCATTTTTCCTCAGTGGTGCATCAGCGTATAATCACGCGTTATAGTAATTCTTAAGATTTTTTCCCCTGTGGGTGCATCTTGGTTAATAGTAATTCTTAAGATATCAAAAAGATCAAACTGTAAACAGCCTCTGTATATTAACACTTAGAGGGAGATTTTCTCTTCAAAAATACGACAGTCAAAAGACCTTCAAGATTAAAAGTTCATTGTAATAACTACAGCAGTGAATACAGTACGCCTATGGGAATGAAGTCATACCTTCCACAATATTTGTCTTTACTATTAAACCACAGGGTACAGACACTGTCTCGCAGGAAATAAAACCTTAGACGAGACAATTCGCTATTTAATTTTTTCTTCATTTATACGTTGGTAAATCTGATGGGAACAGAATGCTTTGTTTGGTTTCATCCTGTGATAACGTGGATTACCTCCTCGAGGTACTCTTGTTTAGAATTGCTTAATGGGGTGTGATCGGAGGTAGAACGGATGGCCGAAGTACGATGCTTAATGTGAACATATTTTGATAAAATATGATCGAACATATTAAGTATGTACGAGCTCCTCTTGAAACGGAGAATGGCATTTTAGGGAATGTTCCGAGTCGTTATGGGAAAGTTTATGTTATCAGAAATATTAGTTTTGTACGTGGAAAAGGTGGAAATCTTCTGAGTGGTGTGAGGACTGCGACAATGCATATCAATGACAACATTCCTTCATCTATAAGTATATGTGAGTCCCAAACATTGTGACAAAAGCAGAATTTCCAGGATATTTCGCGAACGAGTTCTAAGCGATTTATTTCTCTATCAGCTAATGTTTTGCAACCCACAAAAGGATATGGACTGTTAATAGTTGCTAAGCTACACTTACTACTGTCAGTCAATTTCAACGAGACAGTAGTTTCGATGAAAAGCATTAGGAAGAATTTGTTGAATGCAAATGGATAAAAAGAATTAGAAAGAATCTTTGAATGTGAAGGAAGACGGGGAAAACAACAATGGCCAAGAACTAATACCTCACCCGTAACTTGTGCTTGGACAATCCACATAGGCCTAGGTGAATCTTTAAGTACCATACACATGTAACTTTTCAATAACGCTCATTTCCTCTCTCTCTCTCATTACACCCAGTAGCAACCCAGCACAGTCAACTGATTATCAAGTACACTGTGTAACCAAATCCCAGTGCTATAGATTTCATCCCATTATCTAAAACCTCAGTTGTTAAAAACAGTCTAGTTGCCAGGCCAAATCACCATTACTAAAAAATCAAGCCTAGTGGTTAAAACATTAACCCACTGACAAAGCCAAAACTCAAACACAATTGGCAAAAACTCCTAAATTTTCCAAACTCTTGATGGTAAAATTCTGGTATCTATACTAACCTGATGGGCAAAATTCGGGTGACTCAAACTAACTTAGTTGGTAAAATTTTGGTGGTCCAAACTAACCTGATTGGCAACATTTTGGCAGTCGAAACTAACCTAGTGAGTAAAATTCTGGTGGTCCATACTAAACTGGTGGGCAAAATTCGGGTGGTCCAAACTAACCTAGTGGCTAAAATTCTGGGGGTCCATAATAACCTAGTAGCCTAAATTCTTACCCAAATTCTACCTCATTGGCATGAATACCACTAGAAAGAATTCTAACCCAGTGGCAAAATTTCTGATAGTTAAAACTTGAACTCACTAACAATTCAGCATACAAATATTTAACCCAATAACATAACCTCAGTTGTGGACAAAAATAACTAATGGCCAGACTAAGATGGTTAAAACTTCGACCTATTCGCCAAAACAACTATTGGCAAAACAAACCCACTGGCCAGAACCCGTGCAACCACAAGCCCAATACACTAATCACAGGCAAAATTTTATGGTTAATCTTTCAGTTCATTTGAAAAAGCTCCTTCCAAAAGACTGTAGGTACAACTGGCAGTAAAAAAATTTTAACCACTGGTTAACAGCTCAGCATACAAGTCTTGAGTGCTCTTGTCAAAATCCCAGTAGTAAAAAATCAATCCATAACCTAAACTAGAAATCAAAACTTGAGTCTAATAGCAACACCCCAGGGATCAAATTTTAACCCACTGGTCGTACTATGATGTATAAGTAAAAACAAAGGTTAAAACCCAAGCCCACTAGCCATCATCCTGGTGACAAAATTTAATCGACTGACCAAAACCTCACTGGCCTTATCTTTAGCCTACTCACCAAAATTCAACCTGTAAAACTCTGCTGGCACAATTTTATTCATTTTATTCCAACGTAATACCTCAAGTGATAAATATTCTAACCAGTGGCCAAAATCCAAATGGTCAAAAACCTAATCTTATATCCAAAATAACGTTTAAAATTGCAGTGGGCCAAATCTTAAACCAATTCAGCAAAACCTGGGAATAAAGATTTCATCCACAGGCCAAAATCTGTTTGCAAAACCTTAACCCACTTGTCAAAATCCCAGCAGACAATCTTATAGGCTAACTGGTAAGCAAAATTCTAGTGGTCAATACTAACCCAGTCATCAAAACCCGGAACCAACACGTACCTAGTAAAAATCGAATAATCAAAATCTTGTAGTCAAAATCTACTTCCGGATGAAAACCTTAACCAACTGGCTAATACTGCTTTAGAGAATTCTAAATATTGACCAAAACCCCTTTGTCAGAACTTTAACTGGTCTTAACTGAAACTGGCCAAAACGCTCATTGTCAAAAACCTAACCTGGTCAGAAACATTAACCTGGTAACCATAGCTTCTATGGTCAAAATTCTAACCTGCAGCATAAACCCCACAGTCAAAACTTTACCCATGTGGATAAAACCTTACAACTAAACCATTATCTAGTGGTCAATAATTTAACTAATTGGCATAAACCCTAGCCAGTCCAAAACTTGACCCCTCACGAAAAATTAGTTTATTTTAATGAACAGATATAAACCAGTGTTTAAAAAATGTAAGGAAAAAACTAAGGGCTCTTGATTATCATAACGTCTTGAAAAACACTTGCTTGTATTTATAAATGAAACAAAGACCGAGATTATTATACAAAAATTACATAGGAAGTAATTTTTCTTACATTTTTTACGAATTTAAAACCAAATACTTTACTTTCTGGACTCTTTCATGTAACGTTAAATCGGCCTGTATTTTCTTCATGAAAAAACTTAGTTTCTTGGATGTAGTTAAAAAAACACAGAAAGCCCACTAAGCAATCAGTTTGAAATACATTGCCAAGAACCAATTAAGAAACTGAATGTAAGTTTTTTAAAACCATTCTATGTCAAGCTTTACATTATAGTCTAAAAACGGCAGCCTATCTGTGTATCTGTACGTGAATACACTTTGTGTATATATATGTATATATATGATATGTATGTATATTATCATTTATATATATATAAATAACATTATATATATATATATATATATATATATATATATATATATATATATAATATATATATATTATATATAATATATATATATATATATATAGTTATTATAATACATACATACCTAATAATTATGGGCCTTTAGCGATCGCAAGCGATCTCAGCCCTGGGGCATCCTTGCCAATGAGCGTCATAGAAATGGGGGTTTATTTTAGCCAGGGATGGACCCTTCCCCATTTCTCTGCTCCACCAGCTAGCCAAGAGAGATGGAATCTTCCCCCATGCCACACTGGGATCAAATATTTTGCACATACTGTAGGAGGCATTGTACTTGCGGGTTTTTTACGCCACGCCAGAGATTGCCACAGTGGTAATATGCAAGTATTGGAGCCATTATGCATTGGCATAACCCATATTTTTGCATATATAGAAGGCATTGAACTTACGGGTTTTTAAACGCCACGCCAGAGGTTGCCAGAGTGGTATATGCAAGTTATTGGAAGCCATTATGCAGTATAACCCATATTTTGCATATATATAGAAGGCATTGAACTTACGGGTTTTTACGCCATGCCAGAGGTTGCCACAGTAGTATATGCAAGTATTGGAGCCATTTTGCATATATAGAAGGCATTGAACTTACGGGTTTTTACGCCACGCCAGAGGTTGCCACAGTAGTATATGCAGGAGCCATTATTCATTGCATAACCCATATTTTGCATATATAGAAGGCATTGAAACTTACGGGATTTTACTGCCACGCCAGAGGTTTGCCACAGTGATATATGACAGTAATGGAGCCATTAATGGCATTTGCCATTAACACATCTGTTTTTGCATTATATAGAAAGGCCATTGAAACTTTTCGGGTTTTTACGCCACGCAGAGGTTGCCCAGTGGTATATGCAAGGTAATGGAGCCCATTAGCAATGCATTAACCCTATTTTGGGCAATTTTTATAGAAGCATTGAAAAATTTAGGGTTTTTACCACTCCAAGAGGTTTGCCACAGGGTGGTATAATGCAAGTAATGGAGCCCATTATGCATTGTGGCATAAACCCATATTTTGCAATAAAAATTATAGAAAGGAGCCATTGAACTTACGGGTTTTTTTTACGCCACGCCCATGAGGTTTTGCCACAGGTTGGTATATTGCCAAAGTAATGGAGCCATTATAGCATTGCACTTAACACAATTTGGCCATATATAGGGAAAGGCATTGAACTTAGGGTTTTACGCCAACACCAGAGGTTGCCAACCAGTTAGGAATAGCAAGGAATGGACCCATTATGCATTGCATAACCCATATTTTGGATATATAGAAGGCATTGAAACTACGGTGTTTTAAAACGGCCCCCAACGCCAGAGGTTGCCAACAGTTAGTATATACAAGGGTTTTTTAAAGGAGCCATTATGCATGCAATAACCCAACAATTTTGATATAGAGAAGGCAATTTGAACCTTACGGGTTTTACGCCACGCCAGAGGTTGCCACAGTAGTTATATGCAAGTAAAGGGAGCCTTATGCATTGCATAACCACATATTTTATTGCATATTATTTTTAGCCAGCCATTGAAACTTACGGGGTTTTTACGCCACACAGCGTTGGCCACAGTAGTATATGCAGTAAATGGAGCCATTAATGCATTGCATAACCATATTTTTGCATTAATAGGAAAAAGGGGCATTGAACTTTTACGGGTTTTTTAAACGCCACGCCGAGGTTTGCCACGTAAGTAATCTACAAGTAAAGGACCATTTATGCCATTTGCTAACCCACATTTTGGCATATATAGAAGGCTTGAACTTTACGGGTTTTTTACCCGCCAGAAGGTTGCCACGTAGTATATGCAAGTAAAGGAGCCATTTATGCATTGCATTAACCCAAATTTTGCATATCTTAGAAGGAATTGAACTTACGGGTTTTTTACGCCACACCGAGGTTTTGCCAAAGTAGTAATTGCACGTATGGAGCCATTATGCATTGTATGGGAGCCAATTAATGGGCTATTGCATAACCCATATTTTGCATCATATTAGAAGGCATTGAACTTACGGTTTTTTACGCCCACGCCAGAGGTTGGCCACAGTGGTATATGCAAGTATTGGAGCCATTGATGCATGCAGAACCCATATTTTCATATATAGAAGGCAATTGAAACTTACGGGTTTTTACGGCACGCCAGAGGTTGCCACCAGTAGTATATGCAGAGTATTGGCAGGCCATTATGCATTGCCATAACCACCATTTTGCATATATAGAAGCATTGAAACTTACGGGTTTTTACGCGCACGCCAGAGGTTGCCCACAGTAGCTATATGCAAGTAATGGAGCCATTATACATTGCATAAGCCACATTTTTGCATATATAGGAAGGCATTTGAACTTACGGGTTTTTACGCCACGCCAGAGGTTGCCACCAGTAGTTATGCAAGTAATGGATCCATTATGCATTGCATAACCCCATATTTTGCATATATAGAAGGCATTGAACTTACGGGTTTTTTACGCCACGCCAGAGGTTGCCACAGTAGTATATGCAAAGTAATGGAGCCATTATACATTGCAGCCACATTTTGCATATATAGAAGCATTGAACTTACGGGTTTTTACGCCACGCCCAGAGGTTGCCACAGTAGTATATGCAAGTAATGGATCCCATTATGCATTGCATAAACCCATATTTTGCATATATAGAAGGCATTGAACTTGACGGGTTTTTTACGCCACGCCAGAGGTTGCCACAGTAGTATATGCAAGTAATGGAGCCATTTATGCATTGCATAACTCATATTTTGCATATATAGAAGGCATTGAACTTACGGGTTTTTACGCCACGCCAGAGGTTGCCACAGTAGTATATGCAAGTATTGGAGCCATTATGCATTGCATAACCCATATTTTGCATATATAGAAGGCATTGAACTTACGGGTTTTTACGCCACGCCAGAGGTTGCCACAGTGGTATATGCAAGTATTGGAGCCATTATGCATTGCATAACCCACATTTTGCATATATAAGAAGGCATTGAAACTTACGGTTTTTACGCCACGCCAGAGGTTGCCACAGTAGTAGTATGCAAGTATTGGAGCATTATGCATTGCATAACCATATTTTTTGCATATATAGAAGGCATTGAACTTACGGGTTTTTTACGCCACGCCAGAGGTTGCCACAGTGGTATATGCAAAGTAATGGAGCCATTATGGCATTGCATAACCATATTTTGCATATATAGAAGGGCATTGAAACTTACGGGTTTTTTACGCCACGCCAGAGGTTGCCACAGTAGTATATGCAAGTATTGGAGCCATTATGCATTGCATAACCCACATTTTGCATATATAGAAGGCATTGGTATCGATACCTATTCCAGAGGGTATCATTTGGCAGGAGATGGGGTGCCCTGTGGCCCTCCGAACAGCTGTTGGCTCTCATCCTGAGAGCTTGTCCTCCAGCCTCTAAACAGCTGTTAGCTCTCATCCTGAGAGCTGGTCCTCCAGCCTCCAAACAGTTGTTAGCTCTCATACTGAGAGCTGGTCCTCCTTCCTCCGAATAACTGTTGGCTCTCATCCTGAGAGCCGTTCCTCCTTCCTCCGAATAACTGTTCGCTTTCATCCTGAGAGTTGGTCCTCCTGCCTTTGTCCGGAAGACGAGAGAATCGCCAGGGAAGCCTGTTGAAAAGACCGATCACAACACTTGTCTTCACAACTACAAAGAAACAGCCCATGTGAAGGCTTTCGACTGGTCTCCAGTTGATGATGCTGCGTCATGCTCCAGAGGCAGTGCGATTTTCTTGGCTCATTCGATGGTTTTGATTGCAGGATGGGTGTGTAGGAGGTGGGGGGACCTCCCGTTGCTGGTTGCTGCCGGGGGAGCAGCAGTGAACACCCATCTTGCAGTCAATCCATCGAATGGGCCAAGAAGATCGCAATGCCTCTGGAACACGATGCAGCAGCATCACCTGGTGACAAGTCAAAATCCTTCACAATTTTGGTTAATCACAGGCTGTTTCTTCTGTTTGTTCCTTCCTAGTTTCTTTTAGTTTTCGGCCTCTTCGTTGTCCTTCCAGGTTTCTTCTTCTTTACTTTCATTGCCTTCTGAGGATCTTGAAACACTTCAGCTGCCAGGTTCTTGATGAACTCCCTGACTGCGTCGTATTCTCCTCTTTCATTAGCATCGCATAGGAGATCATTAGCATAGTTGACCCTCTGCATGATATCCATTCTGCGATGTCGCTCTTCTTCAGATCCTTGGCAGTTATCAGGGTTGAACTTCAGTGCCCGCTTCCTATAGGCCCACTTTATTGCCTTCAAATTAGCATCCTCTGCAATACCTAGGATGTAGTATGGGCAGCCATGACGTTGCATTCTTTGTAGGGTTTTGGCAGCTGCAACCAAATCTTCTTGATCATCTAATTTCTGAAGCTGCATCATAGCTTCCCGGTGTCTGCCAAGCAACAAGAGGCATAATCCCAGTCTTAGCCTGTAGTCCTCGTGATCGTCGTCCATATCCAATACTCTGAGGAAACATTCACTTGCTTCTTCCAGCCGTCCAAGTTTACAGAACATGTTTCCTTTTATTTTGTTTTCTTCAACAAAAGCATTATTCTTATTCTTTTCGTTTGTCATAGAATTGTTTATCATGGATACTAGTCGTTCCTGTTCCTCTAATGTCTCATTCATTTTTTCATCCTCCTGTTGAAGCGACTGATCTGTGGTTTCCTGGATATGGACCTTCTTCTGATCGACTAGATTCTTTTGAGTCTGATTACTGTGATTTTTCTCTAGGTCATGATTTCTTTCTAGAGCAGACACTTCTCGCTGTGAGGCTTGCAATCTCTCTTCGAGATGTGTCGTCGCCTGGAGCAGCCTCTTTCTTTCGGCTTCGTGGGTCTTCACCTTCTCTTCAAGGTATCCACAATAGAAATCATTGTCCACGGCTTGGTTCTGGAGTTCTTCCAGTTTTTCTCGATGGTTTTCACATTCTCTCTCCTTCCATGCGAGCTGTTCGTATACAGTTTCAACTTCCTTGGCTTTCTGGATTAATTCGTCCTCCAACTCTTCTATTTTCTTCTTCAGAAGTTTATTTTCTTCTTCAGCACAGTCGCTATTTTTACCAAGCTTTTCGATGTTACACTTTTCTTCCATGAAATCGTCGAGCAAATTTTGATTCCTTTCAGCAGCTTCATTAAAATTCATCTCTTCGAATTCATCTAGGAGGAAAAAGTACTCGTCCTTCGCGTCTTTCCATTCTTCCTTCAAAAGCGAGATCATTTCAGCAGCGCAATAAAGGTCGTCATCGTTCTTCCGTGCGGTAGCATCTTGACCAATCTTGGGAGCCTTCTGGCCTTCAATGTACTGATGTACGCGGCCAAAAATTGCTCCCAGAACAAGAGCTACTGCGTTTTTACCAATAGATAATCCGAGGTTTCGGATCCAATTTCCATTTATAAAAGGTACCACTGATCCGGCAGGGATCAGAGCCAATAAGTTTTTCACAAAGTTAAATTGACCAAGTGCCAACATGGTTACCTTTCTTTCCACCCGATCAAAACGTTGGAATTAGAAAACGCCACTAGAATTCCGGGAATTCCCCAGATCCTCATTTTGGCTCCAAGGCCATTTTTCTTGCTTTGGGAGATTCGTCACGGAGCCTTCAGAAGGACTTGGAGTAACTGAAGGCTTCTAAAGACTTCGACGGGGCCATCGCGGGATTTTATCCTGTCATTTCTGCACTTTATTCGTTTCTTGGCGCTCCAGGCATACCCCCATGAGGAACACAAGGTACTGATGAAGCACCATTAACCCGTAAGATAAATTACGCTGTAAAAACGAGCTAAAACCAC
>NC_061088.1:20085952-20120168 GCF_015104395.2 Macrobrachium nipponense | reverse complement strand
GTGGTTTTAGCTCGTTTTTAAAATTTTTAACAGCGTATTTATCTTACGGCGTTTAATTGGTGTCTTCACCAGTACCTTGTGTTCCTCATGGGGGTATGCCTGGAGCGCCAAAAACGAATAAAGTGCAGAAATGACATGATAAAATTCCGCGATGGCCCCGTCGAAGTCTCCAGAAGCCTTCAGTTCCTCCAAGTCCTTCCGAAGGCTCCGTGACGAATAATCTCCCAAAGCAAGAAAAATGGCCTTGGAGCCAAAATGAGGGTCTGGTGAATTCCCGGAATTCTAGAGGCGTTTTCTAATTCCAACGTTTTGATCGGGTGGAAAGAAAGGTAACCATGTTGGCACTTGGTAAATTTAACTTTGTGAAAAACTTATTGGCTCTGATCCCTGCCGGATCAGTGGTACCTTTTATAAATGGAAATTGGATCCGAAACCTCGGATTATCTATTGGTAAACACGCAGTAGCTCTTGTTCTGGGAGCAATTTTTGGCCGCGTACATCAGTACATTGAAGGCCAGAAGGCTCCCAAGATTGGTCAAGATGCTACCGCACGGAAGAACGACGACGACCTTTATTGCGCTACTGAAATGATCTCGCTTTTGAAGGAAGAATGGAAAGACGCGAAGGACGAGTACTTTTTCCTCCTAGATGAATTCGAAGAGATTAATTTCAACGAAGCAGCTGAAATGAGAAGGAATCAAACTTTGCTCGACGATTTCATGGAAGACAAGTATAACATCGAAAAGCTTGGCAAAAATCGCGATTGTGCTGAAGAAGAAAATAAACTTCTAAAGAGGAAAATAGAAGAGTTGGAGGACGAATTAATCCAGAAAGCCAAGTACGTTGAAACTGTATACGAACAGCTCGCACAGAAGGAGAGAGAATGTGAAAACCATCGAGAAAAACTGGAAGAACTCCAGAACCAAGCCGTGGACAATGATTTCTATTGTGGATACCTTGAACGGAAGGTGAAGGACCCACGAAGCCGAAAGAAAGAGGCTGCTCCAGGCGACGACACATCTCGAGGAGAGATTGCAAGCCTCACAGCGAGAAGTGTCTGCTCTAGAAAGAAATCATGACCTAGAGAAAAATCACAGTAATCTGACTCAAAAGAATCTAGTCGATCAGAAGAAGGTCCATATCCAGGAAACCACAGATCAGTCGCTTCAACAGGAGGATGAAAAAATGAATGAGACATTAGAGGAACAGGAACGACTAGTATCCATGATAAACAATTCTATGACAAACGAAAAGAATAAGAATAATGCTTTGGTTGAAGAAAACAAAATAAAAGGAAACATGTTTCTGTAAACTTGGACGGCTGGAAGAAGCAAGTGAATGTTTCCTCAGAGTATTGGATATGGACGACGATCACGAGGACTACAGGCTAAGACTGGATTATGCCTCTTGTTGCTTGGCAGACACAGGGAAGCTATGATGCAGCTTCAGAAATTAGATGATCAAGAAGATTTGGTTGCAGCTGCCAAAACCCTACAAAGAATGCAACGTCATGGCTGCCCATACTACATCCTAGGTATTGCAGAGGATGCTAATTTGAAGGCAATAAAGTGGGCCTATAGAAGGCGGGCACTGAAGTTCAACCCTGACAACTGCCAAGGATCTGAAGAAGAGCGACATCGCAGAATGGATATCATGCAGAGGGTCAACTATGCTAATGATCTCCTATGCGATGCTGATGAAAGAGGAGAATACGACGCAGTCAGGGAGTTCATCAAGGACCTGGCAGCTGAAGTGTTTCAAGATCCTCAGAAGGCAATGAAAGTAAAGAAGAAGAAACCTGGAAGGACAACGAAGAGGCCGAAAACTAAAGGAAACTAGGAAGGAACAAACAGAAGAAACAGCCTGTGATTAACCAAAATTGTGAAGGATTTTGACTTGTCACCAGGTGATGCTGCTGCATCGTGTTCCAGAGGCATTGCGATCTTCTTGGCCCATTCGATGGATTGACTGCAAGATGGGTGTTCACTGCTGCTCCCCCCGGCAGCAACCAGCAACGGGAGGTCCCCCCACCTCCTACACACCCATCCTGCAATCAAAACCATCGAATGGGCCAAGAAAATCGCACTGCCTCTGGAGCATGACGCAGCATCATCAACTGGAGACCAGTCGAAAGCCTTCACATGGGCTGGTTCTTTGTAGTTGTGAAGACAAGCGTTGTGATCGGTCTTTTCAACAGGCTTCCCTGGCGATTCTCTCGTCTTCCTGACAAAGGCAGGAGGACCAACTCTCAGGATGAAAGCAAACAGTTATTCGGAGGAAGGAGGAACAGCTCTCAGGATGAGAACCAACAGTTATTCGGAGGAAGGAGGACCAGCTCTCAGGATAGAGCTAACAACTGTTTGAAGCTGGAGGACCAGCTCTCAGGATGAGAGCTAACAGCTGTTTGGAGGCTGGAGGACAAGCTCTCAGGATGAGAGCCAACAGCTGGAATAGGTATCGATACCAAATCACCTATGAGTGGAAAGCAACCTCTGGTGTGGCGTCAAAACCCTAAGTTAATGCCTTCTACTTCATATGTGAATTGGGTTATGTATTGCATGTTAAATCCCATCTTTTGCATATACTGTTGTGGCAACCTCTGGCGTGGCGTAAGAACCCGTAAGTTCAATGCCTTCTATATATGCAAAATATGGGTTATGCAATGCATAATGGCTCCAATACTTGCATATACTACTGTGGCAACCTCTGGCGTGGCGTAAAAACCCGTAAGTTCAATGCCTTCTATATATGCAAAATAGGGGTTATGCAATGCATAATGGCTCCAATACTTGCATATACTACTGTGGCAACCTCTGGCGTGGCGTAAAAACCCGTAAGTTCAATGCCTTCTATATATGCAAAATATGGGTTATGCAATGCATAATGGCTCCATTACTTGCATATACCACTGTGGCAACCTCTGGCGTGCGTAAAAACCCGTAAGTTCAATGCCTTCTATATATGCAAAATGTGGGTTATGCAATGCATAATGGCTCCATTACTTGCATATACCACTGTGGCAACCTCTGGCGTGGCGTAAAAACCCGTAAGTTCAATGCCTTCTATATATGCAAAATGTGGGTTATGCAATGCATAATGGCTCCATTACTTGCATATACTACTGTGGCAACCTCTGGCGTGGCGTAAAAACCCGTAAGTTCAATGCCTTCTATATATGCAAAATATGGGTTATGCAATGCATAATGGCTCCATTAATTGCATATAGTACTACTGTGGCAACCTCTGGCGTGGCGTAAAAAACCCGTAAGTTCCATGCCTTTTATATATGCAAAATATGGGTTATGCAATGCATAATGGCTCCATACTTGCATATACTACTGTGGCAACCTCTGGCGTGGCGTAAAACCCGTAAATTCAATGCCTTCTATATATGCAAAATGTGGGTTATGCAATGCATAATGGCTCCATTACTTGCATATACTACTGTGGCAACCTCTGGCGTGGCGTAAAAACCCGTAAGTTCAATGCCTTCTATATATGCAAATGTGGGTTATGCATGCATAATGGCTCCAATACTTGCATATACTACTGTGGCAACCTGTGGCGTGGCGTAAAACCCGTAAGTTCAATGCCTTCTATATATGCAAAATATGGTTATGCAATGCATAATGGCTCCATTACTTGCATATACTACTGTGGCAACCTCTGGCGTGGCGTAAAAACCCGTAAGTTCAATGCCTTCTATATATGCAAAATGTGGGTTATGCAATGCATAATGGCTCCATTACTTGCATATACCACTGTGGCAACCTCTGGCGTGGCGTAAAAACCCGTAAGTTCAATGCCTTCTATATAGCAAAATGTGGGTTATGCAATGCATAATGGCTCCATTACTTGCATATACCACTGTGGCAACCTCTGGCGTGGCGTAAAAACCCGTAAGTTCAATGCCTTCTATATATGCAAAATGTGGGTTATGCAATGCATAATGGCTCCATTAATTGCATATAGTACTACTGTGGCAACCTCTGGCGTGGCGTAAAAACCCGTAAGTTTCATGCCTTCTATATATGCAAAATGTGGGTTATGCAATGCATAATGGCTCCATTAATTGCATATAGTACTACTGTGGCAACCTCTGGCGTGGCGTAAAAACCCGTAGTTCAATGCCTTCTATATATGCAAATATGGGTTATGCAATGCATAATGGCTCCATTAATTGCATATAGTACTACTGTGGCAACCTCTGGCGTGGCGTAAAAACCCGTAAGTTTCCATGCCTTTTATATATGCAAAATATGGGTTATGCAATGCATAATGGCTCCATTACTTGCATATACTACTGTGGCAACCTCTGGCGTGGCGTAAAAACCCGTAAGTTCAATGCCTTCTATATATGCAAAATGTGGGTTATGCAATGCATAATGGCTCCATTACTTGCATATACTACTGTGGCAACCTCTGGCGTGGCGTAAAAACCCGTAAGTTCAATGCCTTCTATATATGCAAAATGTGGGTTATGCAATGCATAATGGCTCCAATACTTGCATATACTACTGTGGCAACCTCTGGCGTGGCGTAAAAACCCGTAAGTTTTCAATGCCTTCTATATATGCAAAAATTAGTGTTAGCAATGCATAAATGGCTCCATTACTTGCATATACTACTGTGGCAACCTCTGCGTGGCGTAAAAACCCGTAAGTTCAATGCCTTCTATATATGCAAAATGTGGGTTATGCAATGCATAATGCTCCAATACTTGCATATACTACTGTGGCAACCTCTGGCGTGGCGTAAAAACCCGTAGTTCAATGCCTTCTATATAGCAAAATATGGGTTATGCAATGCATAATGGCTCCAATATTTGCATATACTACTGTGGCAACCTCTGGCGTGGCGTAAAACCCGTAAGTTCAATGCCTTCTATATATGCAAAATATGGGTTATGCAATGCATAATGGCTCCATTACTTGCATATACCACTGTGGCAACCTCTGGCGTGGCGTAAAAACCCGTAAGTTCAATGCCTTCTATATATGCAAAATGTGGGTTATGCAATGCATAATGGCTCCATTACTTGCATATACCACTGTGGCAACCTCTGGCGTGGCGTAAAAACCCGTAAGTTCAATGCCTTCTATATATGCAAAATGTGGGTTATGCAATGCATAATGGCCTCCATTAATTGCATAGTACTACTGTGGCAACCTCTGGCGTGGCGTAAAAACCCGTAAGTTCAATGCCTTCTATATATGCAAAATATGGGTTATGCAATGCATAATGGCTCCATTAATTGCATATAGTACTACTGTGGCAAACCTCTGGCGTGGCGTAAAAACCCGTAAGTTCAATGCCTTTTATATATGCAAAATATGGGTTATGCAATGCTAATGGCTCCATTACTTGCATATACTACTGTGGCAACCTCTGGCGTGGCGTAAAAACCAAAAACCCGTAAGTTCAATGCCTTTCTATATATGCAAAATATGGGTTATGCAATGCATATGGCTCCATTACTTGCTATACTACTGTGGCAACCTCCCTCGTGGCGTAAGAAAAACCCGTAGTTCATGCCTTCTATATATGCAAAATGTGGGTTATGCAATGCATAATGGCTCCATTACTTGCATATACTACTGTGGCAACCTCTGGCGTGGCGTAAAAACCCGTAAGTTCAATGCCTTCTATATATGCAAAATATGGGTTATGCAATGCATAATGGCTCCAATACTTGCATATACTACTGTGCAACCTCTGCGTGGCGTAAAAACCCGCAAGTTCAATGCCTTCTATATATGCAAAATATGGGTTTATGCAATGCATAATGGCTCCATTACTTGCATATACTACTGTGGCCAACCTCTGGCGTGGCGTAAAACCCGTAAACTTCAATGCCTTCTATATATGCAAAAATATGGGTTATGCAATGCATAATGGCTCCAATACTTGCATATAACTACTGTGGCAACCTCTGCGTGGCGTAAAAACCCGTAAGTTCAATGCCTTCTATATATGCAAAATATGGGTATGCAATGCATAATGGCTCCATTACTTGCATATACTACTGTGGCAACCTCTGGCGTGGGCGTAAAAGCCCCGTAAGTTCAATGCCTTCTATATATGCAAAATGTGGGTTTTATGCAATGCATAATGGCTCCAATACTTGCATATACTACTGTGGCAACCTCTGGCGTGGCGTAAAAACCCGTAAGTTTCAATGCCTTCTATATATGCAAAATATGGGTTATGCAATACATAATGGCTCCATTACTTGGCATATACTACTGTGGCAACCTCTGGCGTGGCGTAAAAACCCGTAAGTTCAATGCTTCTATATATGCAAAACTATGGGTTATGCAATGCATAATGGCTCCAATACTTGCATATACCACTGTGGCAATTCTCTGGCGTGGCGTAAAAAACCAGCCCTAAGTACAATGCCTCCTACAGTATGTGCAAATATTGATCCCTGGTGGCATGGGGGAAGATTCCATCTCTCCATGGCTAGCTGGTGGAGCGAGAAATGGGAAGGGTCCAGTCCCTGGCTAAAATAAACCCCCATTTCTATGACGCTCTATTGGCGAGGATGCCCCAGGGGTGAGATCGCTTGCGATCGCTAAAGGCCCATAATTATATGTATGTATATATATATATATATATATATATATATATATATATATATATATATATAAGTATTTATATATATATAAATGATAATATACATACATATCATATATATACATATATATACACAAAGTGTTTCACGTACAGATACACAGATAGGCAGCCGTTTTTAGTTCACACTGACGCACACATAAATTCACACACACACACACACTCACTCAGACAGACAGACATATAACCAAAACCACGCACACAAGTACACGCAATGCTTTGACGCACATCACCCACCGCTGCTCTTCAGCAAAACGGAACAGAAAGAATAAGGAGGTTGCCTCCTTTAATAGTAGTGGAAGTGTGGCAGTTTTAATCAAACATTGTGTAAAACAACAAGCGGGTGAATGTTAATAAGGAGCTGGGAATAGGGAGTTTGGAAAATGGGCTACAATAAACCCATAGGATATTCAGTGGGAACAATAATAATAATAAAAATTCAAAGGGATACTAATATTCTCCCCGAGTAGTTGGAGGGGAAAAATAATTTAGGTAATTTAATATCAGTCCTTCTCGTGTCAGGTCGGCAAGGTGACCTCGTTGTGATTATGGCATCGCGGGTGCGTTTCCCGCTACCGGACATCATGATCTCTTCAAATCTCTTTGAAGTTGGAGCTCAAGGCTTTGTAGTGACAAGCGTATCCAAGAAGAAAAAAAAAAAATTTGAGAAGTTAAGAGGGCATTGTGGCTATTACAATTTCATATGTATCTGGTAAAAGCAAAAATATTGGTATTGACAATAAAAGTCCATTCTCTTTGAACAACAATTTTTTATTTCAGCTTTCCCTTGAGGACATTCTCATTCTGATGCAAACGTTCTCACACAACTGGTTTGCTGCAGCACTTGTTAATAGCAATAACAAAGATTGAAAAAGACACCCACAAAATTACTGTGTATATATAACGTGTTTACATATAAGTATCTACATTTTATTTTACTCAACACTCGAGTACTTCCAGGCCCTATCTGTGTCCCTTTTTCAAGAGATGCGTATATATAGGTTGTCAGCCTGGGTCCAACAGTCTGCTGGGCCTTGACCCAGGCTGACAACCTATATACGCATCTCTTGAATAAGGGCCACAGATAGGGCCTGGAAGTATACGAGTGTTGAGTGAAAATAAAATGTAAATACTTATAAGTAAACACGTTATACACAGTAATTTTGTGGGTTTCTTTTGCAATCTTCAGAAGAAAATTGAAAGACGTTTTTGTTTTAATAATAACAAAATTTGTTCAAAATAAGTTTCATTTTTCAGAGCAGAATATCTTTTCTGGCCATCTTCCATACATTTCACTTCAACAGATAGCTTCCTCTCTGCTCTTCAGAAGCTGAGCGACAAGAGTAATTGTTTATTATTATTCATATGGCCTATGCCACTCCGTCAAGTGTCATAGGTCTCTTTATTTATTTTCTTATATATAAAAGTGACTGCGATGAACGTTGATGCTCACAAGCTTAAAAGACGTTGTGACAACGTTAGTTGATTTTTATGACCCGGCGGTAATATCCACAGCCGATGTTTGAAGCTAATCGTGCCTGGTGGAAGCGCACAGTACTTAGCCCCTCAAGAGGTTACAGTTCAAAACCACTGCATATCAGACACAAGACAGAAGCGTCAGCAATAATGACTGCAAATATTACCGTCGGCTCGAAAACCACCTTATAATAAACAATGATCATTACCCTTATCTTTAAAACATAATTCTATTCAATTTCAAGGAGTTGGACGAGTGGATTTTGCGCTCGAGTACCAATGCGGTGGTCCGAAGTTCGATTCTCGGCTCGGCCACCGCAAATCAGAGGAATTTATTTCTGGTGATAGAAATTAATTTTCGATATCATGTGGTTCGGATCTCACAATAAGCTATAGGTCCCGTTGCTAGGTGACAAATTGGTTCCTAGCCACGTAAAAATATCTAATCCTTCGGGCCAGCCCTAGGAGAGCTGTTAATCAGCTCAGTGGTCTAGTAAAACTAAGATATACTTAACAAGGCAAAACAATGGAATAATCTTGCCCCATAAAGAGAAAAAATAATACAGACTCATGTGAAATTTAAGTAATGTGACAGATCCACCACAGGTTACTACGAACTGATAAAAAATTATAGTTGATTCCTCATCAAGGCATGATTTCATGGCGATATATCTCCATAAATACTTCTAAATTCATAATGGGGAAAAGTAAAGAACTAGAATTAATGTTTCTTACTTGTAAAAACTAACCATTAAAGTAATGTTCTTTAAGGTCCACAATAATATACTAATGGTAGAAGTAGTAACATTTTATAAAGCTTTTACATAGTTTAATAAAATTTTAACACCGCTACCATTAATATATTATTGTGGACCTTAAAGTACATTGCTTGTGCCCTCGTAATTGAGATTTCTACCCACTAAAGTAACGCTGTACTTGAGACGTCAAAGGTACTCAGAAAAATGGCAAACTATCAATTCACATTCTTGCCATCAAGACTCACTTGTTCAAGCGATAAGCCAAAAAGTCAGGAGGCATTAGTTCATGCTGTCTGTTACAATGAGCCCTTCTAGCATTCAAGGAGTAAATGCTCCTCTACACGAATTATCGCCAGTTCCTCTCACGGGTATCAGCTGTGAAAAGTACGTCTAAATACCATATCGACCAATACTAGTCATTTGTAAAACATGTACATCTGAAAATGAATTTAAAAAATTAAAATAACTAAAACGACTATCATTAAGAACGCCTAAACTTTGATAAGCCAAAGAATATCTCCAGTTTAATCTGCTAGCTATTTAACAATGCATAATTATACGCATGAAAAAATACACAAATGAAGAGAAATTTGTTTAGGGGGAACCAACTTTAATAAAAAAAAAAAAATGCGCATATTCATGCTCCTAGATAGGTATATGATTCCTAAATATAAGAGCAAAAACAAATAATTCGATATGAATATAAAAGGTCCAAACTTGAATACGTCAACGTTTTTTCGTCTATTTTCTTTTTATTTTTTTTCTCGGCTGGTTGACGAAATTATAAAACATGAAAGTATCTACGGAACAATTTGGGTAAGCATCTCACTCAACCAATTATTTCAATATGCCCATTACGTACGACAATTTTTGAGGTATACAAATAATATGCAGCTTGATTCCAGTGAAAATTTGTTTGGCTACTCCTTCCAGACTCACGCGCACACACCACATTAGTTTTCGCTCTTGAACGACCAAGGATTAAATACTTTGTCTTTCAAATGAAAAAAAAAAAAAAACTCTTAAACACAGGGAAGTCCTTGTATCCATGAAAGCTTATAAACAAGCACCTTAAACAGATAAAAGAGAAGTTAATTTTACTAGATTTTTAATTATATAAACACAAGTCTCTCTCTCTCTCGCTATATATATATATATATATATATATATATATATATATATATATATATATATATATATATGTGTGTGTGTGTGTGTGTGTGTACATGACCAGTACTTCATGGTGGTCACCATACATAAAGCACACCAGATCCTGTAGCAAGCCAACTACTGAATCTAAGATAAGATTATATTCAAAGAAAGTTTCAAGGTGAACTATATATATACATATTACATATACAGAGAGAGAGAGAGAGAGAGAGAGAGAGAGAGAGAGAGAGAATTTTAAAGTATAGGAAAGGTCGTGGAAAAGAAACCATGGATGGGATAACCCAAGTACTGCAGGAAACCGGAAGAAGGGGAAGATAAAGGGGAAACGATAAGATAAAGGACAATAACAAACAACACTGACGAAGTTCCTCCCACAAAAAGGAGACGGGGGAAAGGGAGCCCATGCCATAGTAACGGTAAAAGTGAGGCGATATAGGGGACGAAATGGAGGAATGCAAAAAAAAAAAAAAAAAAAAACAAAAAAAAAAAAAAAAAAAAAGTGAACAAAAAGTGGCTCTGATTAATTAAAAATGAAACGCAAGGAAGATTAAATAAAATAAAAACTCACTGAGGATAGAGGACTGCAATTTGTTATGTTCGATGACTGGAGGGTGGATGATCAACATACAAATTTGCAGCCCTATAGCCGCAATAGTTTTTAAGATCTGAGAGTGGAGAAAAAAAAAAAAAAAAAAATGCTGACGGACAGATAAGAATGAGAAAAAGGGTATAACTCCACATATACAATGACGATAAGACTGCACTCATAGGCAGTCAGTATATGCCAATACAGAAGGGTGATGTTCAGCAAAGCTTCATTATTATGTAAGAACAACTAAATGTGTGTCTATATATATATATATATATATGATATATATATATATATATATATAGATTACTCTAATGCAGTGGTACAATATGAAGATAAAAGGCCCATAAAACACTGATATACGTTGCAACAAACATTCAGACGCTTGCTGTGTTACCTGTTCACTGGTAAATATTTTTCCAGTGAAAAGGGACACAGACGGAAACATCTGAAATGTTTTGTTGCAACATATAATTAGTGTTTTATGGGCCTTTTATCATATAATTACAAAAATAAAAATATATGTGTATGTATTTATATGTATATGTATATGTACAGATATGTGCGCAAACACATATATATATATATATATATATATATATATATATATATATATATATATGTGTGTGTGTGTGTGTGTGTGTGTGTGTACTAAAGAATTTTACGCTTCTCTCATCAAAAACCTTATGAAAAAACTTTCTTTTAATTATTAATTGTTTTAATTCTGTAAAATCTATTTTGTTTCAAAACCATCTGTGACTGAAATATTAAAATGTCCAGCTCTCTTTTTAGTTCACTTTCCCGACTAAGACATTATTTATTGATTCATTTTTAAAGTCGTCTCCATTTGCATGGTTTCTGGAGCCGTGTGTGACTGTGTGAACTCAACAAGACGACTTCGGCAACAATTTCTCCACTCAATTATTTGACACCAAGTACATCACAAAGAAGGAAAATGGGTGAGTGTTCAACTTACCTTTTTGCCGAAGGTTTTACAATGATGCTGGGAATGGAAGCGTTGTTTTATGCCGCTGCTTTGGGACTGAATAAGAGCCGCATGATTAGCAGCAACTTCGGGTGTTTGCGGTCGGGGAGGGGAGGACGTAATGGCGGGAATGCATTCTTCATCAACAATACCTCGTTCATGTTTTCCTTTGCCATAGATTTTTTGTTTTTTCCATATTACAATACGGAAAAAATTAATGCCATTTATATTTTTCCATACTGTATTACCATAAATTAAAATGCTAGGCTTCAGATATTGTTTACGTTTTTTTTTTATTGCAAGCAATTGATTAGTTTCTTAAACAGCGTGTATAATAATGCTTGTAGCAATCACCAGTAATCATCTCATTAAATATTTTATATGAATATAACGTTTTTGAAAGTGTTTTCCATTGGGTTATTAATATAAGTAAGTATCATTCGTGAAGCAGGGTGACCATATTTTGAAAATTGAAATACGGGACACTTAAATTGAAGAGGTAGTTGAACAATATAGACACAACTTATGCGAAGTTATGCAAGCAGTGACACAGGCAAAGTCCTCTCAGCCTTCTTTATTGACTTTTCTTTGTTTTAAAGTGCATTGGTTGTAGATTTTGTTACAAAATAGCTGTTCATTACATGTGTCAAAGCATTAGAATATTGCAATCAAGCATGTTTTGCAGCTTTGAAGGGTATTAGTAACAAAAGTGACTTGCCATAATATATTGAATAAATTGCAGACAATAAAATACATATGATGAAAACCTTTCAATAATCCTTTTAAAATGATTTTCCTCATTGTTGTTAAGTTATTTTCCATTTGTCATATTTTGCACTAGATCCAACTGCTCTCAAGAGATGGTGTTTGGTTTGAGCATATGTGATGAACTCCAAACAGGACAGTGTGAAATTGCACTTTATCTGTAGTTCTGACTTGATCAGCTCTACACTGCACCGGTTCCTACACACCCCCCCCATCGTTGGCCCATCAGCGAGAACACTCGCTCCACTTGAGCATTTGAAGAGGGATGCTCAGTACAAATTTCGCTAGTTTATTTATTTATTTTTTTAGATATTGAAAATACGGGACAAAAGGCGTCCCGGGGAGGGTCGATACGGGACAATGTCATAAATATGGGACAATCCCGTCAAATACGGGACGTCTGGTCACCCTGTTCGTAAGTTAGTCTACGTAGTCGGCTGTAAATCGTATTTAAGTAGGCTACGTTGGCGGTTAAACTTGGATGTGGTTAGCAAAGACAATACACGAAAGATGGGAAACTGAACTATTAATTACCATTAAAAAAGGTCATCCAACTCGTCAGAATGCGCGCCATCTATTGATCATGCCCTCAACTAAAACTCGGCTGTGGCGTAGCGCGGCTATTTTAAATTTTAAAATTTATTCTTATGCTGCTTAAACTTCTCTTTTTAAATTATTGAATACTAAATCGATTATATTGCTTGTTAACATGTTATAGGGCTCTATCATAGCTTATGACTTATATAGGCATTTCTGAATCATTAAATAAAATCCTTCAGTTAATGTAACATTAATTGCTAAGTATCTTTATCTAAAATTGAGAGGGCAGTTAGAATGAAACGAACTTATTCTCATATTATCTTATTATTTCACCAATATAGTATACAGTAATTATTTTCCTTTTTTTGGGCTTGTGCTTAGATTGTATACTTGTACATACCTAAGCGACTTTTCACAAATGTTCTTGCAAAGAACATAAACAAAGTAAAAACATTGGCACATGCTTCATTTGCATGCAATAGTCATACAAGTCATGCAAACAAAACATGCATATATCAGAAATTTAAATAGCAAACAAAGCATGGGATAATCAAAACCAATAATATGAAATCACAATGAAAAAGCAGACTTAACTTGCATGCTGATTAGGCAAAAGTTAAGCAATATTTGTTAATAAAACTAAGAAAAGTAGCAACAACAAAAAGTAATAAAAGTAAGGTACCCTTTTATAACAAATCAATGCTGTATTTTACAGAATACTGTATAAGCAAAAATCTAGGTTTAACTTAATTTTCATAAAAAGCAAATAAAAATTGAAATCACAAATCAAATAGGAAACAAACCACAGAGAAATCATTCAACCAAAACAATTAAATTTCAAAACTACAAAAAAAAAAAAAAAAAAAAAAAAACGCGTAACATGCTCAAAAAAAAAAAAACAAACAAAAAAAAAAACAGATATGCTGGTTTGCATGTAATTTTTTTTTTTATTTTGAATGCTTTTATCCATACATATAGGAAAATTCAATCATAGATTAAAAGGTTAGTGAACTTGAAACTAAAGTAAAACACTCTAACTTAACTAACCTACTTATGCTCTCCCATATGAATGCTCCCACAAGATCCATCCTTCCTTTCTGATGAAACAACTTTGGTTTGCTAAATAGTTGCTTATTAATGAAAAATTAAGGTAAACATTTATAACTACAACCCAAGGGTAAGCTGCTGAGAATATAACATAACTACAGTATATATACAGTATATCAAAGTTTGCGTGAGTAGCCTATCTGGAAAAGGCATGGAGACCCAATATTCACGAATTGTATGACAGTGATAGGAATTGTTATGTTTATTTCATATTTCTAGAGATTTTCAAGATATGCAAATATAACTTTAAGGTATTTATTTGAAATACAATTGACGCCTGTAAATGACAAGAAAATATAGTTTTTCTAGTTGATTTTGATATGTTTTGCAAGATAGCTTCATTTCCATTGCAAATTACTGTTGACATGGTTAGGTAACTGTTGGCATGGTTATGGTACTGCTGATATGGTTAGGTTTACTGTTGACATGATTAGGCTACTGATGTACACTACAGGAAGGTTAGGTTGGTGTTGGGGTTTCAAATGGCAAGAATATTTTGATATTTTTTTTTCTAGTCGAAAATCACATATATATAAATATATTTTCTTTCCGCTTAGAGGCGTCCACCGTATTGTAAATATTTTCCAATATTTATTTCGGAATAACACTGCACCGACATTCAATTTTGCTTTGGTCTATTTTATCTCTTCATTTTCTCTAAATGTCAATCATGTACTTTGTCAACAGATGTAATGATTTTTTATTACCTTTTTTATTCTGAGGAAAAGCATGAAAAATCAGATGGGGAAAATAATTTTTCGTCCTATTGCAAACCACACACGGGTGATGATGGCTACGCCCACTCATGATTGAAATTGAATGCCCCGCTTTGTGAAAAGTAAACAACAGACGATGGATTGTCTTTGTAAACAAACAGACGATGTAGGCAGATGCAATGCTACCGCCATCTTCATTTCATGCCAGGTACTAAATTTTATGCGGCCGATGGGGCTGTGGGCTTGAGCTTCCCATCTTTCGTGTATTGTCTTTGGTGGTTAGGCTAGGATGTGTGTCAAGACATCACTTTTATATTTGAAGCTTGGTCATTTCTTCGTAGTACAATGCATTGTTCGCTATATTGCTGGTTTGGTGAATGAGTTTGTGTTACGTAGACGTTAGGTTATCGGTTTTGTTAGTTTGTAAGGGGAATATATTTCTTTAGTCAGTTTCCTTCGTGTACGTGAGCTGTGTAGGTTAGGTTACTTTCTCACCACCTTGGTTACTTCCGTTACACAGTTTTCAATATAGTACGAATCTCTGAGCAATCGGTTATCGTTGGGAAACATATCATACAGTTTTGTAACAAACTTTTTTTTTTCGCGTTACTCATAGTTTGTAGAGTAAACATTTTTATTTTCGTTTAAGTTTCCCTCGTAGGTGCACGCTCTGTTAGGCTAGGTTACTTCAGTCACTCAGCCATCTCTGTTAGCAAGTTTACGCCCGTTGCTCGGCCATTTAGACAATTTTATGGTAGCCAATCGGTTACATAAACTTTTTTTTTTAATATCAGTCTACCACCCTAAATAAAACATCATCGTTCGTTCACACTGAAGTGACCAATGTACCGCTAGTTCCCGACGGTTTACCTTACACTACACATTTTAAATCCGATCCGGCCCACGACGGTTGTTTATGAAAGACTTGAGTTTTTATTTTTTCACCTTAGGGGAAACAGCTGGGGTAATATGTACCGAACATTACCGTTACTGATTTTGTTCTTAAGGTTAAAACTTTTATGTAGCGTTTTGCTTCCCTTGATACTATATATATATATATATATTATATATATATATATATATATATATATATATATATATATATATAAGTATATACATACACCATATAGACCTTCAGACTATAATGTAAAAGCTTGACATAGAATGGTTTAAAAAAACTTACGTTCAGTTTCTTAATTGGTTCTTGGCAATGTATTTCAAACTGATTGCTTAGTGGGCTTTCTGTGTTTTTTAACTACATCCAAGAAACTAAGTTTTTTTCATGAAGAAAATGCAAGGCCGATTTAACGTTACATAAAAGAGTCCAGAAAGTAAAGTATTTGGTTTTAAATTCGTAAAAAATGTAAGAAATTACTTCCTATGAAAGTTTTGTATAAAAATCTCGGTCTTTGTTTCTATTTATAAATCAAGTAAGTGTTTTTCGAGTTGTTATGATGATCAAGAGCCCTTAGTTTTTTCCTTACATTTTTTTAAACACTAGTTTTATATCTGTTCATTAAAATAAACTAATTGTTTCGTGAGGGGTCAAGTATTGGACTGGCTAGGGTTTATGCCAATTAGTTAAATTATTGACCACTAGATAATGGTTTTAGTTGTAAGGTTTTATCCACATGGGTAAAGTTTTGACTGTGGGGTTTATGCTGCAGGTTAGAATTTTGACCATAGAAGCTATGGTTACCAGGTTAATGTTTCTGACCAGGTTAGGTTTTTGACAATGAGTGTTTTGGCCAGTTTCAGTTAAGACCAGTTAAAGTTCTGACAAAGGGGTTTTGGTCACTGTTTAGAATTCTCTAAAGCAGTATTAGCCAGTTGGTTAAAGTTTTCATCCGGGAAGTAGATTTTGACTACAAGATTTTGATTATTCGATTTTTACTAGGTACGTGTCTGTTCCGGGTTTTGATGACTGGGTTAGTATTGACCACTAGAATTTTGCTTACCAGTTAGCCTTTAAGATTGTCTGCTGGGATTTTGACAAGTGGGTTAAGGTTTTGCAAACAGATTTTGGCGTGTGGATGAAATCTTTATTCCCAGGTTTTGCTGAATGGGTTTAAGATTTGGCCCACAGCAATTTTAAACGTTATTATGGATATGAGATTAGGTTTTTGACCATTTGGATTTTGGCCACTGGTTAGAATATTTATCACTTGAGGTATTACGTTGGAATAAAATGAATAAAATTGTGTCAACAGAGTTTTACAGGTTGAATTTTGGAGAGTAGGCTAAAGATAAGGCCAGTGAGGTTTTGGTCAGTCGATTAAATTTTGTCACCAGGATGATGGCTAGTGGGCTAGGGTTTTAACCATTGTTTTTACTTATACATCAAAGTATGATCAGTGTGTTTTCGACCACTGGGTTAAAATTTGATCACTGGGGTTTTGCTATTAGACTCAAGTTTTGATTTCTAGTTTAGGTTATGGATTGATTTTTTACTACTGGGATTTTGACAAGGGCACTCAAGACTTGAATACTGAGCTGTTAACCAGTGGTTAAAAGTTTTTACTGCCAGTTGTACCTACAGTTTTCTGGAAGGAGCTTTTTCAAATGAACTGAAAGAGTAACCATAAAATTTTGCCTGTGATTAGTGTTTTGGGCTTGTGGTTGCACGGGTTCTGGCCAGAGGGTTTGTTTTGCCTATAGTTGTTTTGGCAAACAGTCTTCTGGAAGGAGCTTTTTCAAATGAACTGAAAGATTAACCATAAAATTTTGCCTGTGATTAGTGTTTTGGGCTTGTGGGTGCACAGGTTTTGGCCAGAGGGTTTGTTTTGCCTATAGTTGTTTTGGCAAATAGGTCGAAGTTTTAACCATCTTAGTCTGGCCATTAGTTATTTTTGTCCACAACTGAGGTTATGTTATTGGGTTAAATATTTGTATGCTGAATTGTTAGTGAGTTCAAGTTTTAACTATCAGAAATTTTGCCACTGGGTTAGAATTCTTTCTAGTGGTATTCATGCCAATGAGGTAGAATTTGGGTAAGAATTTAGGCTACTAGGTTATTATGGACCCCCAGAATTTTAGCCACTAGGTTAGTTTGGACCACCCGAATTTTGCCCACCAGTTTAGTATGGACCACCAGAATTTTACTCACTAGGTTAGTTTCGACTGCCAAAATGTTGCCAATCAGGTTAGTTTGGACCACCAAAATTTTACCAACTAAGTTAGTTTGAGTCACCCGAATTTTGCCCCACCAGGTTAGTATAGATACCAGAATTTTACCACCAAGATTTTGGAAAATTTAGGAGTTTTTGCCAATTGTGTTTGAGTTCTGGCTTTGTCAGTGGGTTGATGTTTTAACCACTGGGCTTGATTTTTTAGTAATGTTGATTTGGCCTGGCATCTAGACTAAGTTTTTAACAACTGAGGATTTAGATAATGGGATGAAATCTATAGCACTGGGATTTGGTTACACAGTTTACTTGATAATCAGTTGACTGTGCTGGGTTGCTACTGGGTGTAATGAGAGAGAGAGGAAATGAGCGTTATTGAAAAGTTACCTGTGTATGGTACTTAAAGATTCACCTAGGCCTATGTGGATTGTCCAAGCACAAGTTACGGGTGAGGTATTAGTTCTTGGCCATTGTTGTTTTCCCCGTCTTCCTTTACATTCAAAGATTCTTTCTAATTCTTTTTATCCATTTACATTCAAAGATTCTTCCTAATGCTTTTCATCGAAACTACTGTCTCGTTGAAATTGACTGACAGTAGTAAGTGTAGTTTAGCAACTATTAACAGTCCATTTCCTTTTGTGGGTTGCAAAACATTAGCTGATAGAGAAATAAATCGTTTAGAACTCGTTCGCGAAATATCCTGGAAATTTTGCTTTTGTCACATGTTTGGGACTCATATACTTATAGATGAAGGAATGTTGTCATTGATATGCATTGTCGCAGTCCTCACACCACTCAGTAGATTTCCACCTTTTCCACGTACAAAACTATTATTTCTGATAACATAAACTTTCCCATAACGACTCGGAACATTCCCTAAAATGCCATTCTCCGTTTCAAGAGGAGCTCGTACATACATAATATGTTCGATCATATTTTATCAAAATATGTTCACATTAAGCATCGTACTTCTGCCATCCGTTCTACCTCCGATCACACCCCATTAAGCAATTCTAAACAAGAGTACCTCGAGGAGGTAATCCACGTTATCACAGGATGAAACCAAACAAAGCATTCTGTTCCCATCAGATTTACCAACGTATAAATGAAGAAAAAATTAAATAGCGAATTGTCTCGTCTAAGGTTTTATTTCCTGCGAGACAGTGTCTGTACCCTGTGGTTTAATAGTAAAGACAAAATATTGTAGAAGGTATGACTTCATTCCCATAGGCGTACTGTATTCACTGCTGTAGTTTATTACAATGAACTTTTAATCTTGAAGGTCTTTTGACTGTCGTATTTTTGAAGAGAAAATCTCCCTCTAAGTGTTAATATACAGAGGCTGTTTACAGTTTGATCTTTTTGATATCTTAAGTATGACTATAACACGTGATTATACGCTGATGCACCACTGAGGAAAAATGAAATAGTGGGATAAATCCTGAACGGTTTCGTCGTAGTTAAACTAAGCATTCTTCAAGAGGACTAATACTTAGTGGATTTATACCCAGTGTTTCATTTTCCTTATGATAAACTAAATATTTGTATGGGGGTGTATATAAATACTATATGTATATACATACATACATGTATCGCAGTATTACTAAGACGGTCTTCAAGGGGTCTAATACTTGGTCGATTTATACTCAGTGTTTATTTTCCTTATGATACACTATATATGTAAGTTGCGTGTGTGTATAAATACTTTGTATATAGTATACATACATACCTGTGCCTACAACCTACATGTGTCCACCATATATATAAAATCATGAGAGAGAGAGAGAGAGGGGGGGGGAAGGGTTTCAATTCATGATCAGTCCCCTACTATCCATAAATGGGAGGTCAGTGGAGTTCGAGCCCTGAAAAGTCACCCTAGGAGGGCATCCCAAGGGATCGACACCGCCGAAACCATAACACTGTTATCAAAATGCCCTCCCCTACCCCCACCACCCCCCCACCCCCCACCCCTTTTTTTTTTTTTGTTTTTTTTTTTTTTTTTTTTTTTTTTTTTTTGCCACTCCCAGTAATGAGGTGTTGGACCAATGTAACGGCCGATGGAAGATAGAGAGTTGGTCTTTATTTATGCGTCTTGGGTCCCATCTGTTATCGGCATCTTTCTCTCTCTCAACCCTCTTTTTTTTTTTTTTTTTTTTTTTTTTTTGTTTTTTTTTTTTTTTTTTTTTTTTTTTTTTTTTTTTTTTTGTTTTTTTTTTTTTTTTTTTTTTTTTTTTTTTTTTTTTTTTTTTTTTTTTTTTTTTTGCTTAATTGGATCGTTATAGTAGGCATAAGTGGGAATAAATTTTGAGGTCTTGAGTTATTTACTTGTGATTTAGTTACGTAATTTTGATATTAAAATATATTTACACCACACACACATCTATATATACATACATATATATATATATATATATATATAATATATATATTTAAAAATATATATACATATATATTATATATATACTATATATATATATTTAAATATATATACATATATCTTATATATATATATATATATATATATATATATATATATATATATATTATATATATATTGTAAACACACACATCACCCCATGAACATGCGCATGTATGCATCTTATTGAGAACGTGCTCCACCCATACGGAACTCATAACACCGTTTCGGGTCAAAACATTATTTTCAACAGAGAGAGAGAGAGAGAGATTTCAGAATGCCCGATAGGCGCGCTCCAGAATCCGATGATTCAGCCTCTTTGAAGTAGCATAATTTTCATTGGCATTATCTGTCCCCAGCATCCCAGATGAGTACGCCTATTGTCTTAAGAAAGGCGAGGAATAAGGGAATGGTCGTATTCGAGGTTTACTTGTTACTCGTAATGAATTCATCTGCATAGGACAAGATAGGGCATTTAAGGCGGGTAACGTGTTTATATATGTGTGAGGTGTTTGTGTATATATATATATATATATATATATATATATATATATATATATATATATATATATATATATATATATATATATATATAGTATATACATATATATATAGATATATATATACATATATATATATATATATATATATATATATATATAATATATACTTATATATAATGTGAGTCTGATAACATCACCATGATTCATATGTACGCCTTAAGCTACAAAAATGTCCTTTAATATCTTAATTCGCTCTACCTCAGAATTAATATTATTATCAACTAAAAATTCCCCTTCAGTTAACATATATGAAAATATATTGATTCTGAGGTAGAGCGAATTAGATATTAAAGGACATTTGTAGTTTAATGCGTATATAATATATATATATATATATATATATATATATATATATATATATATGTATGTATGTATCACCTTTTCTCTTATTTGTCTTTAACCTGATTTAATAAGTCAATCTGCCTATGTCAGACCGCATTATTATTATTATTATTATTATTATTATTATTATTATTATTATTATTATTATTATTATAAACACATTCTTACGCAACTACCCAGAATACTATTGATTCGATTAGCGTTCTTCCTCCATTGAAGAGAACATCCGCATAAAAAAAAAGATAATGAAAATAACAAGTTCATTGTTTGCTCGCTGTCCTAAACAAAAAGCATGCCCGAACACAACAATGAGAATTACACGAGTGCATCTCAATTATTATCTCTCCTTTTGTTCTACGGAGTCGTAGGGAACCTCTCGCTTGAAGAAACTGAAGTGTATTGAGAGTCCTTCAGGAGACGCTGTTAAGTAATTGAACCAATCTAACCCCAGCAACGCATAATGGATAAAAATGATAACCGATATTTTTTTTTTCTTCTTTATTTCTTGAAGGAGGACACAGGGAATCGGGTTTGTTCGTACCCTCTAGTGGAGTTCCTCGTTGGACGAGTTGGGTTACCCTCTTGCCTACCGATTCGGTTCTCGGAGTTCGATTCGTGGAATCAGAGGAATTTTTCTCTGGTGATTAGAAATTCGTTTCTCGATATAATGTGGTTCGGATCCCACAATAAGCTGAAAGTCCCGTTGCTATAGTAGATTCACATCAATCGTGCATTTGATGTTTAGGCCAGTCCCTTACGACGCTCCTGATTGGCTGTTGATAAGCCAATCACGGGTAGGGATGGAAACTCTCAGTCTCTCGAGATAGTTCACATAGGCAGGATCTATGTTCCACCTCTCCTGAGGGATAATTTGGAAAAACGTATCCCCCAGGAGAGGAACATAGATCTTACTCATGTGAACTCTCTCGAGAGAATGAGAGTTTCCAAGCCCTGTGATTGGCTTGGTCAAACAGCCAATCAGGAGCGTCGTAAGGGAATGGCCTAGGTATCAAATGCACAGGTTGATGTGAAATCTACTATAAGGTGAGTGTGGAGTGTTAGCATTATTATTTAAAGGTCTTTGCAGATCCCTTCGGGCCCTAGCTGCAACCTCTTTCATTCCTTTTACTGTACGTCCGCTCATGTTCTCTTCCTTCCATCTGACCCTTCCACTGTCTCCTAACAACTATTTCGTAGTGCAACTGCTTTGACGTTTTCCTCCTGTTACACATTTCAAAGGTTCTTACTGTCAAGTTCCCTTCAGCGCTGAATGACGTTATATGTCTCAGTAATAAGATGAAAGTACTTAGTAGCATCTCCAGTGTTTCAATTTTCCTTCGTGGCTGTAACTTTGTATATATATATATATATATATATATATATATATATATATATATATATATATATATATATATATATATATATATATATGTGTGTGTGTATGTATTCTAGAACGGAAGGTGGATAGAGGTGGAAGTAGTCTGTTATGTAAACCACGGGTACTGAAATTCGTGTGGAGTACACGAAGTTGAATCGTTTTCAGATTTTCTTATGCAGTCAGTCTGATCGGTATGGTCTTGACCTGCCATCTCAGTGGCCGCGAGTTCGATTCTCTGGCATTCCATTGAAGTGTTAGAGATGTGTATTTCTGGTGATAGAAGTTCATTGTCCACGTGGTTCGGAAGTCACGTAAAGCTGTTGGTCCTGTTGCTGAATAACCACTGGGTCCATGCAACGTAAAAGCACCATACAAAACAAACAAACAATCTTACGTACTCATTACGCTCCGAAACCGCCTTCCGATTATGGTCTGTTTTTAAACCGACGACACGTTTAAGAAATCAAATGCCGCTATAAAATCTAGGTCATGAGGTTTCAGTGAAAAATCATTTTTTTTTTTTGTGCTTCAGAATTTTAGCTGTGGTCACCAGGTTTAATAAAATCATTTTTTGAGCTTAAGAATTTTAGCTGTGGTCAACCCAGGTTTAATAAATAATCCTTTTTGAGCTTAAGAATTTTAGCTGTGGTCACCAGGTTTAATAAAATCCTTTTTTGAGCTTAAGAATTTTAGCTGTGGTCACCAGGTTTAATAAAATCCTTTTTTGAGCTTAAGAATTTTAGCTGTGGTCACCAGGTTTAATAAAATCATTTGTTTGAGCTTAAGAATTTAGCTGTGGTCATCAGGTTTTATAAAATAATTTTTTTGCTTCAGAATTCTAGCTGTGGTCACCAGGTTTAATAAAATAATTTTTTAGTGTTCAGAATTTTAGTTGTGGTCACCAGGTTTAATAAAATCATTTTATAGTGCTTTAGAATTTTAGCTGTGGTCACCAGGTTTAATAAAATAATTTTTAATGCTTCAGAATTCAAGCTGTGGTCATCAGGTTTAATAAAATAATTTTTAGTGCTTCAGAGTTTTATCTGTGGTCACCAGGTTTAATAAAATCATTTTATAGTGCTTTAGAATTTTAGCTGTGGTCACCAGGTTAATAAAATAATTTTTTAATGCTTCAGAATTCAAGCTGTGGTCACCAGGTTTCATAAAATAATTTTTTTGTTCTTCAGAATTTCGATGCGGTCCCCAGGTTTAATAAAATCATTTTTAGAGCTTCAGAATTTTAGCTGTGGTCACCAGGTTTAATAAAATCATTTTTTTAGCTTCAGAATTCAAGCTGTGGTCACCAGGTTTAATAAAATCATTTTTTAGCTTCAGAATTTTAGATGTGGTCCCCAGGTTTAATAAAATCATTTTTAATGCTTCAGAATTCAAGCTGTGGTCACCAGGTTTAATAAAATAATTTTTTTAGCTTCAGAATTTTAGCTGTGGTCAACCAGGTTTAATAAAATCATTCTTTTTAGAGCTTCAGAATTTTAGCTGTGGTCACCAGGTTTAATAAAATCATTTTTAGAGCTTCAGAATTTTAGATGTGGTCCCCCAGGTTAATAAAATAATTTTTAGTGCTTCAGAATTTTAGCTGTGGTCACTAGGTTTAATAAAATCATTTTTAGAGCTTCAGAATTTTAGCTGTGGTCACCAGGTTTAATAAAATCATTTTTAGAGCTTCAGAATTTTAGCTGTGGTCCCCAGGTTTAATAAAAAAAAAAAAAAAAAAAAAAAACAAAAAAAAAATAATTTTTAGTGCTTCAGAATTTTAGCTGTGGTCACCAGGTTTAATAAAATCATTTTTAGAGCTTCAGAATTTTAGCTGTGGTCACCAGGTTTAATAAAATCATTTTTAGAGCTTCAGAATTTTAGATGTGGTCCCCAGGTTTAATCAAATCATTTTTTTAGCTTCAGAATTTTTAGCTGTGGTCACCAGGGTTTAATAAAATCATTTTAGAGCTTCAGAATTTTAGCTGTGGTCACCAGGTTTAATAAAATCATTTTATAGTGCTTTAGAATTTTAGCTGTGGTCACCAGGTTTAATAAAATAATTTTTAGTGCTTCAGAATTTTAGCTGTGGTCACCATGTTTAATAAAATAATTTTTAGTGCTTCAGAATTTAGATGTGGTCCCCAGGTTTAATAAAATCATTTTTTTAGCTTCAGAATTTTAGATGTGGTCACCAGGTTTAATAAAATCATTTTTTTAGTGTTTCAGAAATTTAGCTGTGGTCACCAGGTTTAATAAAAAAATTTTTAGTGTTTCAGAATTTAGTCTGTTGGTCACCAGGTTTAATAAAACTCCTTTTTTTTTTAGTGCTTCAGAATTTTAGTTGTGGTCACAAGGTTTAAATAAAATCATTTTATAGTGCTTTAGAATTTTAGCTGTGGTCACCAGGTTTAATAAAATAATTTTTAATGCTTCAGAATTCAAGCTGTGGTCACCAGGTTTAATAAAATCATTTTTAGTGCTTCAGAATTTTAGCTGTGGTCACCAGGTTTTATAAAATCATGTTTAGTGCTTTAGAATTTTACCTGTGGTCACCAGGTTTATCATATGTTTGAATGCTTCAGAATTCAAGCTGTGGTCACCAGGTTTAATAAAATAATTCTTTAATGCTTTAGAACTTTAGCTGTTGTCACCAGTTAATTTTTTTTTTTTTAGATGTTTTGAAATACCTGATTTTTGCCAAATACAATATTAAAATCATTGCTCTAAAGTTCCTTATAGTAAAGCCTTGTATATTCTGCGTGATCCATACTGTTCAGATGCGGGAATGTTAAGAGTGGGTGAAGAATTGGTTATGTTCTAACTGATTCTCCTTGTAAGCAGCATCTGTTAATTCTAGATCTAGATCTCGTTCCCTATTGTAGAGGTATATTCTCTCCACCAGCTTTGTATATTATTGTGATAACCATCTTTGCAGTTTGGTGCTCGGTTATCATAGTTTATCATGCAACATTCAAATAACCCTTCTTTGCCAGTTTTGCCCCGTAGGGGGGGTACTAGTCCGTCAATGGACCTCATGTGGTGCACTGTAGGGCATTACTTAAGGTTCTTTGCAGCATGCCTTCGGCCCCTAGCTGCAACCAATTTCGCTCCTTTACTGTACCTCCTTTTATATTCTCTTTCTTCATCTTACTTCCACCCTCTCCTAACACTTGATTCATAGCGCAACTGCTTTAATGACGTCATAGCTCCCAGTGATTGGTGTTTGGCCTAAATTCTATATTCATCTCAACAACTCTTTCCAGTTTGGTCTGAGTTATCTTAGTTTATGAGGCAACATTCAAATAGCAACCTGGCAATAGTGAATAGCTGAATATGTTGTACAAGGGTGAGCTTATCATAATGAATATCTAGACCATTCAGTTCAAAACCAGTAGATTTCTCATTTTACTCTCATTTACTCTGGTTTATTGCAAATATCGTAACTATAACAGCAAGGTTTAAAATGATATAGTAATAATGTTAAGTTAAGTTAAGTATATATTAGTTTTACCAGACACTGAGCTGATTAACAGCTCTTCTAGGGCTGGCTCCCGAAGGATTAAGATATTTTTACGTGGCTAGGAACCAATTGGTCACCTAGCAACGGGACCTACAGCTTATTGTGGGATCCGAACCACACTATATCGAGAAAATGAATTTCTATCACCAGAAATAAATTCGTCTGAATCCGCGTTGGCCGAGCCGGGATTAGAACTTTGGACTACCGGATTGAGGCAGCCGAGCGCGAGAACCACTCGTCCAGCGAAGAAACTCATAATAATGTAAGCACGTCTATAGTGATTCACATCAACCGTGCATCCGATGTCTAGGCCAGTCTCTTACGACGCTCCTGATTGGATATTGATAAGCCAGTCACAAGGCTGGATACTCTCAGTCTCTCTCGAGAGTTCACATGGGTAGGATCTATGTTCCACTTCTCCTGAGGGATACGTCTTCCAGGAGAGGTGAAACATACATCCTACCTATGTGAACTCTCGAGACAGACGGAGAGTTTCCAGGAGCGTCGTAAGTGATTGGCCTGGACATCAAATGCAGGGTGATGTGAATCTACTATGTATTAATGTAAGACGTCGAGTCACATCGAAGCTCGTTCTGAAGTCTCTGTGCGGTTGCATGATATTGTGAGTTATGGGGAGGGAGGGGGTGGGGTGGGGTGGGGGGGATTTCAATTGACTCCTGGGCATGTGGTTCGCGTCGCAGCCATTTTGAATAGACCCAATTAACGCCAGTTTGAAATACAAGACCCTATTACGAGCGTGTGTAATCTGCTTTAAAACAACACCGGGAATCTTTCTTACTTCAGTTGTTTGTCGCTTTAAAACGTTAATTGAATTAGTTTACGAGCAGTTGCCTCTTCTGCATTTGTTTTTCATTTCTTATTCTGGCGATTTGTTTCTCTCCTCTGTTTAGGCTTATGTTGAACTGTTTTTTTTTATTTATTTGTGTGATCTGCGTTAAAAAAAAGCACCGGGAATCTTTCTAACTACATTTATTTGTCGCGTTAAAGTTAATTGAATTAACTTTCAACGCGATGTCTCTTCTGCATTCCTTTTTTTCTTTTGTTCTAATTTTTGTTTTTCTCCTTTATTTAAGCTTATATTAAACTGTTTTATTTATTTATTTATTTATTTGTGTGATCTGCGGTAAAAAAACGCACCGGGAATCTTTCTTACTTTTTATTTGTCACTTTAAAAGTGAATTGAATTAGTTTACGAGCAGATTCTTCTGCATTTCTGTTTGTCTTTAATTCTAATGATTTTTTTTACTCTTCTTTATTTACTCTTATATCAAACTGTTTTTTTATTTATTTGTGTCATCTGCGATACAGAGTCCCGGGAATCTGTATTACTTTTTTTTGTCACTTTAAAAATTAATTGAATTAGTTTACGAGCAATTGTCTCTTCTGAATTTCTGTCTGTCTTAAATTCTAATGATTTTTTTCACTCCTTTATTTAGCCTTATATCAATCTCTTTGCTGATTTATTAGAAATTATTATTTTCTCTCGCTTTTTATATTACACGTTGGATATTCTGGCCTGTTGGAGCTTGACTGGCAAGTTAATGGCCTCTTTAGACTTGATACTTATGAATGATTGTCCCACTTGAATAATGATAATTATATTGAATAATTATACTGGAGGAAAGTTCGACGATCATGAAAATAGATATACGGTTAGTAAAGTGGGCCATACATTATCCAACTTGGTTGGACAACAATGTTGGCCAACAATTTCTGCTCTAGAGCATACACTGTAAGACCAAGTCGTCCAACATTAGTTATAGATGTCGATCTGTATTGAATAACACGCTCGTGGCATATTATTGTTGTCTTAGAATTTCAAATAAAATCATACGGAAGAATGGAAGTAGATGAAGAAATTCTTTTATGTGGTACAATAATCAGTTTATGTGCAGCTGAGAACGAAAAAAAAGTACGTAAAAAAAGAAAGCATTGGGCAAAACAATGGTTGCTAAATCGCTCATAATTCTCATGTGAATTTGTTACGTGAACTAAAAGAAACTGCTCCAGATGATTACAAAAATTTCTTGAGAATGGACAATGACCTATCAGGAGCTGTTAAGCCTGGTTACGCCTTTCTTGAAAAAAAGGCTACGAAAATGAGGGATGACGTGATAACAGTACACCAAAAGCTGTCAACAACTTTACGATTTTTAGCGACCGGTCAATCATATGAGGATTTAAAGTTTTTGACGAGAATTGCTCCCCCCAAACTATAGGTCAGTTTATTTTACCTACTTGCAATGCTATAATTAGTGTGCTAAACAAGAAGAAAATAATTTAAAACTCCAAACTACAAAAGATGAATGGAAAGACTATCTTACGTCCTTTGAAAGAAAGTGGAAATTTCCACCACTGTATTGGAGCGGTAGACAGTAAACATGTCAACATAAAAAAACCCAGCAAAATTCAGGTTCATACTATTATAATTATAAAAAAAACATTCAGCATTGTCTTGTTTGGCATTGCAAATGCCAACTATGAATTCATATACGCTGAGGCTGGAGCAAATGGAAGAGCATCAGATGGAGGAGTTCAATCTAACAGCAAATTCTTTGAACAACTTGAAAACGAGGACATTACATTTCCAGATCCAGAGGATTTACCTGTAGGAAATTATGGGAAAATGCCGATTGTCATGGTAGGAGACGATGGCATTTTGCCCTCTCTGAAAATCTAATGAAACCCTTCACTGGTCAGCTAACAGATCAACAAAGAATCTATTGCTATAGATTTATCTCGAGCAAGACGAAAGAATTATTGAAATTGCTTTGGGATTCTAGCTAGCAGGTTTCGGATTTTATTTACTACTATAAATTTAGCACCTGAAAAAGCCGCACGAATCACATTGGCATGCTGCTATCTACACAATTATATCTTGAAAAAGAATAGACAGTTATTATTTTCAAGTGCATACAGGTTGGGTTGAAAATGTCAATGGGGTGATGGCGAGTTACTTGACCTACTGACGATAGGGACACAGAATCCAATGTAACTGGTTTAATTGGCCCATTATAGAATCTCATCAATAGCTTTTTTTGCATACAACTTTTGTGTCTCGTTCAGCTTTCTGTAGGATACCGCCCAGCTATCCGCATAGATTGCGGCTTCGTCCTTCATGAGTTTCTGCTCTTTTATGAAATCTAAATGTTCGACGGCTTTTTGCAAATAGTGATCTTTAGTTGTATCATGAGTAGTCCGCATTTTTCTCTTGGTACCTGCTGTATTTCCAATTCCCTGGTCATCGTTCTCATCCAAATTACTATCTCCAGGTATCTGGATTTCTTGATCTCCTAAAAATCATGCAGCAAATCGAAATACCATAAAACTTGGTTCGTACATGTCATCACCGCCCGCACCAGACTTTTCAGACTTTTCCTTCTTTTTCAATTCCTCCTATAACAATTCTCATATTGTTTATTTTTTTTTTTAAATCATCTAGAGTGGCATTGCTAACTATTTCCTTAAGGTTATTCAACAGTATTTCCCATGCTTTATTTCGTTTGTTTTTACTTTATATTCTTCGCTTTTCACTTTCCAAATCGCAGGTAAACTTCTGTAGTATCAATGAAACTTCTCCACTGTTCAGTGTCATTTAAATTGCCATCACGTCTATTTAACATTTATAAAACAGCTATTTCCAAAAGAACGTGTCTTTAAAGCAAGGACTACTCGCAGTCAAACTAGGCTTCCAACTGATGTTTGGTTGTGAAGTTTTACAACAAGCGCACACACTGTCAATGGTGTACAAACATTAGGCCACGCCCCCTTAAAATCAAAGCTGTTTTGATCTCCAACCAAACCAACAACCAAAATCTTGTTGTACAACCTGCCCATACACTGTCCAACATTTCATACAACCCAACCAAGTTGTACAACAAGTTGGATAATGTATGGCCAGCTTAATGTCCACGACCCAAGCAAATGAATATAGCCGCTATTTAGAAGTCTTGGTAAGAAAACTACGCTATTTGAATGTACAGTTGGTTGACGACAATTATTCATTTATTTTTTCGCAGCCATTTTTATATTTATTTCCTTTTTTTCTTATTTTCTTCTATAAGGGTATTCTGTTCACTAGAAGCTTGTTGTCAGATTTATTCGTTTTGTAATCTATTTTTGTATTGTGCCCACTCTTATTATTATTATTATTATTATTATTATTATTATTATTATTATTATTATTATTATTATTATTATTATTATTTTTATTTTTATTATTATTATTATTATTATATGCTGGAATAAGACCTTCACAAATGCAGGTTTTATTAAAATTGATGACTTATTTCAGCCGGGTTCATTTTGTATAGAAGTTTCTCTATTCTTCTTATTGCTGACTTCTTCTGCAATTAGATTGGCTATTAAAACGCCAAATGGGGGATTCATGTCAGAAACATGGTTTTTGTCATAATATATTCAATTTGACAAATACGACGTCTTTGACATGAAGCCCCAATTTGGCATTTTAATATTCAATTTGAGTACAGAAGAGAAGTCAGTAATAAGGAGAATAGGGAAACTACTATACAGAACAAACGCAGCCGAAACAGGTATAAGTTTCAATAAAACCTTTATTATTGTTATTAATATTATACATAAAGTAGTTTAACGAGACGACTGAACTGCATTTTTAGACGTACATAGGACTGGACCCTAAGGATTGCTCTTAATTTAAGTTGAAAACCGGAGCAAAGTAAAGTTTAAAATGTTGCAAGAAGACAGAGAAGAAAGAATGAAAAGTTACACAGTAACAAGTAGGAGGCACTATTTTTCACATTGTGAAAAATCGTTTTAAATAAAATTCAAATCGCTTTGTATAATGCGATAAAAACGTGTATGAGACGGCGATTTCGTGCGCTTATACAAATCAAACAAAAAACAATAGAATTACATTCTATAGAAATAAGAAAAAACATGGGTAAAAGACAAGCTATAAATATACTTAATGGAATCAGAGCTCGACGAAAACATCATGTTACGTGACAGTAATTGAAAAGTTAAAATGAAAGGACAAGGAAAGCTAACAAGGTTTTAAACCACAAAAGATGCTGACTAATCAGACACGGTCTCTTGCCCTTTGTCCTGACAATACCCACAAGGGATGGCTACCCTCCCAAGCTATCAGAACAACTTTTCCTCGCTGACGTAACCCTATTTCAGAGTCCACCACTTAACAATTGGCGTACCGTTGTGCACAGGGCACTATTTATTTACTAGTGTTCTCGGGTTGGAAACACGAGAACACTAGTAAATAAGGTCCTTTGCAGTGTCCCTTCGGCCCCAGCTGCAACCCCTTTCATTCCTTTTACTTGTTTCATAGTGCAACTGCAAGGTTTTCCTCCTATTACACCTTTCAAGCCCCTCTACTTTCAATTTTCCTTTCAACGCTGAATGACCTCGTAGGTCACAGTGCCTGGCCTTTGTCGTAAATTCTATATTCCATTTTATCCCACCTCTTACCAACTTGCATAACGTTCTGCACTATTTATTTACTAGTGTTCTCAGTGGAGAAGGCAATGTATATCTCGTGCTCCATTTTGTGTAACTTTTTTTATTTTTTTTATTTTTTATTTTTTTTTACAGCAAAGTGCAAATAATGTTGTCTTCGTACGACGTTAACGAACGTTTGGATTTTTTATGTTTATTTTTTCAACTCCTTTCGGTAGATTAAACATTTCAGATTTCAAGTGAAATCAAAATGAGTATTCCAGCATGAAAACTAAATTTACATAGATCGAAGATAGAAACATAATGATAAAAAAGTTCTGGATATTCATGAATTGGGTTTTTTCAGTTTATCTTAATTTTGAATGATGATAGCTGGCATAAATAGCGTTAGATTTTATATGACTGTTAAGGTAATATATCCTAGCTTAAAATGAAGCAGAAAAGACTTGTATATATATTTCGCCATATACTTTGTGTGGCAAGATTTATCATTTTTCCTATTATTTTGTCATTTTTCCCTTTTATAGTGTGATAAATTACACTTATACTCCGCTTTAAAAGGACACTAAAGTGAGGTATTGTTTGGTGCCGAAGTAGTTAGTGAGAAATGGTGTATCTTTTATATGAACACACACGCATATATATATATATATATATATATTAATAGTATATATATACATATATATATATATATATATATATATTATATATATATATATATATATATATATATATATTATATAATAAAGTCTGCATGTGCATCACAAATATATGGCACTACTTAATATATATATATATATAATATATATATATATATATATATATAATATATATATATATAATATATTATTGTATATGGGTATATATATATATATATATATATATATATATATATATATATATATATATATGTATATATATATATATATATACGACCAACCATAGTACAGTAACCATACTGTAATCACATTTCGAGTTGCAACGATAAAACTGAGGTACCCTAGAAGGTAAAAATCGTTAGCATTCACAGCAAGGACAAGTGGTAAGGGTCTCTCTCTCTCTCTCTCTCTCTCTCTCTCTCTCTCTCTCCTCCAGGAGGCTCTACCTGATCAGCAACCTTGGTTACACGAACACCCATATATATATATATAGATATATATATATATATAGATATATATATATATATATATATATATATATATATATATATATATATATATATATATATATATATATATATATATATATATATACACATACATATATATATATATATATATATATATATATATATATATATATATATATATATACTTACATACATAACGTGATCACGAAATATATAAAACGTGATGCTATGTATAAAATAAATATAATGCCACACGGAGGAAAATGAAAAACGAGAAACAACTAATTTTATTTACATACAGACTATATATATATATATATATATATATATATATATATATATAGATATGTATATATCTATATATATATATATATATATATATATATATATATATCTAACATCGTTAACAATGGCAGTAAGACAAGTGGTAAGGCTCTCTCTCCTCTCTCTCTCTCTCCTCCATGAGACTCTCTGCCCAATCAGCAACTTTGGTTACAAGATGACCCGGGACGGAAAGGCGATTAAGTGTCTATTTCTGAGTTCTCTGGAAGCACTTGAAGTAAACGCCCACTGTATCCAAACAGCGTAGGGAACGACAGGGGTTGGTTTGGTCAACAACATTAGGTCTTCGGAGCTGAAAGAAATCCAGTGGGGTTTCTACTGATGTGCTAGAATTTGTAAGCAAAGAATGGAAATTATTGAGACAAAACATTGAATTTATAATGTTTTTTTTTTAATTTCGTTTTCAGGAACCCAGAATGGCTTTTAGGAAAAACACTCAAGTGTTCTTTTTTTATGAAAATGCTTGGGTTTTAGAAATCAAGTGTTTTTAGACATTCTTTATGATAATGTCTTATCAATCCAACCGATAAATGATATAGAAATCCTACAATATGAAGTTTTGTTGATTCCAGTTTTTTTTTAGTCGGCTATCATTTTATATATATTATATATATATGTATATATATATATATATATATATATATATATATATATATATATATATATATATTCCAGTCAGCAAGATATATAGACTTCAGGAGGGTCCATGGATACACATGTTGTTTAAAAAAAGGCCTTGGACGTCATTGTATGTCATTCCCTCTTCTCTCCTGCTTATAGATGGTTGGTGTTTTTGGTAGTCTCTTTTGTTTTCTTTTCTGTTTTATGTACTTTTTATACTCTTTTACTTTTATTGTTTTAACTGTAAATTTTAATTACCTTTTGAATTCCTTTTATGTTAATAATGTATTTTATTGTCTTTTACCTTTGACAGACTGATGATGCACTGAGTAGTGGCGAAACGTTTCTTTGCTGTTAATAAACATGGCCTTTTTTGTAAACAACATGTATCATGGACCCTCCTGAAAGTCTATATATATATATATATATATATATATAATATATATATATATATATATATATATATATATATCTATAATATATATATATATATATATATATATATATATATATATATAGATTTATATATAATCATACTATATATATACATATCTATATATATTTGTAGT
>NC_061088.1:20008007-20082952 GCF_015104395.2 Macrobrachium nipponense | reverse complement strand
CGAGCTAAAACCACTAAAAAGAGGCACAGAACAGTGTTAATCATCGTGAAGTTTTGCCGCCTCAAGTTGACTTGTTACACCCGCGATGATTGGTCATTACCTGAATGAGCCTAACTCGATTTTAAAGCGTCATTGTAATTGGCGTGAATGGGTACCTGGGATCTGGACAGCTTACGGCATTCATTGATGCTTGGACTTTATAGTAATCAGAAAATTATTTAACTGTTATGAAACTGATACATGTGTATCTCGATCCAAGGTTTAAAGAATAACTTTTAGACCATTGGTTCCCAAAGTGGGGCGTACGGGGCAATTTGACAATTTGATTTATAAGGAGGTCAATTCGAGAATGTTTATACCAAGTTAATTTCCTTTTAGGCTTCCTGCACGTGAATATAAGAATTATAGTATGTTGCCACAGGGTGCATCAGGATTTTAGAGGAGATTAGGTGGAGCATGGCTCAGAAAAGTTTGGGAAACACTACTTTAGACTCGATCGTTCTGTTTCCGGTATTTCGTGGGTTGCGGATACCAAACTTGAACATTCTAGGGACCAGACATGATCTCTGTCTGCAACTGAATTAAGGTTACCTTTTAAATAACTATCTTTAGGGTATACTAAGTGTTAAGGGTTTACTAAGTCCCTATGTCAATAGATAATATAATGTTACTAGTGTGAGTTTTGATTAAAGGCATAACATTTGTCGGTTAAAATGTGTGTGTGTAATGAAGGGAGATAGAGGCTTTACAATTGCTGTTTGCATCAAGCAACCAGAGTTTGTTGCAAGTTCGTTGCATAACCAAGGTTTTTTTTTTTTTTTTGGTGCGTTTGGGGCTGACATGACACGTAATGCAAGGGTCCAAGACTTCTAGGTTTTTATACAATTCACATCATGAATATATATGTTATATAATCTATATATATATATATATTATATATATATATATATATAATGTGTGTGTGTGTGTGTGTGTGTGTATGTGTGTGTGTGTGGTGTGTACCTTTAAATTTGTTCTCTAATTATATGCAGGTGAAAATACTAACTACTCTTGTTTAGGGGAATTAAATTGCGTTTATATAGAACCATGGCTGTAGAAATTATAGGTCTATTAAAGCAACTCCTTGTAGTCACATTGACCCTTACAATGCTTGAAACAAAGTCGAAAAGCCGTCATCAATTTTCCATAATGAGCGAAAAATTTAGTTGTAATTGTGCACATTAGGATTATTTGCAATGTAAACTGACAATTCCAAATATTATTTCATAAGTAATTTAGAAAGACTTGAGTACATGAATTAAGAAAAAAAAAAATCCACAAAAATTTCACAATAATTTATGGTAATAAAGTCACATGAAAAAAGTAACCTAACCTTCCCGTAGGTTGGTAGTGCCGCCAGTGTACCTCACAGGGTGTACTGTAAGCATTACTAAAGGTTTTTGCAGCGTCCCATAGTTGCAACCCCATTCATTCCTTTTACTCTACCTCCATTCATATCTGTCCTCCATCTTGCTATGCACCCTCGTAACAATTATTTCATAATGCAACAGTGAGGTTCTCGTCCTGTTACACCTTTCATACCTACCTACTCTCAATTTCCTTTCCAATCACCTCATTAGTCCCAGTGCTAAACTCTATTCCATTCCTTCTACAACCTAAACTTACCTACCCAAAAATTAATGAGTTTTTTCCCTAGTCAAAATTGTGACTTTTTTTCTGTGACTTCATCAAAGTGGTATAATATTGTCTTGAAAAATAGTGGGTTCGCTAATCTTGACATGATTCGAAGAGAAAACCCCCATATTCCCTAAGGTGGCCAGTGATGAAGTCCTGACGAGGTTGCACGCTCCACTGGGGTCAATGAACTTAGGCCCATTTTGAATTTCTATGTAACAGAACTATGTGTGTTGATTATTCATACTTTTATTATATTTGTTTCACCTATAGTTTATGGGTAATGAAATTCACATTAGCACTTGCTATTTTAGCCATGTAGCCAATTGGTTCCTAGCCACATAAAAATATCTAATCCTTCGGGCCAGTCCTAGAAGAGCTGTTAATCAGCTCAGTGGTCTGGTTAAAGTAAGTTATGCTTAACTTATTACTATATGGGCACACTTGTAGTAATATTAATTCAAGCACGCAAAATATTACTATGAATAAACCAACAAACCGCTATTGATAAATCCGATAACTGAAAGCATTACTAAGCGTAAGCAAATTTTGGTAAGTTGATGCTTGCAAGTATTTTCTGCGGCAATGAGGTACTTGTAAAAATGTATGACTGTAACAAAATAGTTGTGATCAAATATGGAAAGCGCCTAAAACGGATATTCAGAGATCGGCGGCGCGAGGGGAGGGGTTGAGAGGGAAAGTGGGTGTTCCTATCCAGGGTAACGGTTAGTTTGTTTGTTTGTATGGTGTTTTTACGTTGCATGGAACCAGTGGTTATTTAGCAACGGGACCAACGGCTTTACGTGACTTCCGAATCACGTCGAGAGCAAACTTCTATCACCAGAAATACACATCTCTCACTCCTCAATGGAATGGCCGAGAATCGAACCCGCGTAACGGTTAGGGTTGATACCAGGAGGTTTCAGTCTCAAGCTGAGAATGGGGTATGCGATATTTGTCTCTTGCGGGGAAGTTGGGTGGGAAGGGGTCTCCTGTCCTTCTCTGAGGGGTAGGGGAAGGTATTCCCGTCTCCTTGGGTATGGGGTGGGGCCACGGGATATCCAGAAACCCCTGGGGTGGCCTGGTGGGTAATAGGTTGGAGATGGTACTACCCGTCGCTAATGTTTCAAATCCAATCAGTGGCAGAGCTGGTAATGCAGGGCTTTGCATGAGAGCTCTTGGCTCCGACTACCTCAACCCCTCCCCGCCTTCTAGCGGGCATGAAGTAAACCCATTACATTACGAGATTGAGTAAAACTTTAAGTCTATTTCTTTGTACTAGGGACGTTTTTGTGACGAAAAAGAGAAGTAAAAGAGATAGTTGAGGGAAGGGGGAGGGAGGGTGAAACGTAGGCTAACACTGGCTAGGTGGGGGAGGGGATACGTGTAATCCTCCCCAATCCCTCCCCCAACCAACTCCATCATATCTTTCCTCCCCACCTCCCATCCCACCCAGTGAATCTCTGTCTCGGTTTCCCTGACACAGCGAATCCCACGTAATGGTAAGAATTAAGTCGTTAAGAACCCAAGGAAGGCTTCCATTGGATTGTAAAATTCATGTTATTATCTCGTCATGTATTTCTTTTTTCCACTTTTTCCCGCCATTTCTTCTTCGCTCCCGAGTCGCCTGCGATCTAGGACGTACGCCGAATAGCTTATCATTTTCCTCGTTCTTTTTTCTTCTTTATTTTCCTACCTCCTACCTTCTCGCTTTTTCTTGCTTCTGTAGTTTCATCGATGTTGTGCTCTTATAAATATTTTTGTTTTTGTAATGCATACGTGTATATATATGTGTTCCCTTGCTTTTTTTTTTAATCAGATTTTACCTCATGTGGTTTTTGTTGTCAATTAGTGCATCCATATATACTCATGCTTGCAGACTATTTTTTTTACCCTGTGGCTATTTGTTTTTTCTTGGTTGTTTTAAGCAATGTCGAGATTCTGAATTTTATAGGCTTTCCTGTGTATCTTACCCTGTTTCTCCCTTCTTATGAGATATTTAAGTTTGCTTGTCCTTTTAACCGTGATAGATAATGTTTTCGAAGCTCTCCCCTAACTTTTCTATTATTGTTTTCTATTGATGATCGACAAATGGATGTTGCTCAGTGTACGAGCTGTATAGATACCTGTTTTTCCTTTTATGATTTTATTAATGCTTATCTATAGGGTATTCTTTGAGTATGATTACTCCCTTTTTTTAATTTACATAACAATTTTTGTAGCTTTGAAATTACTGGGGTTACTACCATTTGAAGCTTCATTCTGTAGCTGTTTTTTTTTCTATATCAGTTTCTACCTTATGGGGTTGCTGCAGTGTGTTTTTTCCTGTTTTACATTGACGACCGTCAGTGATCTGGTCAAAGATTTGGTTGTTCGACTCTAAAGGAGTTTATAGAATTACTGTATATATTGATCGTGCTTTAATACGAATAGAGAGAAAGAGGTGTAACGTGTTTACACAGCGATAGGTTCCACCCCACTGGATTACCTCACCGAGACTTCCTTGCATGAACAGATTCAGATTGTAGCCATTGAAAGCAATGATGCCGGATCTGACCTCAGGTTTGAAAGTAAGCTAGGCCTAAGCTTTGTATCATGGTCGCTGTAAGACCGGATGGCTTTCCATTTAGTTCACCCGGTAGTAGAATATATCCGGGAACTTGTTTAACCTTTACCTGATTTTTTTTTTTTTTTTTTTAGCTGTGATACTTTGTTGCAGACGTTTTCCGAGTAGTTAGTCTAAGGCCTACTCAGAAAACCTACTGAGTATCATAACCCAGTTACCTGACTAAGGGCCTTAGTTGGGTAACTGGGTTGTAATACTCAGTAGATTGAGGTTGAGATCATCTGACAACAACTCTGTGATTGTAGCGCAATGGAAGGGCAAATATTTCCGCTTTAATGGGCTAGTTGGTACATTTTGGACAAGCCATCTTTTAGCGTTCATGCGCTTCTTGGTTTCAACGTCTTTCGTCCAGAACAGGGGTGGCCAGACTTTTGGACCCGAGATCTGCTCTAAAGACTGAAAGTCTTTTACGATCTACCATACTACATAATCACATATTATTCTTCTCCTTCTTCGCCTTCAGCTTTTCCCATATTGTTACGTGGGAGAAAAATTTCAATGAGCGCGGCTTAGTACGATAAAACAGGAGTACAATTACCTCATATATGATATATATATATATATATATATATATATATATATATATATATATGTATATATATATATGTGTAGATATATGGTATATATAGTATATATATATATTATATAGATATAATATATATATTTATATATAATATATTATATATACATATATCTATATATATTATATATATATATAGTATATATATAATTATATATATATATTTACTATATATAGATATATATATATATATAAGAATATATGGATATATATATATTATATTAATCTACATATATATATGTAGATATAATATTATATATATATATATTATATATATATATATTTATACTAATATATATATCTATATATCTATATACTCTATAATATAATAGGTATAGGTACTATATATATATAATAGATATAATAGTATGATATATATATAATAGATCTAGATATATATATATAGTATACTATATATAGATATATATATATATATATATAGTATATATCTATATATATATATATATATCTATATAGATATATATATATATATATATATACTATATATATATATATATATATATATATATATATATATATATATATAGATTGTGGGGGGAACGGCGATCGGCCAAACAAGTGGCCGCGATCGACTGTTTGGCCGATGGTCGACTGAAGCTCTCAAACCCTTTTGTGAAATAGTGTAGTTCGCCCTCCTGTCTGTCTTTTTGGCCGTAGTTGGGTGTGGGAACCGTACTGGGGAGCAATAGTCAAAGATTAGTCTAATGGAAGTCACGCATACCTTGCGTTGTTGCATTTTTGGAAAAGTTCATTATATCCATGCGGACTGCTTTATCGTAGCGGCATTTCCCTCTAGATCTAGATTATAGAAATATCTTGATTGTCTTGTCGAAGTGTACGAGCTCGAGTTTGTCCTCGTGAGAGGTTGCTTTGTTCGTTTGCCCTCAAATATACGTAGACTATACTATCAATGTCGCTAATTGTTAAGATAAAGAAAACGGCGGAAAACAGTCCCCGCGGAACTCATGGTATGGTATTAAAAGCTTTCGATCTGCAAGGACAAGTATGTAGACATGCTGCTTGCGGGCCCACATAACAGTTTCCTCGAGCTTGTTACATAGTATAAAGTGACCTGCAGATTTAAAGGCCTTGTCGAGGACAAGGTTAACTTATATACCTTTGTTGGTCGACGCAGTCAGATGCGTTTGAATAACCCTCAGAGGAGATTAACCTTCCTTTTCTGTTTTAAACAAGTGGCCCTCAGAGAAGGCAATGAACATATGATTTTCTGTTTTACAGTCATTTAAAAGCGTTTTTTTTTTAGCTCCTTCCGTTGTTCGACAATAGACCACTGGTGTTTGCTAGAATAAAGGAATGAATAAGAATGTCAGTCTATGAGGATACCTCATAGAGAGAGAGAATCTGTGAGGATTACCTCGTATAGAGAGAGAAAGGAATCTTTGAGGATCAAGAGACAATCTGTGAGGATTACCTCGTCGAAGAAAGTAGTCTGTGAGGATAACCTCATTAGAGAGAAAATCTGTGAGGAGTACCTCGTCGAGAGAGGGAAAGGAATCTTTGAGGATTACGTCGTCGAGAGAGTTTGTGAAGATTACCTCATCAAGAGAGAATCTGTGAGGATTACCTCGTCGAGAGAGAGAGTCTGTGAAGATTACCTTATCAAGAGAGAATCTGTAAGGCTTTCCTCATCAAGAGAGTCTGTGAGGATTACCTCGTCGAGAAAGAGAGTGCGAAGATTACCTCATCAAGAGAGAATCTGTGAGGATTACCTCATCAAGAGAGAATCTATGAAGATTACCTCATCAAGAGAGAATCTGTGAGGATTTCCTCATCAATAGAATCTGTTATGATTACCTCATTGAGAGAATCTAAGAGGATTTCCTCGTAGAGAGAATCTGTGAGGATTACCTCGTTGAGTGAGTGTCTGTTAGGATTACCTCATCAAGAGAGTGTGACGATTATTTCATCAAGAGAGAATCTGTTAGGATTACCTCACTAAGGGAGAATCTGTGCCTCGTCAAGAGGGAGTCTGTGAAGATTATGTCATCGAGAGAGAATCTGTGAAGATTACTTCATTAAGAGAGAATCTGTGATGATTACCTTGTCAATTAAGAGTATTGTGTGAATCATTTCATCAAGAGAGAATCTGAGAAGATTACCTCATCAAGAGAATCTATGGGTATTACCCCGTTGAAAGAGAATCTGTGAGGATTACCTCGTCAAGAGATAATCTAAGGATTACCTCATTAATAGAGAATGTGTAAGGATTACCTTGAATGTGAGGATTACATCATTTAAGGTCTGTGAAGATTAGGTCATCAAGAAAGAATCTGTAAATATTACCTCGTTAAGAGAGAATCTGCGGATTACGTCATGGAGAAAATCTCTGAGGATTACCTCATCCAGAGAAAATCTATGAGGATTAACCTCATCCAGAGACTCCATGAGAATTATCTTATCAAGAGAATCTATGAGCATTACCTCACCAAAAGAGAATCTGTGAGGATTACCTCATCAAGAAAATCTGTGAGGATTACCTCATCGGGAGAATCTGTGAGGATTACCTTATCCGGAGGGAATCTGTGAGGATTACCTCATCAAGAGATTCCGTGAGGTTAACCTCATCGAGAGAGAATCTGTGAGGATTGCCTCATCACAAGAGAATCTGTGGAGATTACCTCGTCGAGAGATTTGGTGAATATGCCTCGTCAAGAGAATCTGCGAGGATTACCTCGTCGAGAGAGAGTGTGAAGAATTCCTCACCAATGAATCTGCGAGTTTTATCTCGTCTAGAGAGAGTGAGGACTACCTCGCCAAAAGAGAATCTGTGAGGATTACCTTATTATGAGATAATCTGTGAGGATTACCTCGTGGAGAGGGAATCTGTGGGGATTACTTCAAGAAAGAATCTGTGAGGGTTACCTCGAGATAATCAGTGAGGATTACATCGTTAAGAGAGTCTGTGAGGATTACTTCGTCGAGAGAGAATGTGTGAGGATTACCTCGTCGAGAGAGATTCTGTGAGGATTACCTCATCGAGAGAGAATCTGTGAGGATTGCCTTTTTAAGAGAGAATCTGTGAGGATTGCCTTTTTAAGAGAGAATCTGTGAGGACTGCCTCATCAAGAGAGAATCTGTGAGGATTACCTTATCAAGAGAATCTGAGGATTACCTCATCAAGAGAAAGATTACCTCGTCGAGCTCAGGTTCACTCTCCCTTGATGAGGTAATCCTCACGGTTTCTCTCTCGACGAGGTAATCCTCAGTAGCTTTCTTCTCTTATGATGGGGTAATCCTCACAGTTTCCCTCTCTCTCTCTCTGGATAAGGTAATCTTCACAGATTTCCTCACTCTCGACGAAGTAATCCTCATAGATTCTTTCATGAGGAGGATATCCTCATAGATTCTCTCTTGACGAGGCAATCCTTACAGATTCTCCCTCCTCGATGTAATCCTCACAAATTCCTTATTAACGAGGTAATCCTCACAGATTCTCTCTCCTCGAGGTAATGCTCACAGATTTCCTCTTAATGAGGTAATCCTCACAGATTCCCAGATTCCCTCTTGACGAGGTAATCCGCAAAGATTCTATCTTGACGATGTAATCCTCACAGCCACACTCTTAATGAGGTAATCCTCACAGATGCTCATCGAAAGAGAAAGAATCTGTGAGAATTACCTCGTCGAGAGAGAAGACGTCTATCCTACGAGGATGTCCCGTTGAGAGGGAAGGAATCTATGAGGATTACCTATTTGGGAGAGAGCAGATCTTTGAGGATTACCTTATCGAGAAAGAGAGCGAGAATCGGTGAGGATTACCTCATCGAGAGAAGACTATGAGGATTATCCCGTTGAGAGAGAAGGAATCTATGACGATTACCTCTTCGGAAGAGAGAAGGAAATCTTTGAGGATTACCTTATCAAGAAAGAGAGCGATGATTACATCGTCGAGAGAGAAGACGTCTATGAGGATGACCCCGTTGAGAGGGGAGGAATCTATGAGGATTCCCTCTTCGGGAGAGAGAAGGAAATCTCTGAGGATTACCTTATTGAGAAAGAGAGCAAGAATCGGTGAGGATTACCTCGTCGAGAGAGAAGACTATGAGGATTATCCCGTTGAGAGAGAAGGAATCTATGACGATTACCTTGTCGGGAGAGAGAAAGAAATCTTTGAGGATTACCTTATCGAGAAAGAGAGAATCGGCGAGGATTACCTCGTCGAGAGAGAAGGTATCTATGAATTTTACCTTGTCGAGAGAGAGAGAGAGAGACAGATTATCAGGAGAGAGAAAATACAAAAAATAAAAAACTAACGCGTTAAAACCGGGTACTAATATTTTTTTTTCAAAAAGTCACGAAATTAACGTTTAATCATAAATCAGAAATTTCGAAAAACGTGCCGAGCAAAACCTGGACAAGCGGAGGATAAAAGCGAGGGGACTCGCGGAAGCCTCCCAGCAAGCAAGACTACTACTTATTCGCCTTTGCTCCTTCTCCCTTCACAAACCGAAGACTCGAAGACAGGAATGTCCGGAGGTTACCACCGCCCAGCACCGCCACCTGTTGACCAGCCAACGGGCACCATTTATCTGCATGTTCGCACGCTGATGCAGCCGACGTATTTGTGTAGCGTCCGGCTCGACAGTGGATATAGCGTCCTCATCTTGAAGGAGATTCTCGCCGACATCTTAAGCCTTCTGGTGTCGGAAATAAGGCTGTTACGTCACCACACGGAGTTGCTAGACCACGAAGTCCTCTCTGATTGTACGGTGAACAACGACGTTCTTACTCTAGTCCTGTCTGTGCGGTCCGGATTCCTGTATTTCTGAAGGAGCCGGCGTTGATGCAGCAGCAGCCGGAATCCTCGAGAGTCCTGAAGAGGTCGTGGATTCCTTCGGAAGAATTCGAAAGTAGAAGAGGAATGATATCAAGATCGAAATTAGGATTTTATTTGAAGAATTCGAGAGGCCGTGAAGAATGATGTTATTAGGATTTATTTAAATTGTTAAAAATAAATTGTAATTAAAAAGGAGAAAATGTGAGTTAATGTATAATATTGCAATGTAAATAGATTGCATTCCCTCTTGTCTGGAAAAACTCTCAAAAGAGAAGTCACTCTGGTAATAAATTTGCAGCAGAAAATTTGTGTTTCTTTAACCATTATTCATTTATAATTACATGTACATTGTTCTTATTAGTCCGTTGAGTGCCTGGAAATCTCTACTTATATCCGTTTTCCCAGATTCCAATGATATTACATGATAGTGACGGTCAACTATGATATAAAAATCGTTCTTTTTGGGGTATGGAACTCTCTCTCTCTCTCTCTCTCTCTCTCTCTCTCTCTATCTCTCTCTCTCCATCCATACTCTCTCTCCTACTGCACCCTGTATTAAAATTTTCTCTTTTAGTTTTATTTAGATTTAAATGTTTAGCTCTCTCTCTCTCTCTCTCTCTCCTCTCTCTCTATCAACTGTGTACACCTGTATCCGCCATTAAATATTTCGTCTTTTAGCTTCTTATTTAGGATTTAAATGCTTTCAGCTCCTCTCTCTACTCTCTCTCTCTCTCCTCCTTTCTCTCTCTCATACTTCTCTCTCTTTCCTGTCACCTGTGTATTAAACATTCCTCTCTCTTTTAGATGTTATTTGAATTTAACTCTCTCTCTCTCTCTCTCTCTCTCTCTCTCTCTCTCTCTCTCTCTCTGTATATTAAACATTTCTCTCTCTTTTAGTTGTTATTTAAATTTAAATGTTTTACTCTCTCTCTCTCTCTCATTCCTGTTACCTGTATATTAAAACATTTCTTAACTCTCTTTAAGCGTTGATTGTTTTAAAATGATTTAAACTACCTTACTCTAACTTTATCTCTAACGTCCCTAGACTATATTAAAATTTCTCTCTCTTAGCTGTTATTTAAATTTAAATGTTTAACACTCTCTCTCTCTCTCTCTCTCTCTCTCTCTCTCTCTCTCTCTCTCTCTCTCTCTCCTGTCACATGTATATTAAACATTTCTCTCTTTTAGCTGTTATTTAAATTTAAATGTTACCCCTCTCTCTCTACTCTCTCTCTCTCTCTCTCTCTCTCTCTCTCTTCCTATATATTAAACATTTCTCTCTTTTAGCTGTTATATTAAATTAAATGTTTAACTCTCTCTCTTCTCTCTCTTCTCTCTCTCTCTCTTCTCTTCTCTCTTCTCTTCTCTCGTCCTATATATTAAACATTTCTCTCTTTTAGCTGTTATTTAAATTTAAATGTTTAACTCTCTCTCTCTCTCTCTCTCTCTCTCTCTCTCTCTCTCTCTACTGTCACCTGTATGTTAAATATTTCTCTCTTTTAGCTTTTATTTAGATTTAAATGTTTAGCTCTCTCTCTCTCTCTCTCTCTCTCTCTCTCTCTCTCTCTCTCTCTCTCTCTCTCTCTCTCTTTCCTGTCACCTGTGTATTAAACATTCCTCTCTCTTTTAGCTGTTATTTAAATCTCTCTCTCTCTCTCTCTCTCTCTCTCTCCTGTTACCTGATATTAAAAATTTCTCTCTCTTTTAGCTGTTAATTTAAATGTTTTAACTCTCCTCTCTCTCTCCTGTTATTAAAATTTCTCTCTCTTACCTGTTATTTAAATTTTAAATGTTAACACTCTCTCTCTCTCTCTCTCTCTCTCTCTCTCTCTCTCTCTCTCTCTCTCTAAGTACTCAAAAAGAAAAATAGAGTACTTAGAAGAACTAACCCAAAATGAAAAGAAAATAGATATAATGAATATAAGTGAAACCTGGTATTCCCAAGAGACTGGGAATGATGATCAAATAAAAGGGTTCCAAACTTATAAGATCAGAATAGAAAAAATAGGAATCAAGGGGGAACCGCAATATATGGGAAAGACAAAAAACAAGGAAAAATATATGAGAAATATAGTAACTCAGAATGTGAACTAATAGCGGTAGAATTTGAATCTGAAAAATTGATGAACATAGTAATATATAGCCTCCTAATACTTAAAGAGTTTGACTTAATAATTGAAAAATTGGATGATATATGTAGAAATCACAAGGACTGGACTATTCTCCTATCTGGTGACTTCAACTTTCCTTTCGTAGAATGGAAAGAACGAATAGGAGATTGAGGTTGTACTTATACATATAAAAAGAGAGAATATGTAGTGCAGAAGATAAGAGGCAATTTTGAAAAGCTATTAGATATGCTACTAGAATACAACATTCAACAAATAAATCACCTGCCAACAAGAAAGGAAAATACTTTAGACCTAGTATTTTGTGAACGAGAATGAATTATGTTAAAGAAATAATAGTTTATAATGCGAATATTTTCAGACCATAATGTCATAGAATTAACAGTTCATTCCAAAGCAAGTGAAAATAGAGATAAGCAAGAAATGAAAAAGTGGGAAGGATATGGAAAATACAACTTCTACAGTAAAATATAAAATGGTCAGAAATTAATGAAGAATTAAACAAAGATTGGGATAACATTTTCGTAAGTGATGACATAAGGGTAAATACGGAGATATTATATAAAAATATATTGGAGAAAATAGTGGAAAAATATATACCGAAGAAGAAAAAGTAAACATCATTCATGCATACCAAGAGACAGAAGGATCTTGTTCCAGAAAAATCAGAAAGTGGAAAAAAGGTCTTGCAAAAGAAAAAAATGCATGGAAAGTTATAGAACTAAAAAGTAAGATAGAAAATGCAGAACAAAAGATTATACAATCAAAAGAAAATGAAAAACGGGACTTGGAAGAAAAAACCCTATTAAATATCAAGCAAAACCCCAAACTATTATACGCATATGCGAAGAAGATGAATAAAGAAGAATAGAAATAGGCCCTCTGAGAATTGAAGGGAGATTAACGAATGAAAAAAAGGAAATTTGCAAACATTACTGGCAGAACGATATAAGAGAGAATTCACCCCTAGAATAGATAATGAAGATAATGATATAGAAGTAAGGATGAAAATAGTGAATATTTTAGCTGACATAGATATTAATGAAGCTGATATTGTGCAGGCTATTAATGAAATTAAAAAATGGAGCTGGCTGCAGGGCCTGATGGAATTCCTGCTATTTTTGTTAAAGAAAGTAGTTCATTCTATCGCAAAGCACTTGCAATTTATATTACAGACAAAGTGTAGATACAGGCCAAGATTTATGATGAGCCATAAATTAGCATATATTCCCCTACTTTCAAAAGTGGATCAAGACTAGAGGCAAGTAATTATAGGCCTGTGAGTCTAACATCACATATAATGAAAGTGTATGAAAGGGTAATGAAGAAAATATTATGAAACATTTAATAAAAAATAATTTGTTTAATAAAGGACAACATTGGTTCGTACCCGGAAAAAGTACACAAACCCAACTGTTAGTCCACCGTGGAAAAGACATATTCAAAAATATGAAAAGCGGAAAGGGAATGAAACAGATGTGGTTTATTTAGACTTTGCAAAAGCTTTTGATAAAGTAGACCATAATATATTAGCGAAGAAAATTAGAAAACACAATATCGTGGATAAAGTAGGAAGATGGTTAAAAGAATTTTTACACAACAGAAAAACAGATAGTTATTGCAAACGACGAGAAATCGGATGAAGTCAAGGTAATATCCGGTGTGCCGCAAGGTACGGTGTTAGCTGCAATACTGTTTGTTATTATGATTGAAGACATAGACAATAATGTTAAGGATTCGGTAGTGAGTAGTTTCGCAGATGACACAAGAATAAGTAGAGAAATTACTTGTGATGAAGATAGGAACGCTCTACAAAGAGACCTTAACAAAGTATATGATTGGGCAGAGGTAAATAGGATGGTATTTAACTCTGATAAATTTGAATCAATAAATTATGGAGACAGAGAAAGAAAGCTATATGCATATAAGGGACCTAATAATGAGACCATCACAAATAAGGAAGCAGTTAAAGACCTTGGTGTGATGATGAATAGGAACATGTTATGCAATGATCAAATAGCAACTCTGTGGTTGGCAAAATGTAAAGCAAAAATGGGAATGTTGTTACGGCACTTCAAAACAAGAAAAAGCTGAACACATGATTATGCTTTATAAACATATGTTCGTAGTCCACTTGAATATTGCAATATGATATGGTACCCACACTATCAAAAGGATATTGCACAAATAGAGAGTGTACAAAGGTCCTTTACAGCTAGAATAGAAGAAGTTAAGGACCTAGACTACTGGGAAAGACTACAATTCTTAAAATTATATAGTCTGGAAAGGAGAAGAGAACGCTACATGATAATTCAGGCATGGAAACAGATAGAAGGAATAGCAGAAAATATCATGGAACTAAAAATATCAGAAAGAGCAAGCAGAGGTAGATTAATAGTGCCCAAAAATATACCAGGAAAAATAAGGAAAGCACACAGGACATTAATCCACTACGCACCAGCATCGATAATGCAGCGTCTATTCAATGCGTTGCCAGCTCATCTGAGGAATATATCAGGAGTGAGCGTAGATGTGTTTAAGAATAAGCTCGACAAATATCTAAACTGCATCCCAGACCATCCAAGATTGGAAGATGCAAAATATACCGGAAGATGTACTAGCAACTCTCTGGTAGACATTAGAGGTGCCTCACACTGAGGGACCTGGGGTGGCAACCCGACAAGTTTTATAAGTCGTCTGCGTAAGGTAAGGTAAGGTCTCTCTCTCCTGTTACCTGTATATTAAAAATTTCTCTCTCTTTTAGCTGTTATTTAAATGTTTAACTCTCTCTTTCTCTCTCCTGTATATTAAAATTTCTCTCTCTTACCTGTTATTTAAATTTAAATGTTTAACACTCTCTCTCTCTCTCTCTCTCCTCTCTCATCTCTCATCTCTCTCTCCTCTTCTCCTGTATTTAAACATTTCTCTCTCTTTAGCTGTTATTTATTTAAAGTTACATCTCTCCTCTCTCTCTCTCTTCTCTCTCTCCCCTCTCTCTCTCTCTCTCTCTTCTCTCTCTCTCTCTCTCTCTCTCCTGTTCACCTATATATTAAACATTTTCTCTCTCTTTTACTGTTATTTAATTTAAATGGTTTAACTCTCTCTCTCTCTCTCTCTCTCTCTCTCTCTCTCTCTCTCTCCTGTTACCTGTATATTAAACATTTCTCTCTCTTTCAGCTGTTATTTAAATGTTTAACTCTCTCTGTGTCTCTCTCCTGTATATTAAAATTTCTCTCTTTTAGCTGTTATTTAAATTTAAGTGTTTAACACTCTCTCTCTCTCTCTCTCTCTCTCTCTCTCTCTCTCTCTCTCTCTCTCTCTCCTGTATATTAAACATTTCTCTCTCTCTTTTAGCTGTTATTTAAATTTAAATGTTACTCTCTCTCTCTCTCTCTCTCTCTCTCTCACCTATATATTAAACATTTCTCTCTCTCTTTTAGCTGTTATTCAAGTTCAAATGTTTAACTGTGTGTATGTCTGGGCTCCTAGCGAGGAATAAGATGGGCACATGTAAAATTCAGATTGTTCCTGGGTAGTGAATTATGAACCTGGTTGTTAGACAACCGTTGTGGGTCGTAGCTAAGGTGTAGGGAGAGAGAGAATGAAAACGAAAAATAATCGTAAGAGTTCATTGTTTTGGCTAACACGAGAGGGCCTCGATGAGGTAGGCCTCATGCTCTTCAGTGTGAAACCGTTCAGTTAGATAGTCTCTCTCTCTCTCTCTCTCTCTCTCTCTCTCTCTCTCTCTCTCTCTCTCTCTGGTGAGGCAAGAGGAGAAAGATAGAGGCTTGAACAGCTTTGCAGAATTATTCCCAAAATCAAAAAGATTGACATGAATAACAACTTAGAAGAAAGTGGTTCTATTTATCGTCATTTCTATTCCCCGCGTCGAGACAGGGTAAGAAAAAGGCTGTCTTTATTCGTTGCTTGTTTTTCTGTGCCCTTTATATATTTATTTTTGTCTTAATTGTTCACGGTGACATTTGAATAGAAGTGGGATTGCATTGTTAGGGAACCTTTGACCTTTCAAGTCTCCTGAGATGCCCTGGTTAAATGGGCAAAGTATATATAAGTGTATTCTCACACATATAAACATATATTTACGTATACTATATGTACATATTATGTATATAGAAATACATAAAACGTATGTACTTATCCACATACATTTATAAACTCATGACAAGTATTCACAGACTAACGTGCTCACATGTATATATGATAAGTGTTTTTGGATGTGAGTTAATTTCTTTGGTTGAATTCTTAATATATCCCAAATGGTCAGGTTTGGTGGGGAAGGGTACTGTCCTCAAGCACTCTGGTCAGGTTAGGCTATGCCTCCGTAGGTTAGGCTAGGCCTTGGCTAGGTTAGGCTAAGCTTTGGTAGGTTTGGTGGGGAGGGGTACTGTCTTTAAGCACTCCGTTTATGTTTGGCTAGGCCTTGTCCAGGTTAGGCTGTGTCTCAGTAGGTTATGCTAGGGCTTGGCTACGTTAGGCTAGGCCTTGGCTAGGTTAGGCTATGCCTCTGTAGGTTATGCTAGGACTTGGCTAGGTTAGGTTAGGCTAGGCCTAAGCTAGGTTAGGCTAGGCCTCGGCTGGGTGAGGTTAGATTATCCCTGTTGAAATATGGGTTTTTCTGGTGAACTTTCTTGTTTTTAGCTGTTTCTATGTGGGTAGTTTGCTGAAATTCCATAGGCCTAGTATGTTACGTTTTGGGATGTCAGAGTTCCACGCTGGGCGAGTGGTTTTCGAGCTCGGCTGCCAATCCGGTGGTCCGAAGTTTGATTCCCTGCTCTGCCAACGCGGAATCAGAGGAATTTATTTCTGGTGATAGAAATTCATTTCTCGATATAGTGTGGTTCGGATCCCACAATAAACTGTAGGTCCCGTTGCTAGGTGACCAATTGGTTCCTAGCCACGTGAAAATATCTAATCCTTCGGGCCAGCCCTAGGAGAGCTGTTAATCAGCTCAGTGGTCTGGGTAAACTAAGATATACTTAACTTAACTTATTTGGGATGTTAGGAAATGGAGTGGGAAACTCCAGAAACAATTAGTTTTTGACAAAGAAAGTACTTGAGTCATATGAAACTATATATATATATATATATATATATATATATATATATATATATATATATATATATATATATAATATATATATATTGTGTGTGTGTACCATATGTACATATACATATTCATTGTTTTTGGCCACAGCCTTTTATGCATGCAATTCCTATTGAATGCTGACGCACCTATTTCGTGCACTATTTTGAGACGGCACTCTTCTAATTTTCGAATATCTTCTTTCCTTCAAGGCTAAGACTGTGAAAGAAACGACGATAGTTGTCGTTATGTTGTTGTTTCAGTTTAACTATCTATCTTCTACCATCAGCTGTTTCAGCCATTTCCTCAAGGTTATCATCAGGGCTACCGTTGTAAATCATAAATGGAACAGTGCTTTGATTTTTAGCTGGATAAAGTCGAATATGAAAGATTACAACAAGAACCCAAAATAAAAGTAAAAATCATACAGATCAGGATTATTCTCCCTGAAGGTGACAAGACTGGCCTCTCTGGTTCCAGTGAGAGCCCAGGTGGTTTGCAGTAGAACCTTCTTCTCATGGATGGGTGACCATAAGCCGCCCATAGCCGTCTTCCTAAGCAAAGAACTCTTTGTATCTTGTAAGGTCATTTTATTTCTTAGGGCGACAGTGCCGTCAGCGCACTTCATGTGGGGTACTGTGAGCATTACTTAAGGTTCGTTACAGGCTCCTTTAGTCCCTTAGCTGTAACCATTTACAGTCCTTTACTTTTTACTGTAGCTCCGTAGGTATTCTCTTTCTTCCGTCTCACTTCCCACCCTCTTAACAGTTGTTTCGTAGTGCAACTGCTAGTTTTCCTCCTGGCATGCGCTGGGGCGCCTCAGTGGCATGGTCGGTTTGGTCTTGGCCTGTCATCTTGGTGGCCGCGAGTTCAATTCTCGGGAATTCCATTGAGGGGTTAGAGATGTGTATTTCTAGTGATGGAAGTTCACTCTCGGCGTGGTTCGGAAGTCACATAAAGCCGTTAGTCCCGTTGCTGAATAACCACTGGTTCCATGCAACGTAAAAACACCATACAAACAAACAAACCTACCCTTTCGGCGCTGAGTGACCTCATAGGTGTCATCGCTTGGCGTTTGGCCTAATTTTTTGTCTTTTTTTATATCCCAATCCTATAAGGTCATTTGGAGGTATGTTTGTTGTCCAGCTCATCCACAAATTGCTGGTGGATGGATCTTAGTGTTTCGATGGGCTGAATCGTTGTAATTCGCATTGGTCCTATATACAACTTTGGACCTTACATCAGTAACCTATGTAGATGTTGTGACGCGACGCCGGTTTTAGTCGTCATAAATCAGTCAATCACAAGGGAGTGTTGCTCCTCGTTACAAGGCTGGTGATGATGTGATCACTTAGGCTGGAAATTAAAGCGAAAAAAATATGTCTGTAATTGAAGGTGCTGTGTAGTTTTTGCCAAATTGTGTTCACACCGAGTGATTTGCGCTACTACAGGTTTTCTGTTGTTTCTGTAATATAACTAAGTGCAAACTTTGATAGTCTCTACCTTCCTCTGTTTTTCCCAATTCGTTTAACCTACTTTTTAAAGTTATTTTTACGCTAATGTTTGCCATATCCTTAGAAGATAAGTCTGTCTCAAGTATACTTTCTCCTGAGAAATAACAGGTTTGAAAGGTGCGACAGGACGAAAACCTCGCAGTTGCACGAGGAAACAATTGTTGGGAGAGGGTGGAAAGTCAGATCGAAGTGAGAGAATATGAACGGAGGTACAGTAAACTGAAATAAGTTGCAGCTAGGGTCCGAAGGGACGAGGGGCCAAAGGGACACTGCAAAGACCCTTAGTAATGTGTGAAAAAAAAATGTAGGTTAAACGATCTGGGAAAAACAGAGCACAGTAGAGACTATCAAAGTTTGGACCTGGTTATACTATTACAGAAGCGACAGAAAACCAGTACTGTCGTAAATAACTCTTATGTATATATATATATCTATATATCTATAATATATATTTAGTATATATAGATATATATATAAGTATACTATAATATATATAAGTATATATAGATAGAATAAAGATAGACATAGATAGATAGATAGATAGATACATGAGTTACAGGTACCTTTTATCCCAAATGCTGGTTTCCCCCAACACAGAAAAACCAAAATAATCACAAGCGAAACTGCAAAGGAAAGAAGAGGAGCAATTGCCCCTAACGACCCCTGTGGGTCTGGGCCACGCCCCCTGCTTGTAACAGTGATTACGCCAGCTGGCGGATGATCGTCTCTACCCCCACCCCCAAATCCGCCACCCCCTCCATTCCCCTCCCACCTTAATCCGTCCCCACTTCTGGGTGCTATTTGTTACTTATCGAACCCATCGATAATTCTTCGAAGCTTCGGCCTGATGGAAATAGTAGACGCAGCCTAGTGATTTTGATTTATATTCATTATTATTATTAGTAGTTAATAGTAGCAGTAGTAGTAATAGTTAAGTAGTAGCTTAATAATATAGACAACACGGCGGATTAAGAACATCATCATAATCGTCCCCATAGGCCTACCGGCTCCAATATATCGCATTGTAGACATAATGCCCCTGCTCTTGGGACGCTACGTCCCCATCCCAAAGCGCTTGAGAGAAGCTGGGCCCGGGCTGGACGGCGGCAAAAATAAACGGGAAGTTGATTACCCGCGAGAAAAATAGATTTATGGATAAACATTGTTAGATAGGTATTATTTTATTTATTTGCTTAATCACTTATTTATCTACTTATTTTTTGTCTATGACAGTCCTCCAATTCGACTGGATGGTACTTAAGTACAGTGCGGGGTTCCGGTTTGCATCCTGCCTCCTTAGGGATTATTATTATTATTATTATTATTATTATTATTATTATTATTATTATTGATGAAAATCTAATAATAGCATGAGTCACTAAAATGGCGAAGAAATCCACAGTGGTGACGTAGTAAAAATATATTTTAGAAAATTATATATATATATATATATTATATATATATATATATATATATATATGGTGTGTGTGTGTGTGTGTGTGTGTGTGTGTGTGTGTGTGTATAATATTGAAATATATAAGTTATATATATCACAAGAAAATGGGCTGTTTCAAGCAGAATCGAGCAGGATGTCGAAAGCTCTCTTTTGTATATTTTCTAAAATATATTATTTACATCTACACCATTGTAGATTCCTTCACCATTGCTATGTATATTAGTATCTTCCATCATTCATTTTCACTCAACATTTTTAGGCTGTTATTCATTATTATTAATAATAATACGAGCAGTAAGGTTAAATCCCTTTTTAAAATTGGTTCTAAGTTGAAAAAACACGCCAGTCAATGGTAAGCCTTTTATACATTATATCTTATTCAGTTTTAGCCGCTTCGTATCATCGACTTATTACAGAATACCCTTTAGTAAAAAAAGGAAAAATTATTATAAGAAAAAAAAGGGAAGATAAACGAAGAAGGTGAGAGGAATTGAAACATAAAAGAAAATAGACAGACTGAAAATGTGCTTGAATACCCTACGCTCAAGCATCGCAACCTAGATGATAAAAAGATATAAATAAATAAACAACTAAAAGATAAAGAAACAAAAGAAGGAAACTGTGTCTGAGTGCATTACCCTAAAGCAAAGCAATTTAAGATAAATAAACAATCGAAAGAAGGAAAGTATTTATAATATGCTTGCGTCTGCTCTAAACAAAGGTTCCCCCGTACGAGGTCAACCAACCTGTACAGATTCCTCGAATATTTACCGGTAACGAGAAAGGAAGTACCAGAAGTAACCAGACACCTGCACTCTGAAGAAACCTGGTCCTTTGCACGCGCCAGTCGTCGTAAATACGATTTAAAGGTTTGGGGGGAGGTGGGGGCGGGGGGGGGGGGGGGGTGTGTGTGTGGGTGTGGGGGCGAAATGACCCACAAACATTCTCTCGGCGAATTAGTCAACACAGTCGTAAGACAGTGACGAATGGGGCTTGTGGCGGTCAGGAATTTGCCTCTTCGTCTGTTTTGTCTGTGGCTACTTAGCTTTAACCCTCACCGGATATGTTATATACATATATATATATATATTATATATATATATATATATATATATATATATATATATATATATATATATAATTCGGAAAAGGTACTGAAAAGATTTGCCAGCGTCTAGAAAGCAAGACAGTCCTTGTAAAACAGAGGTGAATGGTGCAGTGTTTGTGTAGGGGTGTTCTACACACTGGTGGCAGCAGGCCTTCTGTGTATAGGTGTATGAAACGGATATTGTTGTGGAAGTTTTCCGCACAGAGTTTCTTCCAGGATCCAGCAGTTTAAGTATGAATGTGGCAGTTATAATTGTATTTTCATTTTTTTTAGAAGACGACCACTGCTGGGGGAACCACTTAATGCTGAAAACAATGTAGATAACATTATCATGTCACCAAATTTTAGAGTAGACAGTTGAAAAATTCTCTCTCTCTCTCTCTCTCTCTCTCTCTCTCTCTCTCTCTCTCTCTCTCTCTCTCTCTCTCTCTCGTGTTCGGCTGATGAGGGCGAATGAATACAATACCGAGAAAAATAACTGAGACACCATTCTCTCTCTCTCTCTCTCTCTCTCTCTCTCTCTCTCTCTCTCGTAAGGCTGACGAGGGCGAATGAAAACAATACCGAGAACAATAACTGAGACGCCATTCGGAGAGAGAGAGAGAGAGAGTGTTTGTTAGCTAGAAAAAAGCGTTCATGGGTTTATTTCCCTCAAAAAGTTAAATTCTTCTTTCAAGTGATTGTAGAAGAAATTCAGTGCATGTTTCAGCATCGAAAACTTAACAGGAGTATTGTCTTAGTCTCACCAATGTGCAAAGTTAAAGAGCATCATTCCTAAAAGTGAATAGCGAGTTAAAAATGTTACAAAAGTTCAGTTAACTTACCTCGTTGTATCCCACTATCATTCACAACAGATACCTCATGCTTGTTTGAGTTGCCGAGATAAAGGCGGAAAGCATTGCAGTGCAGATGGCTCACTGCAAACAGCGCTCCCCCTTACGGAGCGTATGAACTCCGGAGTAAATATTCTACAGATAATGTGTGAAATCGAGGGATTTCGCGAAGTCCCTAGGGCATATGTGAAATAACGAATTCGCTCAGGAACATTTGATTCCCTAGGGTTAGTGCTAAACAAGGTGAAACTGTGATTCATATACACTGTTCCGCTGTGTTTAGTACTAGCCCCTGGGGATCAAATGTGTTTCACCATGTTTAGTACTAGCCCCTGAGGGTCAAATGTGTTTCGCTGTGTTTAGTACTAGCCTCTAGGGGTCAAATGTGTTTCGGCATGATTAGTACAAGCCCTCCGGGGGTCAAATGTGTTTTGCCGATGTTTAGTACTAGCCCCAGGGTGATCAAATGCACTTAGGGGCATTTGATACCTCAGGGGCTAGTACTAGACACTACGAAACAGTGTATATGAATCACTGTTTCGCCGTATTTAGTACTAAAACTCGCCGATCAGCTGTTTCTAAGCGAGTTGATCGTTTCGCAAATAGGGATTTCGCGAAATCCCTGGTTTTCGCATATTTACTGTAGCAGACAAACTCCCTCGGAGCGGAGTAGAGTCACACCGGCCTCCTGAAATTGGGTCCGTGCCGTACCTGCGTTAACGGGCACAAGGGACCGAGTGTGTTCGGGACCTTGCACCGGCGGGTTATCGAGGGAGTTAATTGAATTGTAAGCCGTAGTCGGTGTCACTGCGCGCCGTCGGACGCGACCCAGGCTGACCCCCGGGGTTGTAAATATGTCGCCAGAGGTGGTGAGAAGGTCGGCGGAGGTCAGGGGTCACTTGCACGGTTGCTAAACAATTCTAATCTCGGAGTGTGACCAGAATAGAGATGGATGCAAACGCCTGGCTGAGGGTGGGTCTCTCTCTCTCTCTCTCTCTCTCTCTCTCTCTCTCTCTCTCTCTCAAGACTTTTGTGTTATGGTAAACGTTCATATTAACAGGTGCATGATGTATGTTACGGAACAAGTAGATAATTATGAAAAAAGATCAAGAAAATAACTCTCTCTCTCTCTCTCTCTCTCTCTCTCTCTCTCTCTCTCTCTTATTACTTTCAAAGGCCTTTGTTACAGAGCAGACGTTAATATTGATAGATGCATGATGTGGATATTTACGTATGTTAGCGAACAAATAGATAGATGAGAGATGTGTATTTCTGGTGATAGAAGTTCACTCTCGACGTGGTTCGGAAGTCACGTAAAGCCGTTGGTCCCGTTGTTGAACAACCACTGGTTCCATGCAATGTAAACACACCATACAAACAAACAAATAGATAAGTATGAAAAAGATCGAGAAAATAATTGTAATAAATTTTTTTCAAATTAGCAACATTTTATGAAAGCAAAACGGGACAGTTACGCCTTGTTGAATTAACGTTCTTGACGATAATAAAAATACTACTACTCGTATAATTATTATTGGTATAATTTTTTCTTTGCTCCCTCCTTAAAATATATAATTTTTCATTTTCAGTATAATTAGAACTCCTTAGATATGAGAGTGATTTCGATGAACATAATTATACGCTGCATCTACAATATGGAAACCTTCCAAGTATTTAGTTGGATTGTATTTATTAACACGAGCTTTTAGTAATCTCTTCGAAGGGTATGTGTTCCCTTTCGTCCTTCAAATGGCAGATCTGCCACTTCCATTGGGGTTAGTAGTAGTAGTTTTAGTAGTACTAGAAGGATTTTCCTTTGCAACGGACCTTCATGCCTCACTCATTTTCTTTCCTTCCCCGCTCTTTCCCCCCCAATCCCCTTTTCTTTGGCCTTGGATAACTAAGGGGAATAGATGACAAGCCTCATTGGTCGCTGTATCTAAAACCAGTAAATTAGATAGATAAATTATTTAGAAGCGTAATAATGCTGCTCAGTTATGACCTTAAGCCTGCTAACTTTTCGTAGCTGCTATTTTTGATCCAATTCTAGCATTCCGATAGAAAGATCACAGCAATATTAAAGAGCACATGTTTAACGTCTATTCATTAATTTCGTAAACTTGAGGTTACGGACCCAGTCATAAGAGAGCCATGATTACAGTGAGTTTAGACTTCTCACTCCTGGTGTCCCATAGGGCACTGTTCTGGGGCCAACTTCAATGCAGTCATTACTATAGTAGATTCACATCCACCGTCCATCTGATGTCTAGGCCAGTCCCTTACGACGCTCCTGATTGAATGTTGATAAGCCAATTACAGGGCTGGAAACTCTCGGTCTCACGAGAGAGTTCACATAGGCAGGATGTATGTTCCACCTCTCCTGAGGGATACGCTTGAAAGAAGTATCCCACAGGGGGGGTGGAACAAACATCCTCCCTATTTGAACTCTATCGAGAGACTGAGAGTTTCCGGCCCTGTGATTGGCTTATCAACAGCCAATCAAGAGCGTCGTAAGGGACGGGCCTGGACATCAGATACACGGTTGATGTGAATCTACTATAGTGATTCTATAGTTTGCTCGGATGCGAAATAGAGTGACTGTCCTTTAGGTTTTGGCTATCATTCTTCTCCGTTGATAGAGAAGCATCCAGAGGTCCTCAGTAGGCCTCTTATCCCCTTCAACACCTTATTAATCGTCGGACAAGGGTCCATACGAGCTTACAACCACGTTCATGTAAACCACCCGAAGATTAATACTTTTGTAAACTTTGTACTGTGATCTATATAATTGAAAATATGTTGTCGCCTCTTTCATATATTTTTGCTAATGACCTCTCTCGTATAATCCAGGAATCCAGATGTCTCTGTCATATTTATCGTGTGCCAGGAATGATCATTCCCATTCCCCCAAAAATTAATGTTTGGTACCTTACAGCGACCTTAGGCGTCTATTGGGAATGACAGTTGGATACAATGCGGTTCGAGAAGTAAACACTGTGCTTGTGTGGTATGTGTTTGTATGTTTGTTTTGTCTTTTAGTGTGCACTGTGCAATAATAGAGACTGCTCATTTGATAAAGCCGAGACGCTTGCAATAGAAAGAAAATCACAATTAACTGGCGATTGGTTTATTAGCATGAGCCAGAATAATGAAATTACGACGGTTGTGATAACAGTAACTACAATACGATAATAATATAATAATGCTGTTCGATTCTCGGATATTACCGTTGAGGTGTGAGAGATGTGTATTTCTGGCGATAGAAGTTCACTCTCGACGTGGTTCGGAAGTCACGTAAAGCCGTTGGTCCCGTTGCTGAATAACCACTGGTTCCATGCAACGTAAAAACTCCATACAAGCAAGCCATTGTTTTATGATTATTTAATAATAGTACACCAATGTTACAACTGCCACACCTATCGTTAGAAATTAAGTGATCACAGATTAGCACACTTATTTCTAACAGGAAAAAAATTAACACGATCTCTCCATTAAAAAAATATAAATAAATAAGCAATAATCTTCCAAATCATCGTGAGAATGCGCGCGACAAATAGACAAGAATATTAATTGGATGGATGCGAGTCGCACATCCAGTAAACACGAGCAATTGGCAGTAAGGCACAACAATTAACGCTTCTTACATTGCGCAACCGCCCCCCCACCCCCCCTCCACCACCCCGCCCCATTGGCGGTTCGAGGAAGCACCCTAGTCAAAACAAAATCGAGGCCCTCTGGCTCCACCGTGGGAAATCAATCTTGGGCCGCGCTAGTGACACTGAGCAAGATGGCGCGGCCGAGGATGTGTCTTGGCGATGCGTGTGAGATGCCATCTACATACTATTGCAGTTCAATTGTTTTCTTGCTGTTCCTTCTTATTCATTTTCCTTGCTTTTTCTTTAATTTCTCTTTCGTTTTGAGCTGTATTTAATCAGGATATAATGAAGAATTCATTGCGTGAATATGCTTTTCTTCCGTTACCAGAATTGTGATTTATTTAGATTTTAAAAGTTAACGCATATATGCTAGCTTTATGGATAGAGCTTTTATTTGATAAGCCACTCGTCTAACGAGGAGCTACAACTCTTCCAAAGAATATTGTTCAAAATGAAATAACATAACTTAATCTATATTAAACTTTGAATAATATCAAAGAGATATTGGATGAGGAATGAAAGATAGAAATGTATGACAGATAGTACACACGTTTACACAGAGAGAGAGAGAGAGAGAGAGAGAGAGGGTGTGTGTGAGAGAGTTAAAAGGAGTTACAAGGATTAGGATGTGTCAAAGACTTGTTAGTCCATCCGAGGAGACATCGTGTGCTCACTTATCTCTAGGAGAAGGTTTTAAAGTTCATTCACAGTGTCCTAATGATTTTGTCTAGCTTTCTTTTAAATTCTTCCACGCTGTTGCTGTTTAAAACTTCTAGTGGCAGTTTATTAGAGATAGAGAGAAAGAGGGTGAGAGAGAGAGAGAAAGAAAGAGGGCGTGTGAGAGAGAGACTAGTTGACAGAAAGCGAGAGAGAAAGATGATGAGATAGAGAGAAAGAGGGGGAGAGACAGACAAAATAAGAGAGAGCGAGAGGAAGAGGGTGAAAGAGAGAGAAAAAGTGTGTGTGAGAGAGAAATAGAGAGGGAGTGAGACAGACAGACAGAGACCAAAAGAGAGAGAGAAAGAGCGTGAGAACAAGAGGAAGAGGGTGAGTGAGAGAGAAAGAGGGTGAGTGAGAGAGACACACATACACACACACAGAATCAGTTTCTACCAAATAACTTGGCAAGAGATAAAGTAACAAATAAAAAAAAAGACTGATAGAGAGAAGGGAAATTATTCTAGCAGAAAACAATCGTAATCTTCACTCCTAGTTTTATCTTTGTTTCTGTAGGAAGACCTTTCCTTTCTACACTTTTTTTTTTTCTAAATTTATTCATATTCCCTTTATATGTTTCGTTATATGTAGATTGTTATCATCTGCCTATGATAATAAAATCCGAGCGGATCTTTCTCGTTTGTCCGCCCCGCTTGGGGGCTGAATAGGTAGAAGATCTGGAGGGTATGGGAGAAATAATACACCCACCTTCCTCCTGCAAAGCTGTTTGTTCGCCCTAGGTGGATGCAAGGTAGGTAGGGGAGACATGGACGTCCACCTTCCTCCTGCAAACCTGTTTGCCCACCCCAGGTGGGGCAAGGTAGGTAGGAGATCTGGAGGGTAGGGGAGACATGACACATCCACTCTCCTTCTGCAAACCTGTTTGTGCCCCCCAGGTGGGTGCAAGGTAGGTAGGGTATTTGGAAGGTAGAAGAGAAATGACACATCCACCCTCCTGCAAAACTGTTTGTCTGCCCGGGTGGGGCGGGGCAGGTATGGGAGACATCATGAGCAAGCGCCGGTTTCCAGACCCTCCTCCTGCAAATCTGTTTGTCCGCCCCGAGTGGGGCTGGGTAAGTAGGGGAGACATGACGGGCAAGCACCGGGTTCCAGCACAGGGTAGCGCGCCCCATCAATTTCGTAACTAATAATAATCATACACGTTGAAAGCAGGAAGTAAGGTTGCATGTACTAGTTGTTCACTGTTTCATAGAATAAAACAGCATTAAGAAAAGAAAAAAATATATAAGTAATTTTAGTAATTTATTGGTAAGGGAATTAACACCAGACTGATCTGAAGTATAGTATTCAGGGGAGACCTCAGTTCATTCCTGAAGTAACACGTGTAATTGGGTAATTGGTGATGTTACGACAGTTTACTGAAAGGCGTTAAATAACTATTTAATATATGTAAAACAAAACTAAATATTTATTTATTCATATTTTGATATTGTGGTGCCAAGATTTTTCTGTGATAAAAACTATAAATACCGTTTCAGAGATTATAATTATTATTATTATTATTATTATTATTATTATTATTATTATTATTATTATTATTATTATTATTATTATTATTAACTTCGTAATAGTACTTGTTTTGTGGATAATATTCTTTTGTTAAAATGACAAATGGTTTGGCATATTAGCATTATTATTGATATTATTGTTCTTATTATTAATATTATTGTGAAAAAGAAACCCACAAAATTACTGTGTATGTTATACACAGTAATTTTGTGAGTTTCTTTTTCAATCTTAAAAGGAAAACTGAAAGAAGATTTTGTTTGGTTCGTTATCATTATTATTATTATTATTATTATTTATTCTTATTATTATTTATTATTAATATTATTATTATTTTATTATTCTTATTAGTAGTAGTAGTAGTAGTAGTAGTCGGAGTAGTTAGTAAAGTAATAGGTCGTCGTCAGGTTTCTTAATCTAATGAATGAATGAAGCCAATTCGTTATCATTATTATTATTATTATTATTATTATTATTATTATTAATATTATTATTATTATTATTAGTAGTAGTAGTAGTAGTAGTAGTAGTAGTAGTAGAAGTAATAGTCGTCGTCAGGTTTCTTAATCTAATGAATGAATGAAGCCAAATTCGCTTTTAATCGTCTAATGTAAAATACGATTTCCTTTTCAACGTCTCTTTAAAAACTCCCAAGATTTCGTCACGTCCCGAGACTGACTCAGTCCTGGTTACGTGATTTTTTTTTTTTTTTTTTTTTTTGAGAAGTTGCGTGCATAAGAACCGGCGATCGATCTCTCCAAATGAGAAATACCTGGAAAACTCTTAAAGAATAAAGAAAAAAATACAAAAAAGAAGAAGAAAAATACTTCTTTCGGAGGAGAGTACAGGAAGGCACCGACCAAACATATCGCAACGTGAGCAATATTGGAGCAACATTAAATCCGTCAGCTCTGGAACGAGAAGAAGAAGAAGAAGAAAATAGGGTAGTGGGAGGGGATGGTTATGGAGGGGAGGACCTCCTCGCCCTCCTGTTCCTCCCTCCTTCGTCCCCCTCCCCCACCCTTTCCTTCCATGCCTCCTCCTCCTGCTCAAAAGAAGGAATAGAGGAGGAAGAAGAGGAGTTCGAGAAGGAAGGCTGACCTACCTACCACCTCGTCTAAGTTCCTTTCCCGGTCCTCCTATTCCACGGAACCCATATCCCTTCTCCCTTCCCATTTAGTCCTCCTTTCACCCCCACCCCTACTTCACCCCCTTCTCCATTATCATCCCCTCCCCCTGCTCTATCCACTTTCTATTCCTATCCCCCCTATGCACGACACCTTCCTCTCTTCCAATCCGTGTCCCATCCCATAAACCGTCCCCACCCCCACGCTCCCTTACCCCACATTCCCTTCCCTTCCAACCTTCCCCAAACCCCACCCACTTCCCTCATCTCTTAGGAGTCCCCTTCCCATAACTCCCTCTCTCCTCCCATCGCTCCTCCCTCCCCCTACCCCTCCCCCATCTTAGCAGCCCGCGTTGGAGCAATGCTGAGACTTCAATAATCGCGCCGATGGTGTCAGTTAACGATTTACTGGCATCACGTGTGGCCTTTCCCGATCCTTGACGGATACGCTGGGAAATTGCGAGGGGGGTTGGGGGGGCCGCTGGGGATTCAGTCGGTTAGATTCCCCTGGTTTTCTCTTCCCCGGTGTCAGAGAAAAATCCTTCATCCCTCACCAGTTACGGGCTGCTAAGAAGCAAGAGCCCGTGCCAGCACAAAGCTAGCTTAATCTAATCTCTCTCTCTCTCTCTCTCTCTCTCTCATATTTAGGATTCCCCTGACCCATCCTGTTATGTCATATTCAGGATTCCCCGAACCCATTCCCCATGTCCTACTCGGGATTCTCCTACCCAATTCCCCTTGTCATATTGAGGATTCCTCCACCCCATTCCATGTGCTGCATTGAGGATTCCCCAAACCGTTCCCAATGTCCTACTCAGGATTCTCCTTCCCCATTCTCTGTGTTGTATTCAGGATTCCCTTTCCCATTCTTTTGTGTCCTACGTAGGATTCCCATATCCCAATCTCCATGTCCTAGTCAGGATTCTCTTACCCAAACATGCATGTCCTATCAGTATTCCATTACCTCAATCCTTATCCTTTTTCACAATTTCTGAGTCCTGTTCAGGAATCTCCTACCAACCTCCCTATGTCCTATTCAGGAGTCCGCTTTCCCAGTCCTTATGCCTTCTTTCACTACTCTCAAACCCAGCCCTCAATTCCTGAGTCATGTTCAGGATTCCCACTTCAGAATTTCTATCTTCTATTTATGATTCCCGCTCCTTTGTAGTACTCATGTCCTATTTAGGATCCTGGTGCTTCAATCCCTGTGTCCTATTTATGACTCCCTACCTCAAGTCCCTATATCCTATTCATGATTTCCATACACAAATCCCTACGTGCTATTTACATTCCCCTTCTCATACATTCTGTATCCTATTCATGAATTCCCTACAAAAATTCTGGATTTCCCTCTTCCAATCTTTCCCCAGTACCTTCGTATATCCTTCGCCCAGTTCCTCATTTTCCTTCTTTGTCATCATATTACGGAACTGGATATAAATACCTGAACGAGATCATTATATCTCGCAAAGACGCCGTTGCGAAAAAAACTATATTTTTATGGATATTGATAAACTTTCCAAAGTATTACACGAGCGTATACTAGTCTTCGGTGTTGCATTGGCAGTATTTCAGTTCCAGATGTATAGTCTGAAATACAAAAATGCGTCTATTTTTATTACAAATAATGGGGTCCTTTGATGGGTAATTTTCACAGGAGACGATAATCATTTTTGGTCACCATCGAGAGAGAGAGAGAGATATAGAGAGATAGAAACTCACAACCAAGGCATAAAGGGTCTAAAAATCTTGAGGACTGATCAGGGTTCACCTGACTTATAAAAACAGTCACAGGAAGATCTTCTATATATGAATGAATGAATAAATGGTCCTCCCACCATTCGAAGTTTATTTTTTAGGCTTGATTACTAGGTTAATCTTTATTATTAGCAGTGTTTTATCTATATTATCAAAATACGTGTGGATCTTTCTTGTTTGTCTGTCCCGGGTGTGGGCCAGGGTAGGTAGGGGACTGTAATTGTAGGACAGACATGACACATACACCCTCCTGCAAACCTGTTTATCTGCCCGCCCCGGGTGGGGGCGAGGTAGATAGGGGATAGCAATTGTAGGGCAGACATGACACATCCACCCTCTTACAAAGCTGTTTATCCGCTCTGGTTGGGGGCAGAGTTGGTAGGGAATCGGCAGGGTAGGGGAGACATGACACAGCCATACTCGTCTTGTAAACCTGTTTATCCGCTCTGGTTGGGGGCAGAGTCGGTAGGGAATCGGCAGGGTAGGGGAGACATGACACAGCCATACTCGTCTTGTAAACCAGTTTGTCCGCCCCTGGTGGGGCAGGGTAGATAGGTGATGGGAATTGTAGGGCAGACATGACACATCCACACACTCCTGCAAACCTGTTTATCCACCCTGGTTGGGTCAGCTTTGGTAGGGAATCAGGAGGGTAAGGGAGGCATGACATATCCACACACTCCTGCAAACTTGTTTGTCATTCCCAGGTGGGCGATGTTGGTAGGGAATCGGGAGGGTAGGGGAGACAAGACATCCACATTAGTCCTGCAAACCTGTTTGCCCGCCCCGGGTGGGGCGGGGTAGGTAGGTAGGAGATCAGGATTGTAGGCCAGACATGACATATCCATCCGCTTGCAATTCTGTTTGTCCGGCCCGGGTTGGGGTGGGGTAGGTAGGTGATCGGGATTGTTGGGCAGACATGAGACATCCACCCCTCCTGCAAACCTGTTTATTCGCCCTGGGGCGGGGTTGGTAGGGAATCGGGAAGGTAGGGGAGACATGACACATCCACAAACTACTGCAAACCTATTTATCCGCCCAGGGGCGTTGTAGGTAGGGGGTCAGGATTGCAGGAGACATGACACATCGACACACTCCTGCAAACCTGTTTGTCATTCCCAGGCGGGCGGGGTTGGCAGGGGAGGCATGACACATCCACACTCGTCCTGCAGACCTGTGTGTCCGCCCTGGTTTGGGCGGAGTTGGTAGGGGATCGGGAGCCTAACGCGCTCCATCAAGCTCGTTACTAATACTTCACAACAGGATCAGACCAAAGAAATTTTGATTCCTGGGCTCAATCCTGATGTAATTATGCGTAGATTTTCTTTATTATTTTATTATTATTATTATTATTATTATTATTATTATTATTATTCAAAATCATCGAATATTTATAACCGAAAGCAACATCCACTGAATAAAATGGCCATTAGCGAAACAAAAGAAAAATAGAGGTAGGTCAACAAATTCAATAAGAATCGACGCACTAGAAGCCAGTATAACTAAGACAGCGGTTTATGGTCAGTTTAAAGGAGAAACACCGTCTCTCTCTCTCTCTCTCTCTCTCTCTCTCTCTCTCTCATACTTGTATCAAGTGTCAGAGAAATTCAGGTATAGAACAATAGATGAGGAACAATGGAAATATAATCTGGTCAGTTATTATTATTATTATATTATTATTATTATTATTATTAATTATTATTATTATTATATATTATTATTATTATTATATTATTATTATTATTATTATTCTTATTATTATTATCCAGAAAAATTTCATACTAACGTGAGTCACTAAAATGGGGAAGAAATCCACTTTGGTGTAAATGCAAATTTTTTTTTTTTTGTAGAAATATATATTATATATTTCTAATATATACATATTCACACCACTGTTAATTTCTTCACCATTATTATCATTATTATTATTATTATATTTAACCACCACTGGGTTTCATTACTGTAATTATTATTATTATTATTATTATTATTATTATTATTATTATTATTATTATTATTATTATTATTATTATTTGAAGTGATTACCTGATAATTGAAATTGTTCCGGCTTTTCATTGAAGATGCTATTAACTTGTCAAGCTTACCCTCTACGAACTGATGTCAATTAGATTGATATTAATTAAGAGGGTTAGCACTTCTCTTGGTCAGGTCGGCAAGGTGACCTCGTCGTGATTATGGTATCACGGGTTCGTTTCCAGCTACCTGACATCATGATTTCTTCAAATTGCTTTGAAATTGGAGCTCAAGGCTTTGTAGTGACAAGCGTATCCAAAATTGAGCAAAGAATTTGAGAAGTTAAGAGGGGCACTGTGGCTATGACAATTTCACATATACATATATATATATATATATATATATATATATATATATATATATATATATATATATATATATATATATATAATAAGTAAGCAGCTGATACCGCGGTCGTCCTTCTTTTCTTGTATGTTTTGAATCAAGGGTAAGCCCTTCCGAGAAAAACCGCCATAACTCTTGCATAACATGAATGAATCATATTAGTCTTCCGTGACACATCTTAATGCAATTTATCCGGTGACCCGTGGGTCAGCAAACCCGAGACTCTTAACGCGGTCTTGAAGTCTATAAATTTCTGAGAGAGAGAGAGAGAGAGAGAGAGAGAGAGAGAGAGAGAGAGAGAGCTCCAATCTCGAAGCATAACATAATTACTTCTGTTTGCTGTTTATCATCACCAGGCAAAACAGTTTGTTGTTTATCATCATGTGGCTACTGTTTTGCCTGTTTTTTTTTAATCTGGTACCACCTTTGCTCCCTTGCTCTTTTCGTTTATTTTTTCTTATTCGATATAGGGTCAAGGGTAACTCAATAAATAACTCTGTCGTTATACTACGTGAGATCATGTGTTGAGGATGGGGTTAACGGTTTTGTTCTGTATAAAAACATAGTGATACACACAACAAACCTTTGCAGTTTGGAGCAAGCAATAATGACTGCACTGAGGCATGGGAGTTAACAGTGACTGCACTGGGGCATGGGAGTTAACAGTGACTGCACTGGGGCATGGGAGTTAACAGTGACTGCACTGGGGCATGGGAGTTAACAGTGACTGCACTGGGGCATGGGAGTTAACAGACTATAAAGTATGCTGGGCATTACATACAGAAAGTTTGTTAAAATATATGCTGTTCCGAGGACAAATTATGATGACGTTTTTATGATTTATATGCTCTACCAGACAGCTTCTATTTACTGCTCAGACTTCAGCTACTTAATCGTGGATTTTGTTTTTCTTTTTTTGAGCTGATAGGTAAGATGTGTGAAAGAAGAGTGAGGGGAGTTAGCTATCTAACCTGGTAGGGAATAGTTTAGAAAGTTAAGTCTATAATAGTAAGTGTAGTTTATCCACAATTTTTGGATGAATCTCAGCGCAGAAAAATATCCACAAAATCGGCCCCTGCAGTGGGGGTACTACCCTTAGTGCCCCTCATTTGGCGCACTGTAGGCATTACTTGAGGTTCTTTCCAGCGTCTCTTCGACATCTAGCTGCAACCCCTTTCATTCCTTTTACTGTAACTTCGCTCATATTCTCTTTCTTCCATCTCACCCGCTCCTAACAATTGTTTCTTGCTGCAACTGTAAGGTTTTCCTCCTGTTACACCTTTCAAACCTTTATACCTCAGTTTCTCGTTCAGCGCTGAATGATCTCATAGGTCCCAGCGCTTGGCCTTTGGCCTAAATTATATATTCCGTTCCATTCCATACAACTGTAAAGGGCCCCATACACTGAACGATTGTCTGTACCGTTCGCAAACACATTGTGCATGGGCTTCTCTTAACGCAAAAGTGGGCGGAGCTTCGCGTCTGAACGACCTAAGCGGGAATCTGTCACGACCAGGTTGCTGCTGGCTAGCGACTTATGTCTGTCATACACAGGTCGTTCAATGCATGTGTTGAAGTGTTAGTGTATTTAGTTATGGGTATATGATTTTTTTATAGCCTCCTCTATATCTTCGTATCGTTCGTCCAGTTCTTCGTCTACTATTTCTTTTGTTATTTCTATATTCAGTTGTATGTATTGTTGGTTGTCTACGTATTTTTCTTCTATTTCATTTTTTAAGCTTTCCCAAGTTCATCTCGTTAGCACATCTCTTCTAGAGATGATGACGTGTCTTCCCGCGACGAAAATCTTTGTTCAGACTGAAATCTGTGCGGAAATCGTTCATACTGTCTGAATAGTGTGTGTGAGTCGATAACGACAATCGTCCAGTGTATGTGGGCCTTTACACTTTCCATTCACAGACTGATCTCTTAGTGAAAACAAACAGGGAGCCACTCACTATCGCCTTCTTCCTAAACATCATTAAGGTTTCTCGTTTCCACTTCTATGCTTTTATTTCTAGGTTTTATTCTATTTTTCTTCTTCTTCATCCAGGGATTTAATTATCTTGATTTCGGATTTGACTCGAAGCTATAATAAATTATTTGGAGGAAATGTTAATCCAGATTGGGGGGATTACTAATCGGAAGTCAGAGATTATTTCAAGATTAGCCTATGAAAAATGGTCAGTATCCAGATCAAAGTAAATCTTCAATATGAACTTATGAATAAGTATTACTGATTTGGAATAAATGATCTGTGAATAAGAATGACTGATTTGGAATAAATGATCTATGAATAAGAATGACTGATTTGGAATAAATTATCTATGAATAAGAATGACTGATTTGGAATAAATGATCTAAGAATAAGAATGATTGATTTGGAGGGAATGATTTATGAATAAGAATGACTGATTTGGAATAGATGATCTATGCATAAGAATGACTGATTTGGAAGAAAAGATCTATGAATAAGAATAACCGATTTGGAATAAATGATCTAACTTATGATTTCCTTACACTGTAAGATGAACAATGCAAAAGAAAGCCGTATAACTGAAGATTATCTAAAATACATTAAGAAGCCTTTTTGACAAATTACATAGACTAAAGGTTGAGCACTAAGCATTAACACAATTTTTACAACTCTAACTTCAACATCATTGAAGCTGAACCGCATCTGATATTGTTATTCTCCCCCAAGGGAGTTAGTGCCGTCAGTGCACCTCAAGCAGTACACTGTAGGCATTATAAAGGTATCTTCATATATTCATCGTGATGAACCCCAACCATTATACTATTAAGAAATGTCTTGTGAAAGAGTAATATGCAGAATTTACTATGTAAATATATTGCAAAATCATTATAAGTTAACATTAAGGTTAAAATTAGAACATTGGAACTTTTGTTAAATAGAGTTATACTATTAAGAAATAAAATTTAAAATGTGTAATATGTACAATTCAGCATGTTAATATAATGTAAAATCATTATTGTAATATTTTGATATTAAGGGCATAGTAAGAAAAACTGTACCCTTACCCAAATAAAATTGTGGATAAACCGCACTTTTAATTACTCTTACTAATACTCAACTTTCTAAACTATTCCCTACCATGGTTAGGTAGCTAACTCCCCTCACTTTTCATTCACGCATTTTACCTATCAGCTGGGAACAAAAAATCCCTTGCAGCCTCCCTTCTATCACCAGCTTCAACCCCTTTCATTATTTTACTGTAACTCCGCTCATATTCACTTTCTTCCACCTATACTTTCCACCTTCTCCAAACAATTGATTAGTAGTGCAACTACGAGATTTACCTCCTGTTACACCTTTAAAGCCTTTTTACCCTCAATTTCCCTAACAGCGTTGAATGATCTCATAAGCCCCTGCGCTTGGCCATTGGCCTAATTTTTTTTCTTTTTTCAATTCCACATCTAATCCCAAATCAGCCACGTCATATCAAATATCTGAAAGGTGATAGGTTATTAATAAACTGATTGGATTTTTCATAAGATTTTTAAAGGAACTAATCCGTTATTGGTATTTTATTGGAGGTTAGTTTCGAGTATGTCTGAATTGGGTTATTACCTCACGTGTAATATGTGCAATAATATCTATTAAGTATGCGGTATGCATGTCATTATGAGTAAAGAATACGCACACACACTTAATTAATATGTATGCATGTATATATTTTGTATTTATATCTTCAAATTGTTAAGGCATTCGCTTACGTTAATTTATTGAGGCGAGATTAGGTTATTATTATATATATATCTATATATATATATATATATATATATATATATATATATATATATATATATATATATTATATATATAATATAAATATATATATGTGTGTATTAATTTAATATATTATATATATATATATCTATATATATATAATTTCATAATTTACCGTAAGCTTTTTTATTTTTCTGTAGAGGATTAAAACTATAGAAAGATACAGTATCGCGGTTTCGCAGTAAACCATTAGGGATGAGTTTGCAAGCCTCACGCCCTTTTCTTTTCTTGAACCTGTCACAACACTCATTATGCATCTCTCTCTCTCTCTCTCTCTCTCTCTCTCATCCTTGTATCAAGAGTCAGAGAAATCCAGGCATAGAACGATAGATGAGGAACAATGGAAAAATATACTCGTGTCAGTTTATTATTATTATTATTATTATTTTTTTTTTTTTTTTTTATTTTTTTTTTTTTTTTTTTATTTTTTTTTTTTTTTTTTTTTTTTTTTTTTTTTTTTTTTTTTGCTCTATCACAGTCCTCCAATTCGACTGGGTGGTATTTATAGTGTGGGGTTCCGGGTTGCATCCTGCCTCCTTAGGAGTCCTCATCACTTTTCTTACTATGTGTGCCGTTTCTAGGATCACACTCTTCTGCATGAGACCTGGAGCTACTTCAGCCTCTAGCTTTTCTAGATTCCTTTCAGGGATCTTGGGATCGTGCCTAGTGCTCCTATGATTATGGGTACGATTTCCACTGGCATATCCCATATCCTTCTTATTTCTATTTCAGATCTTGTACTTATCCGTTTTAATTTAATTTTTATCCTCTCTTTCTCTCTTTCCAACTCTGGTGTCCCATGGTATTGCGACATCAATGAGTGATACTTTCTTCTTGACTTTGTCAATCAACGTCACGTCTGTCTATTTGCACGTATCACCCTATCCGTTCTGATACCATAGTCCCAGAGGATCTTTGCCTGATCGTTTTCTATCACTCCCTCAGGTTGGTGCTCGTACCACTTATTACTGCAAGGTAGCTGATGTTTCTTGCACAGGCTCCAGTGGAGGGCTTTGCCACTGAATCATGCCTCTTTTTGTACTGGTTCTGTGCAAGTGCCGGGCATTCACTTGCTATGGTTTATGGTTTCATTTTTCGTATTGCACTTCCTACATATGGGAGAAGAATATATCTGGTTCTTAGGGCCTGATCTTGTGCCGCTGTTATCATTCCTTCAGTTTCCTTCTTTAGCTCTCCCCTCTGTAGCCATTGCCAATTGTCATCGCTGGCTAGTTCTTTAGTTTGTCTCATGTATTGTCCGTGCATTGGTTTGTTGTGCCATCCTCTGTTCTTTCTGTCTTTCTCCTGTCTCTTGTTATATTTCTGGGGTCTTCGTCTACTTTTATTAGTCCTTCTTCCCATGCACTCTTTAGCCACTCGTCTTCACTGGTTTTCAGATATTGCCAGTGCTCTGTTTTCAATGTTGACGCAGTCCTCTATACTTAGTAGTCCTCTCTCTTTCCTTTCGTGTTATGTATAGTCTGTCCGTATTTGCTCTTGGGTGTAGTGCTTTGTGTATTGTCATTTGTTTCCTGTTTTCTGATCTATGCTGCGGAGTTCTGCCTTCGTCCATTCCACTATTCCTGCGCTGTATCTGATTACTGGCACTGCCCATGTGTTTATGGCTTTTATCATATTTCCGGCGTTGAGTTTTGACTTGAGTATCGCCTTGAGTCTCTGCATATATTCTTTCCTGATCGTGTCCTTCATCTCTTGGTGTTTTATATCTCCTCCTTCCATTATTCCCAGGTATTTGTATCCTGTCTCATCTATGTGTTTGATGTTGCTCCCATCTGGTAGCTTTATCCCTTCAGTTCTCGTTACTTTGCCTTTTTGTATGTTGACGAAGGCGCATTTTTTCTATTCCAAACTCCATCCTGATGTCCCCAGATACAATCCTTACAGTCTGGATTAGGGTATCTATTTCCTTGATGCTCTTACCATACAGCTTGATGTCGTCCATGAACATCAAGATGGTTGATTTTTGTTGCCTCTTTTCTTGAGTTGGTACCCGGCATCCATCTTCTGTAGTTACTTTTGTCATGGGAATCATGGCTACTACGAAGAGTAGTGGGGACAGTGAGTCGCCCTGGAAGACCTCTCCTGATATTAACTCTGGCTAGTCTTATTCCAGAGCTTGTAAGTATTGTATTCCAGTTGCGCATTGTATTTTGAGGAAGCTGATGGTATTTTCCTCTGCCCCATATATTTTCAGGCATTCTATTAGCCATGTGTGTGGTATCATGTCGAAGGCTTTTATTATTATTATTATTATTATTATTATTTTATTATTATTATTATTATTATTATTATATATATATATATAATATATATATATAATCTATATATATATATATATATATATATATTATATTATACATATATGTGATTTATGTTAACACATAATTATAACTATATTTATATATACGTATTATGTATGTATATATTGTGTGTTTGTGTGCGCGCGCAGATGGATAAACAGATAGGTAGGACATACAATAATCGATAAAACTAACGAAATAAAGTAGAGGTAAAAAAGAAAAAAAAATCTGAGCACTATAAGTCCACGTCGAAGTCTGCGTTTATCAAATAAACTCATTCGTTCTAATTAAGCAAGTCAGCGTTTAAGTCGTCTTGGGGAAGTCGCTCTCCGTTTCTTCATTTCACAGAAGAATAAACATCATTAAATCTCCTCTCCCCCAAGAAAAAAAAAGAAAATAAAAAAAAGATTAAAAATGGCTGATCTCATCATGACCTGACGATATTAAAGGTCACTTTCTCTATTGCTATTTACGAACGGAATCACGAGATTGACAGTGAGATTGATCTTGTATAATGGCGGCGTTGGTTGGTTGATGAGAAAAAGGTGACCCGAGATGATTTTTAGTGTTAAGTCTCGGCAATGTTGTTGTTGTTGTTTTAGCTTCCTGGTGTTGTGATGAGCGATCGCAGAATGAAAATACAATATTTTTAGGTTAATTTAGTGCATGTTGTTCCCAACTGTGCGTTCGTGTTTGTGTGCGTTAGAGAGAGAGAGAGAGAGAGAGAGAGAGAGAGAGAGAGAGAGAGGAGGATGTGATTCATTTTAAAAAAGAAAAACTTAACTATTTTTTTTTATCATTTCTGACATTTAGAAAGTCCATTACATGGGAGAAGTTTCGAATGATTGGTATTGATTGATTGATTGATTCTGGAATTTAGGGCACAGCCCAAGCGCTGGGACCTGCAAAGGCCATTCAGCGCTGAATGATAGGTATTGAAGAGTGCAGCGTCGAACTGATGGTGATTGCTTGTGTGTGTGCATGTAAGTATTTAATATTACACGCACACGTTATATATATCTAGATTTTATATATATATATATTATATATATATATATATATATATATATATATATATCTATAATATATATATATGTGTGTGTGTGTGTGTGTGTGTGTGTGTGTGTATGTGTGTGTGTGTGTGTGACATACATATATATGTATATATATGTACATATATACATATATCTAATATATATATATATATACTATATATAGAGGATGAGAGAGAAGAGAGAGATGAGAGAGAGAGAGAGATGTATCATAACATATTCGCATTGTTGTTCATATTCCCTAGTAACAGGGGAAAAAAATTTTAAACGAAAGTTACTGAAAATGTTAGTATCTGTAACAAGTGTGTATGAAAGAGCACATTTATATACATGAAAATTCCCAGAACAGCTGAAAGAATAATAAAATATATATGACAATAACAAATAGATAAAACCCACGTGAATATACAAACACAGGTAAAGTAGCATCACTCGAGAAGTAAGTCAGAGAGAGAGAGAGAAAGAGAGAGGGGGGAAAAAATAAAAGAAATCAATCCAAAATTGGAAGTGGGCCCGGAAGGACGAAGTTGCTATGTCACGTTAAAGCCTTCTTATTCAAACGCCTCTCTTTAAACCTTGCAAGTTGCAAGCGCTAGAGTTTCTTAAAATGGCCAGCGAATCTGCCTCGTCGCCCGGCCAGGCCTGCAGAATGTCGGAATAGTTTCAGCCTTCGCACAATTATCAGCTTGCGAGGGGAATCCACAGGTGCTGAAGTTGCCTTTGGGTTGTTGGGAGAAGAAGGGGATCGGATCATGTGATCGGCGCGCCTCTACTACAGGCCACCACGACCACGAGTCCACGACTCGATTCCTTTGTCGTTGGCGCGCCACAGGCCACCACGACTCGATTCGTTTGACGTTGGGTTCAGAATCTGTTGTAGTCGATTCGCATTTATTTATCTTTCTAGAGACTTTTGAAACTTTGTTAAATCTTCGGATCTGATTATGTTTTATCATCATTAGACCCGACGGCGACTCGATTCCTTTGACGTTGTTTTCAGAATCTGTTTTTGGTCGATGCGCATTTATTTATCTTTCTATAGACTTAAAACTACGTTAAATCTTCGGATTTGATTCGGTTTTGTCATCGTTAGACTCTACGGCGACTCGATTCCTTTGACGTCGGGTTCAGAATCTGTTGTAGTCGATGCTCTTTTATTTATTCTATAAAATGTATAGACTCTTGTAGCTTCGTTAGATCTTCAGAATAGATTCGGGTTTGTTATTATTAGATTCAGAAGTCGGTGCAAGTAATAGAATGCTTGAGCTTTTTAATTATCTTGAGGAAAATAAGGAAGGGAATGTTTACATTTCAGACGTTTTTATGCTTTATTTGTTATTCATGCATTTATAATAAATCCCTGATATAATAGGATAATAATGATGTGGTACGCGATAACAGTATCTCTCTCTCTCTCTCTCTCTCTCTCTCCTCTCTCTCTCTCTCTCTCTCTCTCTCTAGTAAGATTGAAAATATAATTATGATCCTGTCTGCTATTAATGAAGAAAAACATAAGTCAATTGAATATCCCTGGTGCTGAAAAACACAAGCCCATTAAAGATCCCAAACTGAGACTTAACATCTAAAGAGAGAGAGAGAGAGAGAGAGAGAGATGAGTAGAGTACTTTTATGTAGCATTATAACATTCAATGTTTATACATGAAGTAATAAACATGTAATTGCAAGAAAGTCTGGTCCAGTCGTAAATATAATAATAATAATAATGATAATAATAACAATAATAATAATAATGGAGAAACAAATCCACAAATATGATTGATTATGTATTTATATTTCGGGAATCTGTTCCAAAATGGGAATGGACCAAATTCCCGAAAGCTCTCTGTATGGCTTTATTGTTAAATATAGGTATCTAAAGATAACTGTGAATTTGCTTCTCCATTTCATGACTATGAGTATTTGTAATAATAACAACTGTGTATGCTGGAAATAACCCTTCTTTCAAACATGTTTTATTAAAGAGAATGGCAGAATTTACAGAATTGATTTCATACAAAATTCTCTCAATTCTTCTAATGACTTGTATTTCTGGCACACTGGTATTTCTAAGCAGCTGTCCGATGTTCTGATTTCATGCTGTAGGTCGTCAACGGAATTTCTGCCATTCTGTTTAATAAGATTATAATGATAATAATAATGACAACTATATTTCTCTGTAATTTTACCTCTCCCTTTTAAATCTTCTGCCCCACAAACCACCCAAAGAGCTGACTTCCTACATAAACAAACACAGTATAGATGATGTAAGGGTTAACGTGGATGTTGACAGGGGTTTATCGGGTGGGTAAAACGCCTCTTATCGTACTGGTGGGTCGGTTGACTTACCGAAGAAGGGCTCCCGCCGCAGTGATGGATGGCAATCGTGATGGTCGCTGTGGACAACCTCAAAGGACCTTTTAAAGGACTGCGTGATTTAAAAAAAGTAGGATATTGTAATGTTAGGATAGCTAACGACATGTTTGAAAAAGTTACAAAGTCTATATATATATATATATATATATATACATACATACATATGATTATAATCACTTTAGAACGTGATTAATTTTTCACACATATCCACAGGTTTCGACTTTATTTCCAAGCCATTGGCGGAGCCTACACGCCATCTCGTGTTTTTCACCTGTGGATATTTGTGATATAGTATATATATATATATATATATATATATATATATATATATATATATATATAGTATATATGTGTGTGTGTGCGTGAGAGAGTAATAAATGCAGGCAGTACTAAATTATTTTTTATTTGTAAACATAATTATAAGGGTATTTCTTTGACGGGAAATTTTCTTGCTCAGGAGGACTGTTATTTATTTGTTTACTTATTCTAGTTATTCGTTTAGTATAAAGCAAAGCGCCACATTCATAAAATTTTAATTTTATATTTGTTTTCTTTTCCTTTTATCCGAAATGGGGCCTGGAATGAGCTTAGTAACCCTCATTGGCGGAGTAATTTAATCATAAATATAAAAAAAGATAAAAACATTTGTAGTCGATATTTTTGAGAAGTACCGAAGAAAATGTTTTATGCGTGTAATAGATACGTAAAATATTTCTTGTATGAGACTCACGAAAGTTTACGCAAAAATATATCTGTGACTTATTTTAAAGTAAGGCCACCAAGGACCTTTAACTTTTCGATTTTTGATTTTTTTTTTACTTAGCTGATAGGAAGATGTGTGAAAGAAGAGTGAGGGCAGCTAACCATGGCAAGGAATAGTCTAGAAAGTTAAGTATTAGTAAGAGTAATGTAAAGTGTGGTTTATCCACAATTTTATTTGGGTAAAGGAACAATTTTTCTTACTATGGCCTTAATATTAACATATTACAATAATGATTTTACATTATATTAACATGGTGAATTGTTCAGATTACATATTTAAAATGTTTTTTCTTAATATTATAATTCTATTTAACAAAAGTTCCAATTTTCTCATTTTAACCTTAAAGTTAACTTATAATGATTTTGCAATATATTCACACAGTAAATTCTTCCTGGTTCCATCGAGCATTATAGGTCAAGGTATGCGTGCAACTTACGCCTTCTAGCACGCCCGATTCTCCTCTCGCCTCCTCCACTTCTCCTCACCAGCACCAAAACTCCCCTACAACGGGGTTAGTACCGTCAATGCACCTCACGCGGTGCACTGTAGGCATTATTGAAAGTTCTTTGCAGCATCCCTTTGGCCTCCAGCTACAACCCCTTTCATTCCTTTTACTGTATCTCCTCTCTTCCTTTCTTCCTCCTGGTTTAGTTACTCGTTGGACGAGTGGGTTGCGTGCTCGCCTACCGATTCAGTAGTCGCGAGTTCGATTCCCCGCTCTGCCAACGTGGAACCAGAGGAATTCAGTTCTTGTGATTAGAAATTTATTTCTCGATATAATTTGGTTCGGATCCCACAATAAGCCGTAGGTCCCGTTGCCAGGTAACCACTCAGTTTCTAGCCACGTAAAAAAATATCTAATCCTTCGGGGCAGCAGCCCCAGGAGAGCTGCTGTTAATCGGCTCAGTGGTCTGGTTAAACTAAGATATACTTGATTTGTTCCTCCTGGCTTTCCACCCTCTCTAACAAATTTTTTAATGTGCAACTGCGAGGTTTTCCTCCTGTTTACACCTTTCACACCTTCTTAATGTCGTTTTCCCTTTCACCGCTGAATGACCTCATAGGTCCCAGTACTTGGCCTTTTGGCCTATATTCCATATTCAATTCGATTCAGTTCAAAACAACCTTCTCTTTGCCTCTGCTTCCAGGGTCTTCGGGCCTGGGCACCTTCTTCACAATCACTGAGACGCCCATCCATCACAGAGTCTGCTTTAATAATAATAATAATAATTGTATCGACAATGATCTAGTTTGTTTGTAGGCAGTTTTTACGTTGCATGGAACCAGTGGTTATTCAGCAACGGGACCAACGGCTTTACGTGACTTCCGAACCACGTCGAGAGTGAACTTCTATCACCAGAAATACACATCTCTAACTCCTCTATGGAATGCTCGAGAATCGAACTCGCGGCCACCGAGGTGGCAGCCTAAGACCATACCGATCACGCCACTGAGGCGATGAGTCTGCTTTAATGAACATTTTACTTTAATTCATCCAGTATCGATTCATTTTCTTCTTGGTGGGATTCGATTCCCCACCGGGTTCGTTCATTGGTCCAATTTCTGTATATTTCTGTGCGTTGGTTTGTCTTGTCCTCATAAACGTGTATTCTCCGTAGGGGGGGTAGTGCCGTCAGTGGACCTCATGCGGTGCACTGTCGGCATTACTTAAGGTTCTTTGCAGCGTGCCTTCGGCCCCTATTTGCAACCACTTTTGTTCCTTTTACTGTACCTCCTTTCATATTCTCTTTCTTCCATCTTACTTTCCTCAACCCTCTCCTAATACTGGATTCGTAGTGCAACTGCTTTGAGGTTTTCCTCTGTTACACCTTTCAAACCTTTTACTGTCAATTTCCATTTCAGCGCTGAATGACCTCATAGGTCAGAGTGCTTGGCCTTTGGCCTAAAATTCACATTAATTTAACTAAGCGTGTAGTACCTATAATTGTTTTATGTCTGAATATGCCGGTACAATGCCTTGTGCCCCGAAGATGTGTTAAATACCCGAAAGTACTTGGCACTCCGTCTTTTCGTTTTTAACTTTCCTAGTGGCTTTGGCAAATAAACAAAATCACGTGCTTACATTTGTGATTTTTTAGTATTATATAAACAGGTGTTGACATGTGTATACATACATTTTACAAATGTGTTTGGATTCGCTCTATTTATATGGATGCATAATCGTGTATTTTTTTTTATATAGAGAGGCATGATACATATACGTTTATAAATAGGCGTGTAAGTCATATGCATGCATGTAATAAAGATCTGTATGTGTATGTGTAATAACCATGCACAGATGCATACAATACAGTAATGCGCATACATGCGCGTGTATACCATGTTAAAACATTGTAACACTGACGCATCTGTAATATCTACTGACGATGCCAAGGGTTTTTTTTTTTTTTTTTTTTTTTTTTTTTTTTTTTTAGTACTTGCGTGCGTTTTGCAAACGCGCTTGCGCATGGATGTATGTTTGCGCGTTTACGTGCAGCTGTTCGTGTTGTGAAGGCGGCTAGGACGCGATAATGGGGTCCGGGTGGCCGAATATTAAAGGTTTATGGCGCCAATATCGGCATCAGAAATGATCCATACGGAGCTTTTTTGTTGGTTCCTGCGATCATCCTCCGCCGCCTTATGACTCTCTCTCTCTCTCTCTCTCTCTCTCTCTCTCTCTCTCTCTCTCTTTTACTTAGCCTCAGTAGCAGCGTTTTTTTCCCCTTTTTCAAATATGTCAGCTAATTGCAAGGTTTTATTTTTACCAAAATATCGTTGTGGTTTCTCTCTCTCTCTCTCTCTCTCTCTCTTCGCTCTCTCTCTCTCTCTCTCTCTCTCTCTCTCTTACATAGCATTAGTAGCAGTGCTGTTCGTTCTTCCCTTTTCAAATATGTCAGCTACTTACAAGGTTTTTGTTTAACCAAAATGTCTTTTCTCTCTCTCTCTCTCTCTCTCTCTCTCTCTCTCTTACTTAGCCTTAGTAGCAAAGCTTTCTGTGCTCCCCTTTTCAAACATATCAGCTACTTACAATTTTTTTTAACCTAAATTCCTTCTTGGTTTTTATATAGAAATCTCTTACGGTTCGTTCGCACTACAGTAACCCGTCATCAAGACCCGTCATCAAGACATGTCTGCAACTTATCTCACACACGTCACAAACAGTTTGAGTACAAGTCAACGACTTACTGGTACATCTAACTATTCTAACCAGTGCTTCATACGATTATCTAGCATTTTCTGAAAGTCCGTTCTCCACATCATGTCGTTGACTTGTATTCAACCTGTTTGTGACGTATATGTGCAATAAGTTTCCGACATGTGTTTGTGATGTCTTTGACTGTAGTGTTGATACAATCTTACTTAGGTTACGTAGATAGGAATTGGATTCAAGTAAAGATATCTATATTTCTATGAGTCAAAACGATTTGGGTGCTGAGGGCATAATGTCTCCCTTCGACACTATTTTTTTTCTTTCTTTTAACCCGGTATGCATCCACCTTTGCGGCGTCTTTAGTACAAGCCCGTTGAGATTACCGTAAAAACATAAAAAAAAATATTGTAAATGTTTTAAAGATAATGACCCTTAAGAAATATTAGTCCTAGATAACCACCCCCGAACTTTGTTGGAGGTCACTATCTACGAAAGATCCATCGGGTGATCATATAATTCAGTTTTTGCAGCATTGCCAACACTGTAATTTAACATCGACGTTCAAACTCTGCTTTTAAGAGCAAGAGCCCGTGCTGCATTGCCAGATCAATTCAACTCCAAAAAGCAAGAACATCGGAATCGAACTACAACAGCAGTAGCAGAATTTAACAACAACAACAAGAATTTAATTGCAACAACAACAGAATTTACCCAGAGGCTATAGTAGATTCACATCAACCGTGCATTTGATGTTTAAGCCAGTCCCTTACGACGCTCCTGATTGGCTGTTGATAAGCCAATCACAGGGCTGGAAATTCTCAGTCTCTCGAGAGAGCTCATATAGACAGGATCTATGTTTCGCCTCTCCTGAGGGATACTTTATACTTTTGAAAGACGTATCCCTCAGGAGAGATGGAACATAGATCCTACTAATGTGCACTCCCTCGAGAGACTGAGAGTTTCCAGCCCTGTGATTGGCTTATTAACAGCCAATCAGGAGCGTCGTAAGGGACTGGCCTAGACATCAGATGCACGGATGATGTGAATCTACTACAGGAGCTTTGTCATTCAGCCTCAATATCTTCACTCTCCCATCAACCTTGTCTTGGCCATTCGCTTTATTCCTTGTTTATCACTTTAGCCTTTCCTTCATTTTTTTGCATTTAAGAATCGGACTTAATTCTGTGTCCTATCAAGACCATCAACTCCATGAATGGTTGTGTTCATTTCACCATTTCCTCGGCGTCTGTTTTCCTCCTTTATCACTTTTTCCTTGTTCTCGCTGTTTCCGTATCGTCTGTTTTTCGTTTGCCGTCGTTTATCATTTTTCTTTGTTGTTGCTGTTTCATGACCATGTGTTTTCCGTTTCCTTCTTTGTCATTCTTCTTTGTTCTCGCTGTTTCATTATCATCTGCTTTCCGTTTTCCCCCTTTGTCATTTTTCCTTGTTCTCGCTGTTTCCTCGTCACCTGTTTTCCGTTTCCTCTTTATCAGCCTTCTTTGTTATCGCTGGTTCTTTATTGCCTGCTCTCTGTTTCCTTCTTTATCATTTTTCTTTGATGTTGCTGTTTCCTTATAATCTGTTTTCGTTTTTCCTCCTCTTTTATCATTCTTTCTCGACATCGCTGTTCCATAAACATCTGCTTTCCTTTTTCTCCTTATATCAGTCTCCCGTAGTATCGCTGTTTCTTTATTATCTTCTCTCCGTTATTCCTTGACATCGGTATTCCATTACCACCTGGTTACCGTTTTTCTCCTTTATCAATCTTCCTTGTTCTCTTTGTTTCATTACCATCTGCTTTCCGTTTTTCCTTCTTTATCAATCTTCCTTCTTCTCGCTTTTTCATTACCATCTGCTTTCCGTTTTCCTCTTTTATCATTCATCCTTGCTCTCGCTGTTTCATTACCATCTGCTTTCCGTTTTCCTCTTTTATCATTCTTCCTTGCTCTCGCTGTTTCATTACATTTGCTTTCCGTTTTCTTCCTTAATCAATCTTCCTGCTTCTCGCTCTTTCTTTATCATATCCTTTCCAAAAGAACTCTTTATTCTTTGCCGCTTCGTCCTTACTTGAATCCTTCAGTGCAAGAAGAATTTTTGCCTCCGTGTCGCAATATTAACAGCACAATGTAAACACCCTTTGACCTTTGTTCAGTTTGTTGAGACAGCAGCGTTTCTGTTATCAATATATTTTTCTCATTTATTAGTTTTATGAAAAAATAAAAAATAAAAACTATTGTGCGGCTTTGCCTGTCTGTCCATATTTTTTTTTTCTTGTCCGCCCTCAGCTCTTAAAAACTACTGAGGCTAGAGGGCTGCAAATTGTCATGTTGATCATCCACCCTCCAATCATCAAGTAGACCAAATTACATCCCTCTAGCCTCAGAAGTTTTTATTTTATTTAAAGTTAAATTTAGCCATAATCGTACGTCTGACAACGATACGGCTACGGCTGATACAGCATTATACCCAGATCTCCGAAAGATAGATCTATTTTTTTGGTGGCCTTGATTATACGCTGTACAGAAAACTCGATTGCGCCGAAGAAACTTAGGCGTATTTTTTTACTTGATTTTTGGTGTTCATTTATTTATTTGTACCGAGGAGTATTGACGAAAAGAATAAAGATTTTTGAGAGGGTTAAGGCACACTTTTCATTTAACATTTATTGTCAGCCTGTGTGCATTGTTATCATTATCATTTACTATGATTCAGAAGATGAAACTTGTTCAAATGGAACCAGACCACCGAAAAAACTTAACTTGAAATTCAAACTTCCAAAGAATATGGTCTTCATTCGATAGAAGAAACAGAAGGTAATGGGAAATACAGAAAAGGGAGATCAGTTATTATTAAAACAGATAAATGAACAAATTAGCCATGAAGTCAATAGAAATGTAGGTAAATAATTGAAACGCAAGGAGAATAGTATTCGAGCAATAATGCACTGCATCTCCACTCGAACCTCTGAAGTTCCATTTGCCTGACATCCTCAGAGAGGCTATAGTAGATTCACATCAACCGTGCATCTGATGTCTAGACCATTCCCTTACGACGTTCTTGATTGGCCAGTCACAGGGCTGGAAACTCTCAGTCTCTCGAGAGAGTTCACATAGGCAGAATGTATGTTCCACCTCTCCTGGGGGATAATTTTGAAAGATGTATCCCTCAGGAGAGGCGGAACATACATCATGCCTATGTGAACTCTATAGGGAGACAGAGTTTCCAGCCCTGTGATTGGCTTATCAACAGCTAATTAGGAGCGTCGTAAGGGACTAGCCTAGACATCAGATGCACGGTTGATGTGAATCTACTATAGTTCCTAGTTGGACGAGTGGTTTACGTGCTTGCCTACCGATTCGGTATTCCCTCTACCAACGTGGAATCAGAGAATTTTTTTCTGGTGAATAGAAGTTCATTTCTCGATATATAATGTGGTTCGGATACCACAATAAGCTGTAGGTCCCGTTGCTAAGTAACCAGTTGGTTCCTAGCCACGTAAAAATATCTAATTCTTTATTTACATAAAATGTTTAATGGTAGAGTGGTTAGTGTCGTGGTGTGTCATTCAGATGTCGCGGGTTCGTGTCCCCTTCAGGGTGACGAAATTTCACTGGCTCTGTATATTGATTAGTTACTGCTGTAGTGTGGGGTCTGCAGTGGGAGGTTGAAGCCAACATTCTTTGGAAGCTTGAATTTTAAGTCAGTGACCCCTTTGTTGTTCTTGTTCCATGTGAATAGATTTCATCTACTGAAATAATAATAATAATAATAATGGAAAACATATAGAGTTTATCATTATTCACGAACACGAGTCAAATGAAATTCCTCTTAAGTAAAAATTAGTACAAAAACATTTTATATTTATTTTTATATATGCGATAATAAAATGACATTTTATTCGTTTCTATGCACCAAGACATTTTAATGTTGATTTTCACAAACTAAAAAAGAAAAATTTTTTCAGGGAAATGATCCAAAAAGAAATTTTCATTAAAGTGAGCGAAAAGAATTTTTTAGTAAAATTATTTGTAAAGATTCAGTAAAATTACAAACAAATCTGTAAAATAACAGAAAATTCAGTAAAATAGATTTTAGAATTCGGTAGAATTATAAAAAAAAAAATTTTGTAATATTTTTTTCAAAATCAGCAAGATTGAAAAAATTCAGTAAAATAAAGAAAAAATTAAGTAAAGTTATTTAAAAAATTCAGTAAAGGTATACAAAAAATTCCGTAAAATAAAAAAAAAATAGTAAAATTTAAAAAGAATCGGTAAAATTATAAAAATATCAAGAAGAATTTTTAAAATCTGTAAAATTATATAAAAAAATTCAGTGAAATAAAAAAATTCAGTAAAATTTTAAAAGATTCCAGTAAAATTATAAAAAATGAGTAAAATTTAAAAAAAGTCAGTAACATTTTTTTAAATTCAGTAAAAATTTTTTAAATGCAGTAAAATTAAAAAAAAAAAAATCTAAAATTATAGGAAAACTTTTCATCTCGGCAAAACTATCCAAAAGCAAGTAAACCTCCTTCCCCACATTCTGTTCCTCTCCCTTCTCCCACCCAACTCCCTCCACCGTACACCCCCCAACCCCGTCCAAGTACCAACTCAAAACGTCCTTCCAACATTTCGTAATGTATCTCATTCCTCTTATCCCTTTCAGTAGTGATCTCCTTCCCCTCATTTTTTTTCCTTCTTCGTACCTCCGTTTTCTAAATTCAAACTCTCCTCTGATTATTCCCATTTGTCATTTCTCTCACGTTTATTAAGGTTGTCACCTTCATTACACGGCCAACCCTCTGTTTCACTCTATTGCTGTTGCATTATTGGTGCCATTTGTTAAGTCCCGACTGCTCATTAAATGCAGTCGAGGTATCAGAGAGAGAGAGAGAGAGAGAGTGAGTTATTCCCCCTCCATCCACGCTTTAGTGGTTCTTTCATTTCCTTCCATTTACCGCAGTTAGATTCAGCCACTCAATTAGTTCGTCTCGTGTATTATACAGATGCCAGAGTAAAGTGCATAGTTGTAATATACATACATACACACACGCACACACACATATATATATATATATGTGTGTGTGTGTGTGTATGTATGTGTATACATATTTATATTATAAATAAAGGTATAAGCCACGAAGGACGTGAAACACTGGAGTAACTGCAAGATCTTTCGACTCAACGTCCTTTACTAAGGAGACTGACTGACATACATATTTATATTATATAATACTCGTTCATTAATATATATATATATATATTATATATATATATATATATATATATATATATTATATATATATATATATATTATATTATATATATGTGTGTATATATATATATACGTGTATATATATATATATACTATATATATATATATATATATATGTATATGTATGATGTATGTATGTATGTATGTATATATATCTATATATATATCTATATATATATTATAGATATATATATATATATATATATATATAGAGAGAGAGAGAGAGAGAGAGAGAGAGAGAGAGAGAGGGGAGAGAGAGAGAGAGAGAGATAGGCAAAAAGATAGATAGATTCAATATTCAAACACTGCTTACTTGTTCTGCTTATTTATCAATACCTTCGCGCAGAAGGTATTGCAAAATATTGTTCGCCGAAACGGCTAAAGATGCATCTACAAATAAAATAAATATATATATATATATATACATATATCTTTTTTTGGGCCATTATCTCTCCTGTTATCGTGTGCGTGTCTTTTGAAGAAGAAACGAAGACATTCATCTACATCGTGCACTATATTGCACCTTTTTCAGGCTCTATTTCCTTCGTTCTCAATCTTAAAAATGGAAATTTTATATATATATATATATATATATATATATATATATATATATATATATATATATATATATATATATATATATATATATATATATTTACACACTCGCCTATCGATTCGGTAGTCCCGAGTTCGACTTTCCCCGCTCTGCCAACACGGAGTCAGAGAAATTTGTTTCTGGTGACTAGCAATTAATTTCTCGATATAATGTGGTTCGGATCCCACATTAAGCTGCAGGACCTGTATGCTAGGTAACCAATTGGTTCCTAGCCACATGTAAAAGTATATAATCCTTCGGGCCAGCAGCCCTAGGAGAGCTGTTAATCAGCTCAGTGGTGTGGTTAAACTAAGATATACTTAACTTTTATATATATATATATATATATATATATATTATATATATATATACATATATAATTATCAATAGTTAATTTATACAGTGAGTGTATGAGTGTATCTATCATACTCACAATTCTCTACCAGTATTTGGGCTGAAGTTACAAGCCCAAGCTCTGCTCGGTACAGTCCTCCATCCACTACAGTCGACTAGGTACCAGGTGCATAGTCACTGCACAGGTTAGCAAGATCGTGTCGGTGGTTTACGTGTTGTTTTCCGCTATGCTTCTCTTCTTGGCTGGGATTCAAACTCAACTCTTGTTTAAAAAGAGGGAATTGATTTACAGGTACATCATCCGAGTGGATCTTTCTGTTTGTCCGCCATTGTTGGTGGCAGGGTAGGTAGGTAGGGGAGACATGACACATACACCCTCCCCTGCAAACCTGTTTGTCCGGCCTGTGTGGGGTGGGCTTGGTATGGGATCAGGAAGGTAGGGGAGACATGACACATGCACCCTCCCCTGCAAACCTGTTTGTCCGGTCTGGGTGGGGTGGGCTTGGTACGGGATCGGGAAGGTAGGGGAGACATGACACATCCACCTTCCTCCTGCAGACATGTTTGTCCGCCCCAGGTATCAGTAAAGCATTTACATATGAAATACGAAACAATTTTTTCAATACATTCTTACCAATTATAACTTAAGATTTTATTTCAATGTTTTCTTTGTCAACATACAATTTTTTTTTTATCAGTTTTCATTCATTTCAGTAAATCTTACAGTTTTATATCAACACTTTCACCCGTAGACAGGAATTAAAGGAGAAAACATGGATTTGGATGAGCATTTTGTAATCTTATTTCCAGCGTAATGTTTGCACACGCAATTGTACATTTTCACCCGGGAAAAAGAAATCGAAAAAGAAAGCGGTAAGCCTCAGTGGCGTGGTCGGTATGGTGTTGGCGTACCACCTCGGTGGCCGCGAGTTCGATTCTCGATCATTCCATTGAGGGGTGAGAGATGTGTATTTCCGGTGATAGAAGTTCACTCTCGACGTGGTTCGGAAGTCACGTAAAGCCGTTGGTCCCGTTGCTGAATAACCATTGGTTCCATGCAACATAAAAGCACCATACAAACAAACAAACAAAACGAAAAAGAAAGCGGAGTTTTTACGAAGATTATTAAAAAAATATATAACACTTTCGCTCAGAAGCAAGACACCGTAAAAAAGAGCGCGGATTCTGCAGTACTATAGTTTGGAAGTGTGCCATGCACGTACGTTTATTTCCTTTAGACCAATTAACTGCAATATTAATTATATACCGTTACTTTCACCCAGGGGGAAAGCAACCGTCAGAGAAAGTGGGGATTTGACTGTGAAGTTCGGAAACTGCGCCTTATATTAATCTCGCCCATTACTGCTGTTCAATGTCCCTTGAAAAATCACAACAACGATCGGAGCTTCATGAAAAATGGATATTCTCCCGTAATAGATTCCTAGCGAAAGTGATATCTCCTCATAAATATAAAATATATATATATATATATATTTCTCTCTCTCTCTCTCTCTCTCTCTCTCTCTCTCTCTCTCTCTCTCTCTCTTCTCTCTCTTCGTATCGGCAAAGGAATCTCTCTTTGGACGGATAAATGAGTTTTTTCTTTTCGTCTCGTATATTTATTTTTAATCATATTTGTCCTACAGTTTCTCGGGATGCTGGTAGATTTATCTTCATCGTTTCTTGGCCATTTTATTTGATTTTTTTATTCCTCTCTCTCTCTCTCTCTCTCTCTTTTCTCTCTCTCATCTCTCATCTCTCTCTCGTCTCGTCTCTCTCTCTCTCTCTCTCCTCTCTCTCTCTCTCTCTCTCTCTCTCTCGTTCCCTACGTTTATTGCAGCTGTGTTCTCGACCTTGCAATGAATGACACCCACCTTCCATTCGGCCTCCCACAACCGCCCCCAACTCCCCCTTCCACCAATCCTTGGCATAATGAGGGGTTGGACGTAGGGAGAGTGGATATAGAGGGTTCGATAGGCTTTGGAAAATAGGTATAGGGGTTCGATAGGCTGAGGAAAATATGTATAGGGGTTCAATAGGCTGAGGGAAATAGGTATAGAGGTTCGATAGGCTGAGGAAAATATGTATAGGGGTTCGATAGGCTGAGGGAAATAGGTATAGGGTTCGATAGGCTGAGGAAAATAGGTATAGGGTTCGATAGGGCTGAGGGGAAAATATGTATATGGGTTCGATAGGCTAGGGAAATGGTATAGGGTTCGATAGGTTAGAAAAATAGTATAGGGGTTCGATAGGCTGAGGGAAATATGTAGAGGGGTTCGATAAGCTGAGGGAAATAGGCATAGGTTCGATAGGCTTTGGAAAATAGGTATAGGGGTCCGATAGGCTGAGGGAAACAGGTATAGGGGTTCGATAGGCTGAGGGAAATAGGTATAGGGGTTCGATAGGCTTTGGAAAATAGGTATAGGGGTTCGATAGGCTTTGGAAAATAGGTATAGGGGTTCGATAGGCTTAGGAAAATAGGTATAAGGTTCGATAGGTGAGGGGAAATAGGTATAGGGGTGCCGAATACGCTTATGAAAATAGGTATATAAGGGGTTCGATAGGCTGAGGAAAATATGTATAGAGGTTCGATAGGCTGAGGGAAATAGGTATAGGGGTTCGATAGGCTGAGGAAAATAGGTATAGGGGTTCGATAGGCTTTGGAAAATAGGTATAGAGGTTCGATAGGCTGAGGAAAATATGTATAGGGGTTCGATAAGTTGAAGGAAATGGTAGGGGTTCGATTTTTAGGCTTACGGAAAAAGGTATAGGGGTTCGTTAGGCTAGAGGGAAAAATAGTTATGGGTTCGATAGGCTGAGGGAAATAGGGGCAAGGTCGATCCGGCCTCTTGGAAAATAGGTATAAGGGGTTCCCGGAATAGGCTGAGGGAAACCATGTCTATGGGGTTCGATAAGGTTGAAGGGCAATAGGTTAGGAAAAGGAGGGGTTCGATAGGCTGAGGAAAATAGGTTATAGGGGTTCCGATAGGCTTAAGGGAAGGGTAGTATTAGGTTTCGGAAAATAGGCTGGGGAGGAAATATGGGGTAATAGGAGGGTTCGATAGGCTTGAGGGGAAAAATAGTATGGGTTTCGATAGGCTTGATTGAAATATGGTATAGGCAGGGGTTTTCGATAGGCTGAGGAAAGGTAGGTCGTATGATGGGGTTCGATAGGCTGAGGGAAATATGGTATAGGGGTTCGATAGGCTGAGGGGAAAACGGTATAGTTCATAGGGTTCGATAGGCTTGGAAAATAGGTAGGTAGTAGGGGTTCGATAGGCTGAGGGAAAATATGATTATAGGGTTCGATAGGTTGAGGGAAATAGGTATAGGGAGTTCGATAGGCTTTATGGAAAATAGGCTATAGGGGTCGATAGGCTGAGAGAGTATAGGGTTCGATAGGCTGAGGGAAATAGGTATAGGGGTTCGATAGGCTGAGGGAAATAGGTATAGGGGTTCGATAGGCTGAGGAAAATAGGTATAGGGGTTCGATAGGCTGAGGGAAATAGGTATAGGGGTTCGATAGGCTGAGGGAAAATAGGTTATAGGGGCGGTTCTTTGAGGATAGGCTAAGGAGGGAAAATAGGTATAGGGGTTCGATAGGCTGGATGGGATAGTATATAGGGTTCGATAGGCTGAGGGAAATAGGTATAGGGGGCAGGTGCGATAGGCTGAGGAAAATATGTATAGGGGTTCGATAGGCTGAGGGAAATATGTATAGGGGTTCGATAGGCTGAGGGAAAAAATAGGTATAGGGGTTCGATAGGCTGAGGAAAATAGGTATAGGGGTTCGATAGGCTGATGGAAAATAGGTATAGGGGTTCGATAGGCTTTGGAAAATAGGTATAGGGGTTCGATAGGCTGAGGAAAATATGTATAGGGGTTCGATAGTTGAGGGAAATAGGTATAGGGGTTCGATAGGCTTTGGAAAATAGGTATAGGGGTTCGATAGGCTGAGGAAAATAGGTATAGGGGTTCGATAGGCTGAGGGAAATAGGTATAGGGGTTCGATAGGCTGAGAAAATATGTATAGGGATTCGATAGGCTGAGGGAAATAGGTATAGGGGTTCGATAGGCTTTGGAAAATAGCTATAGGGGTTCGATAGGCTGAGGAAAATATGTATAGGGGTTCGATAGGCTTGAGGGAAAATAGGCTAGCGGGGTCGATAGGCTGAGGAAAATAGGTATAGGGGTTCGATAGGCTTAGGAAAATAGGTATAGGGGTTCGATAGGCTTAGGAAAATAGGTATAGGGGTCCAATAGGCTTTCGAAAATAGGTATAGGTGTTCGACAGGATTATGAAAATAGGTATAGGTATTCGATAGGCTTAGGAAAATAGATATAGGTGTTCGATAGCCTTAGGAAAATAGGTATAGGGATCCGATAGGCCGAGGAAAATAGGCATTGGGATTCTATACACCGAGGTAAATAGGCATAGGGGTTCGTTAGGCTGGGGAAATAGGTATAGGGCTTCGATAGGCCGAGGAAAATAGGCATAGGGGTTGGAAAGGCTGAGAGATAGAGATAGAGGAAGTACTGGAGTGGGTGACTGGATAGAAATGAAGAGTTGGTATGGGGATCTTGATAGCAGGGGGGAGTTTGCAGTGGTTGTTGGATTGAGGGAGAGTTAGAGTAGGGGGTTCTGATAGAAGGGAAGTTGGGGGAGAGAGAGAGTGGGGGGGGTGGGAGGGTCAGTGTAGGTGAAGGAAAGTTGGTTGAGGATTTGTATGTCGGAGAAGACGAAGGAGAAATGAGATATGAGTCATATCGGGTGGGCGATTTATTTGATTTAATGTGACAACTGGCGGCACGAGGATCATGATCCCCGACACCGAAGTATAAAAGAATAATCTGGAAATGTGAATTGGTGTTGGGGGCGTTAAAGAGATGATGATAATAATAATAAAGGCCTAGTGAATAAGGAAGTATTTAATCGCCTTTCCCTTCCAGTACCGGGTCGTGCATCTGATGTCAAGCCCAGTTCCTTACGACGCTCCTGATTGGCTATTGATAAGCCAATCACAAGGCTAGAAACTCACAGTCTCTCGAGAGAGTTCACGTAGGCAGGATGCATGTTCCACATCTCCTGAGGGATACTTTTGAAACACGTATCCCTCAGGAGCGGTGGAACATACATCCTGCCTATTTGAACTCTCGAGAGAGAGCCTGAGAGTTTCCAGCCCTGTGATTGGCTTATCAACAGCCAATCAGGAGCGTCGTAAGGGACTGGCCTAGACATCAGATGCAACGTTGATGTGAATGTACTGTAGCAGATAATCGAGCTCGTAATCCTGCGTTAACCCGGGGAAATGAGCGTCCTAAAGTTTTGCTAATGGCCAGATAGGCGTAGTTACTAAACTGCCGCTTGTAACTCTTTATTCGTCGCATTGAACTCGAGTTGTCGCCCGTAACTCCAGTTGTCGTTTTTGTTCATGGAGTTCTAAGAGAGACATTTAAAGTTGTGGAGATGCATCTATGGTTTTAAGAGTTATATAGAAGAATTTAAAGAGTAGATTTAAATCACTGAAGATAGATTTGGGTGTAAGAGTAGGACTTGTGTAAGAAATATATTTAAGTTCAAGTAACTTATTTTACATTTCGAAGAATGGATTGAAGGTTCAAGGGACATGTTTAGATTTTAAGGAATAGAGATTTAATGCTCAAGGGATAAGTGCAAGCCATAAGAGTTTAAGTGATAATTTTAATTCTTCCTAAACAACAGATACTGAAACAAGTCGGCAATCAAGCAGCATAATTTTCTCGAATTCCTCCGCGACGTCACGCATCACTTCCACCTCGAGTTGTGTATTTAAATGCTATATTTATAATTTAAGGGATAGAGTATGTTCTAAGGGTCACATCTGTATTGCAAAGGTTAACTTCAGGTCAAAAGGGAAAGGTTTATGGTCCAGCAAAGAAGCATTAAAAATGATTCCATGGAGAATTGAAAGTTATCTTCCAGAGATATTAAATTCCTTATACATATTGTCATCTTCACTTACAACTAAAGTATTTTTAGGAACAAAATACTTTAATGCATAGATTTACGATTGAAGGAATTAAATTGAAGGCGTATTGTATGGTTTTGGATTTAATTATAGATCACGTCCCCTTTGGCACCGCCTCACTTTCAATAACTCCAGTTTCTTAAAGGATAGTTTAACGATCAAAGGGATAGACATATGGCTCATGGGATAGAATTGGGCCTAGGGGAACTCTTTTTCAAGGACTCGCAAAGAAAAGAAACGAAAAATAAGAGAAAAAGAGAATTTCCTAGACATATCGCAAAAAGGGTCATCGGTGCCATCTCGAATTCCATCAATGTCACCACGCATCACTTATCACTCGAGTACTTTTGAGGGGGATAGATTTAGGGGACAGATTTAGGGGTCGCCGTAGGGAGGTGCAGGGCCATCAGTGCATCTCACGCGGCTTACTGTAGTCATTTACTTAGGGTACTTTACAGCGTCCTTTCGGCTCCTAGAAGATTCACCTCACCCGTGCATCTGATGTCCAGGCCAGTCCCTTACGTCTCTCCTGATTGGCTGTTGATAAGCCAATCACAGGGCTGAAAACTCTCAGTCTCTCTCGAGAGTTCACATAAGCTGGATGTATGTAACACCTCTCCTGAGAGATACGTCTTTCAAAAGTATCCCTCAGGAGAGGTGGAACATACATCCTGCCTATGTGAACTCTCGAAAGAGACTGAGAGTTTCCAGCCCTGTGATTGGCTTATCAACAGCCAACCAGGAGCGTCGTAGGGACTGGCCTAGATGTAACAGCCAATCAGGAGCGTCGTAAGGGACTGGCCTAGATAGACATCAGATGCACGGGTGATGTGAATCTTTTATAGCTGCAACCTCTTTCATTCCTTTTACTGTACCGCCTTTCGTATTATCTTTCTTCCATCTTACATTCCTCCTTCTCCTAATAATGGCTTCAGAGTGCAACTGCTAAGAGGTTTTTTCCTCCTGTTACACCTTTCAAGACATCTTTGCTCTCCATTTCCCTCTCAGTGCTGAATGACCTCATAGGTCCCAGCGCTTGGCCTTTGGCCGGAATTTTGTATTTCAGTTCCAACAGATTTAGGGACATGAGCAGAAGCATATTTAAGTGAATGATCTCACAGGTCCCAGCGCTTTGCATTTGGTCTAAATTTTATATCCTGATTTCAGTTTCAATAGTACTAGAATTACATCTAAGTGAACATTTTTAGTGACTCGGTGTCCAATGCCAATGAGTAAATTACATCTAAATTAACGTTATTAGCTACTCTGTGTCTGATTCCAATGAGTAAATTACATCTAAATGAACATTTTTAGGGATTTGGGGTCCAATTTCAATACGTTTAGGGTCAAAGGAATAGAATTACATCTGAATGAACGTTTTTAGTCACTCGTGTGCTATTCCAATGAGTAAATTACATCTAAATGAACATTTTCATTGACTAGGTGTCCGATTCCAATTCCAATAAGCTTGGGGTCAGAGGAATAGAATTACATCTAAATGAACATTTTCAGCGACTCGGTATCCAATTCCAATGAGTAAATTACAACTAAATGAATATTTTTACATTTTTAGGGACTAGGTATCCAATCCCAATTCCAGTAAGTTAAGGGTCAAAGGAATAGAATTACATCAAAATGAACATTTTCAGTGACTAGGTGTACAATTTCGATGCGTAAATTACATTAGGGTCAGAGAGGAATTACGTCCAAATGAACAGGTTTAGGGGAATCGGCCCCGAAGATAAAGATTCCCTGAGAAACCCTGAAACGTAGTAACTTCCCCTGATGTCATCGTGAGCGCCCCCCCTGCCCACCCCCCCTCCCTCCCGCCCCCTCCAATGTCGTCACGCATCGCGACCCACTTTTGTTCACGCGCCAGAACTCGCGCCATTGACAGCGCCGCCAGAGAAAAGCGACAGAAAACATAAAACGGCAAAAAAAAGGAAAAAAAATATATAAAAAAAAAGGAAGAAGGGAAGAAAAAAATACATACAAAGATCTTCCTGGATTCCTTCTCTCCCCTTCGAAAGGATGGTCGATCTACTCAGAAATCGATTTTGTGTGTGTGTGTGTTTTTTTTTTTTTTTTGCACACGCGCGAGCACGTACACACGCACACATACATAAAACACATATATATACATATATATTATGTATATGCACACATATATAAAGTACAACTTCTGAAGATATTTGTGTGTTAAATAAACACTCCTAATATATTATATATATATATATATATATAATATATATATATATATATATATATATATATATATATATATAATATATAACACTATGTAAGGCGCTTCACTGTACGTCCTGATTTTTGGGTTCCTAGGTTGGCGCTTGGGAGCCGACGAAATTATTACAAACTAAAATTCCCCTTCAGTTAACATTTATGAAAATATATTAATTCTGAGGTAGATATTAAAGGACATTTGTAGCGTAAAGCTTAATGCGTATATATGAATCACGGTGATGTGATCAGACTCATATATATATATATATTATATATATATATATATATATATATATTATATATATATATATATATATATATCATATATATAATCGTATCCTTTCTCCAGTCCTCGGGAACTTCGCATGTGATGATGATAAGTAGTTAATTAATCAGCATTTCTGGATATCTGACGCAACCATTTTAAATTTCCAGGGACACTCTTCTTCCCGTCTTTTCTCCGTTCATCAAAAACCTCTGGAATGATAATCTGGTATTTAGAAATATTACCCCTCGCATGTTCTTATATATTTTGGGCACCACAGAATGAAGTGGCGACATGTATCCAAAGTTCTGATCTTGCTTCTAATCTTGTTGTTTTTTTATTTGATTTTCATTCAACCTTTGCTTTGAAAAACTTTTTTTGAAGTGGACGTAATTTACCTTTTTAAATTCTGTTATCTTGATCGAAATCTTGGTATTTAATGCTCATATTTTCTTTTCTTATTCGGGATTTGGGTAATAAAATAGAATTAAATGTTTACTTCAACTCTCTCCTGTCTCTGTTCTATTCGGTTTTATTATCCACCCCTTTTCTTCTTTTTCTTCTTCTTCTTCTTCCATCTCTTACCCTTTTCTCGTCTTTCCTCTTCTTCCTCTTCTTCTTCTCTTCTTCTTCCTCCCCCTCTTCTTCTCCTCCTCCTCCCCCCTATTCTTCTTCTTCTTCTTCTTCCATATGGTACCCTTTTCTCTTCCTTCCCGTTCTTCCTCTTCTTTTCTTCTTACTCCTCCTCTTCTCCTCCTCCTCTTCCTCCTATTCCTTCTTCTTCTTCTTCTTCACTTCTTTTTCCTCCTCCTCCTCCTTCTCCTCCTCCTATTCTTCTTCTTCTCCTCTTCCTGCTCATCCTCTTCTCCTCCTCCCCCTATTCTTCTTCTTCTTCTTCTTCTCTTCTTCTTCTTCCTCCTCCTCCTCCTCCTCCTCCTCCTCCTCCTCCTCCTATTCTTCTTCTTCTTCTCTTCTTCCTCCTCCTCTTCTCCTCCTCCCCCCCCTATTCTTCTTCTCCCTCTTCTTCTTCTTCCATCTCGTACCCTTTCCTCTTCCTTCCTCTCGTTTTCCTTTACGAGCAAATATTCTCGTTTTAATCCTCTCATCTGTTCGGCCTCATTACCCGCCGTTAGTACACTTAATCTAATTCCATCTCTGACTCGAATAAGACGAATGAAGAATGAAGGAGAATAAAGATGTCACTGTCGCAGTAATGAATTGCCCCACGAGAATAGTGATCTAAATGTTTTCATTGGCCATTAAATCTGAACCGCACTAAACCAACCCCCCCCCCGCCCCAAACCCCACCCACCCAACCCACCACCCCCAAAAACCCAGGCCCCTTGACGGCGTCCTGCTCATCCTGCACGCCCCCCCCGCCCCTCCCCTTGCCAATTGCAGACTTTTCAATGTGCAAGGGACAGATAGATATTCTCTCTCTCTCTCTCTCTCTCTCTCTTTTCTCATCTCGCTTTTGTCACTCCTTGGCCTCAACAATATCTCCTCTCTCTCTCTCTCTCTCTCTCTCGTCTCTCTCTCTTCTCTCTCATCTTGCTTTTGCTTTTTCTGCCCATGTCTCTCCTTGGTTTCTTCTCTCTCTCTCTCTTCTTTTTCACCTCTCCTTTCTTGTCTATATCTCTCCTTGGCTTCACCATTATCTCTCTCTCTCTCTATCTCTCTCTCTCTCTATCTCTCTCTCTCCTTTTCTGTCCATATCTCTCCTGTGCTTCTCTCTCATTTTTTATCTCACCGTTTCTGTCTATATTTATACTTGGTTTCACCATTACTTCTCTCTCTCTCTCTCTCTCTCTCTCTCTCTCTCTCTCTCTCTCTCTCTCTGGCCTTTTCCTTCTGGGGTATGGGAAGAAGGGGGGAGACGGAGGGAGAAAGGGATTAGTGGAAAAACTTTCTCTTAAAAGGCTTCATTTGGATAGGTATCATCAGACCATTTTTCTTCCCCAGCCCCCCACCCCCTAAACACCGACCCCCGTCTCAGTTTTTGTAGATGAGAACTTTAATAACCTATTGGGGTTGTTGGAGAGGAGAGAAAGTTTTGAGAGATGTGGCCCGGGTCACGAAAGGGTTGGATGTGGGGGTTTGGCGGGGGGGGGGGGGTGGGGGGGGGGGGGGTGGAGGCGGAGGGGAGGAAGAAGAAAAAGAGAGAGTGTAGTGGGGGGCGGAGAGGAGGGGGGGGGGAATTTATGAATTCGGTTGACAAAATAGTTAGCGAAGTTGGACCTATAATTGTTCGAGTTGATAATGATGAACGAAATTGTAATATAAATGGCTTATTAACAGTAATATAAATAACTAATTATCGGTAGTGAAATTAACTAACAGTAATAGAAATAACTAATTAACACTAGTGAAAATAGCTGTAATATGAGTAACTAATTAACGGTAGTGAAAATAACTAACAGTAATATAAATAACTAATTAACAATAGTGACAATAACCAATATAGATGATTAACAGTAGTGAAAATAACTAACAGAAATATAGATAATTAACAGTAGTGAAAATAACTAACAGTAATATAGATAACTATTTAACAGTAGTGACTATAACTAACAGTAATATAAATATCTAATTGACGGTAGTGAAAATAACTAACAGTAATACAGATAATTAACAGTAGTGTAAATAACTAACAGTAATATAAATAACTAATCAACACTAGTGAAAACAACTAACGGTAATATAGATAATTAATTAACAGTAGTGAAAATAACTAACAGTAATACAGATAATTAACAGCTATGAAAATAACAATAATATAAATAACTAATTAACAGTAGTTAAAATAACAGTAATATAAATAACTAATTAACAGTAGTGAAAATAACTACCTAATGTAAATATCTAATTAACACTAGTGAAAATAACAATTATTTGAATAACTAATTAACGGTACTGAAAATAACTAACAGTAATATAAATAACTAATTAAAAATAGTAAAAGTAAATAACAGTAATATAAATAACTAATTAACAGCAGTGAAAATAACAGCAATATAGATAACTAATTAACGGTGGTGAAAATAACTAGCAGTAATATAGATAATTAACAGTAGTGAAAATAAATAACAGTAACTTAATTAACTAATTGAGAGTCATAATAACACCTAACAGTATTGTAACTAACTAATCAACGGTAAAATAAATAACTAATTATGGGTAATAATAATACCTAGCAGTACTATGAATCACTAATTAACAGTAAAATAATTAACTAATTCAAAGTAATAATCATACCTAGCAGTGCTATAAATCACGAATTAACAGTAATATAAAGAACTAATAACTAACATAAATAACCAATCAATAGATAATTGATATTAAAGAACGGACGCCAAAGGAAGAATGGCATAATAAAGCAAACTAACCAAATTCCCCACCAATAAAAAAAAAAAAAAAAGCGATCGGAAATAAAAATAAAAACTTTCCCCGGGAAGTATAGATACTCCTTCGCCAGCAGAGGGACATGAAAGGAAATTAGCTTCGTTTAATGAATCCCGCCGAGAGAGTTTCCTCCTGATGGACTGAGAAAGGGAAAGACGAAGAAGAAACACTGCCCAATAAAAATCTCGCCTTCCTCCTCCTTCTATATCATCTTTTTGGGGGGGAACGTTCTTCCGGAGTCTAATTCTCTTTCCCTTTTCTCCCCCGTCGTTTTTTCACTCCTCCGCTCCTCTCGAGGTTTGGTGGGGGGCGGGGTATCCTCCTCCTCCTCGAAAGTTGCTCCCGGGTCGTCCTCGAACTTTCCTACATGGGTAGGGGGGAGTGGGGTAAGGAGGGTGGGGGTTCTAAGAGTGACAGCAGTAAAACACTCGTTCCCGGATACGCTTTTATGATTAAAGAAGGCGATCCGACCGCGAGAAACATTAATGGCAGTTCGCGCCAAAAGTTTTGTTTTGGCGGTTGGCGCGAACGAAAAAGAAAGATGTTTACGACCGCTGGTCTCTCGTTCGTCTTTTGGTCTGCCCGTTTTATTTATTGCTGGGAAGGGGAATTGGGGGGAGGGGGTGGGGGGGGGGGGGGTGAGCAGGGATCGCTGGACTTGGTGATGAGGTCTTAGAGAAACCTTTTATTTTCGACTTCGGGTCATTTATTGATGAGGTCTTAATGTATGTACGTTTTACCTTTTATTATTTTCTAATCATATTCATAATTTAGCAACGTATTGACTGGAGCGCCTCAATGGCGTGGTTGGTATTGTGTTGACGTGCCACCTCGGTGGCCGCGAATTCGATTCTCGGACATTCCATTGAGGGGTTAGAGATGTGTATTTCTGGTGATAGAAGTTCACTCTCGACGTGATTCGGAAGTCACGTAAAGCCGTTGGTCCCGTTGTTGAATAACCACTGGTTCCATGCAACGTAAAAACACAATATAAACAAACAAGCAAGCAAACGTATTGACTGGAAAATGCGATTTTTCATAGCCCTCGAATTCTGTTTATTTATTTGTCTTGTTTTCAAAGGAAGCGTAGTACACTTCAGTTGGTCTAGGCGCACACCGGAGTAATGATAAAGCCTTAGAAAACCGAAAAATATTTAATATCCAATACAGTCACTAATGAATGCATCAGTGAATTGTTTTATCTTCAAATTGTAGGTGTTTTTAGTACCTTTATAATCTAGTTCTGTGGACAACTACAGGAGTGACTGAGATATTTTATTAGAGAAAAAGTTTTCGCAATAATATTTTTGTTATTAGTTTAAATTCACTTTATGCCACACCAACTTTGGCTTTTATGAATACACCGTAATTATGGTGGAAGTAATTACACGACTTCCATAAACAATTTCCAAAAAAAAAATGAATTACACGGTTTATTCCTGTTTATAGATGGCTGTTTTACCTTTAGGAATCTAATGGAACTTTTTGCACTTGCTCTTCATTTTATTTTGATGGTTCTTCAACAAAATTATCAATGTATCTTCCTGGTTCCTAAAGATAAATGTGAGAAATTTATTATATGAACGAATTTTGATATTTCTGTAATAATTCACAAGAAAAAATTTGAAATGGTTAGCTAGCATTATAATAATAATAATAATAATAATAATAATATAATAATAATAATAATAATAATAATAATAATAATAATAATAACATCTTTTATTTCAGATCAAGGGGATACACAGAGATAAACAATGTAGAAGGGATACAGTACACAAAATTAAAATTACACTGGATCAGAAGTTAGAGTAATACTCCATTGGATACGTAAGTACATGAATTTAGTTTCCTTAGGTTTTGAGTTTCGTGCTAGGATTATATTATGTAATTGCTACTTTATATGTGTATTTACAAATATATATTATATATATATATATAATATATATATATATATATATATATATTAAATTTCTTCTGTTAAAACAGGTTACGTCTCAAGTATAAAAGGACCATTAAAACACTCTGGATTTAAAGCTAACGACTACATTCCGGTGGACTTACTTCCACCCTTATCAAGCAGGATGGAGGTAAGTCCACCGAAATATAGACCTTAGCTTTATTTCCAGAGTGTTTTAATGGGCCTTTTATATTATATACTTTGTCCTCACCTTTGCCTATTTCCATATGGGGCCCACTTCCCTATCAGCTTTCCACACCTTCCTCTGTCCAGCGCATCCTGACTTCTCAATGAAATCTTTCTCCCCTATGTCATTTTACTGTTTTATTCTTCCAACTGAACTTTGGACCTTCCTCCTTTTCTCTTTCTATCCGCCTCCAAGCTCATAACCCTTTTACAGACATGATCTCTCCTCGTGACATGAGCAAACCACTATAGTCTCCTTTCCTGGACCTTCTTTGACTCTTTCTCTCTTCCTCTACCTTAACTCTTCCTCTAATGAAATCATTTTTGATCCTGTCTCTTCTCATGACTCTGCGCATACATCTCGGCATCATCATCTCTGTCACATCCGTTTCCCGTTTTTGGAAAAAGCTTTCCTCGTAGTCGGCTACGTCTCGGCTCCGTGAACCATCGATGGTCAGACTGCTACACTCTTGTAAAGTTTTCCTTTGATCTTTACACTAATACTAATATATATTCGTGTGCATGTGTGTGTGTGTTGTGTTTATATATGTATATATGTGTGCATGTGTGTTTGTAATCGTAATAGCCACAGTGCCCTCTTTACTAACATACGGATCTGGTAACACGTGACCAATAGATTATATATATATATATATATATATATATATATATATATATATATATATATATATATAATATATATATATATATACACCATGGGAGACGAAGAGTGTGGAAAATTAGGGCGATCTTGCAGTGTAATTTCCAGATCAAGGAATTACAGCCTTGATTTAACTGTTAAAAGATAATTATCAACCTCTCCCGTAATTCGAGCTCACAATTGAGAGTAAGTGAGAAATGCACTTTGCCCATTGACCTGTGAAATCATCATGGCCCAGATGACCTAAACACGAATTTGTGAACTGGTGGTTAGTTGACCTAAGGAGGTCGTAACAAGTTTAGAGTAGTGACGTTGGCTAGGACCTTCATCCCTCAAAAAAAAAATAATTATTATAATAACTCCTGGGGGTCATACTTAAACAGGGCATTGAGAACTGGTGGTTAGTTAAAGTAGGGGGTCGTAACAAGGTTGGAGAAGTGACGTTGGCTAGGACCATCATCCCTCAAAAAAAAAAAAAAAAAAAAAAAACTCCTGGGGACTTAAACAGGGCATTGAGAACTGGTGGTTAGTTGACGTAGGGGGGTCGTAACAAGGTTGGATGAGTGAAGTGGGCTAGGACCTTCATCCTCACAAAAAAAAAAAAAAAAAAAAAAAAAAAAAAAAAAAAAAAAAAAAACAAAAAAAAAAAAAAAAAAAAAAAAAAAAAAAAAAAAAACTAGGTCCTAAACAGGGAGTCGTGAACTGGTGGTTAGTTGACCTGAGGGGGTCGTAACAAGGTTGGAGAACACCGGACTGGTGACGTCATTCCCAAAAAAGAGCTTCAGGTACCACCAGCTCCAAAGGAAAGTTATACAGATAAGAAAACCCCCGTATCGCACTCACCGGGCCATTGCACCCTCGGGATAACCAACGGAAGCCAGAGTGAAGGAAGACCTGAAGAAAAGAGAGAGCGAATCAATCCATCAGGGTCCGAAGGACGCGACAAAAGGGCCTCTCGAATAAATGCCGTCGCTCCTTTTCTTCCATTTATCTTAAATGCTCACAATGCTGGGGTCCTTTCATACAAAAGGACCCGCAAGTCACTTGGGGACGCCATGCCCCACTGAAGATGCTTGATGGGGTCGGGGAGTGTGTGGGGAGGTAGCTAGTTGAGGGAGAGGGGGTGGTGGTCCTTCCTGAGAGAGACGGGTAAACATACAGACATATAAACAGACAGGGAACATTGGACGAGGACGAGACGCGTCAGAACAAAATCTACAACACAGGCATGATAACCCAATTGTCTTGTAGTAAAAGTTACCGACACGGTTATACGAATTATATAACAGCTTGTCATCAACAAATGTATTAAATTCTGCATCTTACAAACTTAACCCTAAATATACTAGAGATTAAAGAATGAAGGTCACCAGGCTTCTCTTTTCATCTTTGAATGAAATATATAATTTCTTTTCACTTCCTCCGCCTTCCCCCTTCTTCATCTTTGGCCCTGGGCTCGTTAAGGTCATTTGGTTGCCCATCCCGTCGTCCTCAACAAAATCTCGTGAGTTTCAGGTTTGAAAATCTAGTACTTTCTCGTTGTGACCCGTTACTTCTCGCACCGGACTCCCAAAGTAAATTCTTTTTCTTTGGCTGCGATCGCAATGTCATGCTGGTCACCTCTCCAGACTATGACCAAACACAAAGTGTGAATTACTTTCATTGGTAGTCCCGTATCCCAGCATTGCCTAAACCCTACGATGCATAAAGAACTTTAAAAAGAGATGTAGTTGATATAAATGCTTGTTGATCATAGCTTCTGATTAGGATGGAAGTATATTGTAGTTTAATATCCATTGCAATGAACCCTTCTGTTACTGTAACGACATTTTTGTAAATATTGTGAAAAATTTGTCGGTTAAAGATTGTTGTTTCTTTTGTTATTATTTCTATTAATTTTTGCTTTTAGTTCATCATTATTGTGGATCACTCCAAATATACTAGTGATTCTTTTTATTGGTACTATTATTTCCCTGAAAATACATCATCATTACGGTATCTGTCATTCCTGATGTTAATCGTTATTATTATTATTATTATTATTATTATTATTATTATTATTATTGAAAATAATGGCTATTTCAGCCGCGTTTAATTTGTATAGAAGTTTCTCTATTCTTCTTATTACTGACTTCTGTACTCAAATTGGCTATCAAAACGCCAAATGGGGGATTCGTGTAAAAAAACGTGGTATTTGTCAAATTGAATATATTATACAAAATGCATTACAAATTGGATGATGTTGAGCCTAATCCAATTTGTACTGCATTTTGTATAATATATTCAATTTGACAAATACCACGTTTTTTTACATGAATCCCCAATTTGACGTTTTAATAGCCAACCTGACTACAGAAGAAAAGTCAGTAATAAGAAGAATATAAAAACTTCTGTACAAAATAAACGCGGCTAAAATGGCCATTATTTTCAATAAAACTTGTATTAATGGTCTTCTTCCAGGGAAATAATACTAAGAAAACGAATCACCAGTATATTTGGAGTGACCACAATAATGACGAACTAGAAGCAAAAATTAATAGAAATAATAAAAGAAACAACAAACTTTTATCGGCAAATTTTTCACAAAATTTACAGAAACGTCATAACAATAACACAAGGATTCATTGCAATGGATATTAAACTACAATATACTTCCATCCTAATCAGAAGCTATGATCAACGAGCGTTTACATTAACTATATCTCTTTTTAAAGTTCTTCGAGTTCAGAAGAAAAGTCAGTAATAAGGAGAATAGAGAAACTTCTGTACAAAAGAAACGCGGCTGAAATAGCCAATATTTTCCATAAAACTCGTATTATTATTATTATTATTATTATTATTATTATTATTATTATTATTATTATTATTATTATTATTATTATTATTGGAAAAGTAAATCCACAATAATATGTCTGTTTGATCTTGTTATTTAAAATACTAAGCAGAAAAGCTTTCGATGACCTGCACGGTCTTCCTTGCCAATCCTTGTCAGATTGACAAGGAGGACCGTGCAGGTCATCGAAAGCTTTCTGCTTAGTATTTTAAATAACAAGATCAAACAGACATATTATTGTGGATTTACTTTTCCATTGTATTTTATTAACTCATGTGATTATGTGGTTTCTTTGGATTATTATTATTATTATTACCGGGGGAGGGTGGGTTGGCACCATCCTCCGTTGACATTTCATATCATTCTCACGACGCTTTCTCCTCAGACTGAACGCAACGGGACCTAAGACGCCCGAAAACTATGCCCCGGGGGCCTCACGTCATTCATCTTCGCGCCGTATCTGCCCCCAGCTCCTTCTGCTGCGTTGGTGGTCACACACTTAAGGGGAGACTAATGAGGGTTAGATGCGAGGTCCGCCGAGACAAACTCCAGTCACAGTCCAGCCATTACCATTTGTCCTCTTTATGGGCTCCTCCGCCGGGTCTCTCCCCTCGCGGGGAAGACGCGTTCTCCCCTCAGAACCCGTTCTGTCACTTGACACCTTATACACTATACGTAGTACGCGGCGGCGAGCGTGGATGTCTCTAGTAACAGATCTCTCTCTCTCTCTCTCTCTCTCTCTCTCTCTCTCTTCTTCTTCTTCTTCTTCTTCTTCTTCAATCTCTTACTCCTCCTCCTCCTCCTCTTCTTCTTCTTCTCATCTTCCTCGCCTTCTTCATGCTCCTCCTCCTCCTCCTCCTCTTCTTCTTCTTCTTTTACTTTTATTTCTTCTTCCACCTCCTCTTCCTCCCCCTACTCGTACTCTTTTTCATCTTCTTCTCTTCCTCCTCCTCCTCCTCCTCCTCCTCCTCTTCTTCTTCTTCTTCTTCTTCTTCTTCTTCTCTTCTACTTTTATTTCTTCTTCCTCCACCTCCTCTTCCTCCCCCTACTCCTACTCTTCTTCATCTTCTTCTCTTCCTCCTCTTCTTCTTCTTCTTCTTCTCCTCCTCCTCCTCCTCCTCCTCCTCCCACACTCAATTCCCCACCTGCCACTGCGAAAGTACTCACCCTCACCCTTCCACTAACAACATCTCTTCCAGCTTTTCCTGCCACATCCTCCCCCTCACCCTCCTCCTCCTCCTCCTCCTCCTCCCGTCATGACCCACAGCCTGTGCACTTCCTCCACCTCCACCTCCTCCTCATATTAACCCTTCATCCTCAGGCACATTCCCCCCCCCACCCCCTAAGCCACATATAATAATCCTACCCCCTCCCCCTGCGCCCCCTTGTGCATTGTATTTACTGAATCTCTTACTCTCAGTCAGAACTCTCCCTAGTACCTCGCCCTTCCCTCCCTCTACTCTCTTCCCTCACCCTTTCTCCCTTTCCCTTTGCTCCCCTGCCCCCGTTCTACTCTCCTCTTCCTCCTTTCTCCCTTTGCTCTCCCTCCGCTCTTTCTTCGGTGTTGATCTAGAAGGGATATGTATTAGGATAGATTAGGGGTAACATCATTTATGGTTACATATAGTAAAAACATGTCTTAATAATATTATCGCTTTACTGCTTATGTATAATATATATATATATATATATATATATATATATATATATATATATATATATATGTATATATATATATATATATATATATATTATATATATATATGTATATATGTGTGTGTATGTATGTATAACTGAATCACGAAAATTTGGAACGTGATGAATATATAAATAATAAAGATTTTTTGCCTTTATATATATATATATATATATATATATATATAAATATATAGCTATATATATATATATATATATGTGGTATATATATATATATAAATATATATAGCTATATATTTGTATATCATATATATATATATTTATTTTATATAAATATAACTATATTATATTATATATATATTATTATATTTTGGTCATATTATTATATATTATATATATTTTTATATTATATTATATATATATAGCGTATATCGGTCAGTCATCCTTTAGGTGAGGATTGTACATACTTTGCAAGCTATATTTCACAAGCAGACTTAATTTTTCAAGGATGTATAACGATAAATGGCAATACTATCACAATTTCTCGTTGAAAACAATTTTCATATGTATAAATGTCGAGTTGTAATATTACAATATGTTATAATGAGCGCCTCAGTGTCGTGGTCGGTATGGTCTTGGCCTGCCACCTCGGTGGCCGCGAGTTCGATTCTCAGGCATTCCATTGAGGGGTCAGAGATGTGTATTTCTGGTGATAGAAGTTCACTCTCGCCGTGGTTCGGAAGTCACGTAAAGATGTTGGTCCCGTTGCTGAATAACCACTGGTTCCATGCAACGTAAAAACACCATACAAACAAACAAAAATAATGCTGCAATACAGTGGTATTACAGTATATAATATAGTGTATTACAGTACCAGATTAATACATTACCATAGTTTTATAATTGTATTCCCAAATTGTATCATCCCATTTCAAAAAGTAGTAAAATGATATTTTGAAAAGAATAATCTCAATTTTGACTCGCGTACTCCAAACTACGGAGCATGCGCAGTACGAATCTTACAACCAATACACTTCTTATGCTAAATTCTCTCGCCGAATCCTCAGTACCCACCTGTTGGGGACGCCAGGAAAAAACCTGATCAATAAATCAATTTAGCTCGAATTGTTCCGAATGAATATGGAATTTGGTCCGAGTGCCGCTAATCTTCGAGGGATTTGCCGTTTTATTGCCGTTCTTAAGAATGTAATTGTGATTTAAAGAATGGGAGGGAATAATGGTTCTCAGGCGACTTTTTTTAGTTTATTGATTAATTCTTTTTTATGAAGTGGGAAGTTTCTGTCATTTATTTTCATTCGGCTGTTTTTATTTTTCATTTTAGTTCAATTTTTTTATGTATGTTTGTATGTTTTGAATAATAACAATGATATTCATTATTATTATTATTTATTATTATTATTATTATTATTGTTATTATTATTATTATTATTATTATTATTATTATTATTATTATTATTATTATTATTATTACTATCCAAAATATGTAAACATACATCTTAAAAAGTGAAATAAAATGAAAAGTAAATAAAGCTGAATGAAAGTAAATGATAAACATAAAAATTATTATTATTATTATTATTATTATTATTATTATTATTATTATTATTATTATTATTATTATTATTATTATTATTATTATTATCCAAAATATGAAACATGCATCTTAAAAAGAGAAAATAAAATGAAAAGTATATAAAGGTGAATGAAAGTAAATAATAAACATGAAAATAAAACTAAATGAAAGCAAATGATAAAACACTTGCTACGTCATAATTTAATAACTAATAATAATCAATAATAAGTTGGCTCTAATAATAATTTTTTTCACTAAGTAAATATTTACACATTTGTTAGATTTTTTCTTGATTTGCCAAAATTGCTTCGCTGTATTTTTCATGTTCCATTAACTTTTCGCATCAGTGATGGTAAGAATAATGACGATAAGAATAATGGAAAAAGAAACTCACAAGATTACTGAGTATACCCTGATTATTACTTGTTCACTTGTAAGTATTTACATACTTGAACAAGTAAACAAGTCATACTTGGTAATCTTGTGGGTTTATTTTTCCATCTTCAGAAGAAAGCCGAAAAAAGTTTTTGTTTGGCTGATAAGAATAATAATAATGATAATAATAATAATAAGAATTATTATTATTATTATTATTATTATTATTATTTTTATTTTATTTACTTCCTATACTCCTTGTTTATGTCCCTGAGAAGCAGTAAAGGATTATATTATTATTATTATTATTATTATTATTATTATTATTATTATTATTATTATTATTATTATTATTATTATTATTATTTTGATAGAAGACCCTCTTTTAGACAGATGCTGTTAAAAAGAATGGCAGAATTAAGCGAGTTGATTTTATATATATATTGGTTTTTTCTATTTTTCTTATGATTCGCTTCTCAGGCTCAGCGATGTTTCTGAGTAACTGGCCAATATTCATATTGGGAATTTTCAAAAATTATAAATGCTGAAGGTAATCTTTTATTTTATTAGAACAGGATCTCAGGTCCAGGTCAAGCAGGGGTCGTAGTCAGTGCCGGTATTATTCCGGTAGTATTATTATATATATTATTATTATTTTTTGATTATTATTACAATTATTAGTAGTATCGTTACTTTCTATACTCCTTGTTAAGACCCTGAGCGAAATAAAAGGATTTTACTAGTTATTATATTTTATTATTATCATTATTATTATTAACTTTACTTTGATATACTTGTTGTTTATGTCCCTGAGCTGCAAAAATAAAGAATTTTATTATTTATTATTATTATTATTATATTATTATTATTATTATTATATTATTGATTATTATTATCTTTACTTTCTATCTCCTTATTAATGTCCCTGAGCTGCAACAAAGTATTTTAATATTGTATTATTATTATTATTATTATTATTAGTTATTAATTATTATTTATTATTAGTTATTGATTATTAACTTTACTTTCTATACTCCGTTGTTTATGTCCCGCTGAGCTGCAAA
>NC_061088.1:19988007-20003007 GCF_015104395.2 Macrobrachium nipponense | reverse complement strand
CACATATATAGTATATATATATATATAAATATATATATATATATATATATATATATATATATATAATATGGAAGGAAAGTGAATATCTAAAAGTTACTCTAATCAGTATTACCAATGATATAATAATCACAGCTGAATATATCTGGACATTGAAATAAAAAAAAAGCTGAATTAAGACTAAGTTGCTAGGAAGCAAGTAGTTCAATAGACTGCTGTATAGGGTAGGCCTAGCTGTGGGTGTTGAAGAGGGAAATGAAAAATGGCTCTAGTCTCTGGAGTCCAGCTCCAGTTCCAGATAAACGAACTGGACTCCTGGAACTTGTAAACAGGCTACCTCAGCCGGTGTGATTGATATAATGAGTCGCAATGAGACCCCAAAGCCCAACAGTGATTGAGTGAGTGTGAGTGAGTGAGTGAGTCATTTTGAGGGGGAGTAGGTGAGTTATCGCCCTCATACCAACCAACCCACGCCTCTCCCCCCCCCCCCCCCCCCACCCACCCCCTTCCCATTTTCCGCGAAAGGCGAAACGGTCACGGGGCGCCTACTGGGACCCGGAAGGTTCCCGAAAATTCTGGATGTCGCTGAAAATGCCCCTTTTGGCAGCAGGAACCCCGTCGTCCTCTGGGGCCCACTCCATTAAATATATGTTGGCTGTCATTAATATTTCCGCATCTAATATCCTCGGAGGAGGCGCCGCTGCATAATTCCGCCATCAAAGGGGTGGAGTGGCCTTCCCGGGGGGAGGAGGGGAATGGGACAAAAGAAGTGCCGTCTCTCTCTCTCTCTCTCTCTCTCTCTCTCTCTCTCTCTCTCTCTGTATTCCCCTCGGATCTCTCAAGGTCTTCCCTGTACTAAAGCTTTAGTTCCTTGATTCTTCGCCACCTCTCTCTCTCTCTCTCTCCTCTCTCTCTCTCTCTCTCTCTCTCTCTCTCTCATATTTATATTTATCTGGTGTACTTTTGTGTACTCTGATCATTTAATAATTCTTTGCTCTCTCTATCTATCTCTCTCTCTCTCGCATGTTTATTTATCAGGTATACTATTGTGTACTTTGATCCATTAGTAATTCTTTGCTTACTCCTCTCTCTCTCTCTCTATCTCGTTTGTTTATCAAATTACTATTATGTACTCTGATCCACTTTGATAATTCTTCGCTTACTCTCTCTCTCTCTGTTTATTTATCAGGTATACTTTTATTACTCTGATCCTTTTAGTAATTCTTTGCTTCCTCTCTCTCCCTCTCTTCTCCTCATGTTTATCTCGGTATACTTTTATGGTACCCTGATCCATAATCTTTCTTACTGTGGAATTTTTTAAAAACCACATTTTTTTTTTTCTCTCTCTCATGTTTATTTATCAGGTATACTTTTATATACTCTGATTTTTTAATTCTTTGCTCTCTCTCTCTCTCTCTCTCTCTCTCTCTCTCTCTCTCTTTGTATACTGTATTCGTTGAAGTCTTTCCGCAAATCTCCTATTATATTTCTCCTCAATGATAAGAATTAACAGAGAATCTAAACTTCTGGGGTTTGCATTGAAAAATTAATGAAATCTTAAATGTTCCTTTAAATAAATATTTGAAAGTCTTTCGCTACGTTTTCTTCCGCCTTTTAAAATGTAGTTTATGGATTTCATGATTCTCAATCACAAATAAAAGAAGGGAATTTAGATGTATAGACCAACTACTACTATTCAGAGTTTAAGCGTAAATAAATTGTGAGCCATTGCTTGTGCCCGATTTAAACATTGTAAACTTAGAGAGGTCCCACATTTCAAAATTTTAAACTCCGACCAGTCCCTAATGTAGAAATTGTAAAACCCTGCCAGTCCCAAATTTCAAAACCTTAAAACGTGACCAGTCCGCAATTGAGAAACATTGTAAAACCCTGCCAGTCCCAAATTTCAAAACCTTAAACTCCGGACAGTTCCAAATTTAGAAATTGTAAGACTCTGCCAGTCCCAAATTTCGAGGCTTTAAACTCCGGTAAGTCCAAAATTTCAAACGCTGACCAGTCCCAAATTTAGTCATTGTGAGACCCTGCCAGTCCCAAATTTCGAAGCCTTCAACTCCGGCCAGTCAAAAATTTCAAACTCTGACCAGTTCTAAACTCAGTAATTTGTAAAACCCTGACAGTCCCTAATTTCAAAGCCTTAAACTCCGGCCAGTTCAAAATTTCAAACGCTGACCAGTCCGAAATTTAGCCATTGTAAAAACCTGCCAGTCCCAAATTTCAAAGCCTTAAATTCCGCCCAGTCCAGATTTCAAAATTCAAACGTTGAGGAGCAACCTCAGATATGAAAAGTTGAAAACTCGGCCAGTCCCAAATATCAAAGTCTTAAGCCCAACCCAGTCCTTAATTTCAAAGCCTTAAACCCGGGCTTCTTGCTAAATTTCAGCCATTAAAACTCTGTCAGTCCCAAATTTCAAAATTTAAACTCAGCCAGTCCAAAATTTCAGAATTTAAAACTCCGGTCAGTCCCAAATTTCAAATCTCTCTCGAGAAACTGAGAGTTTCCAGCCCTGTGACTGGCTTATCAACAGCCAATCAGGATCGTCATAATGAACTGGCCTAGACATCAGATCCACGGTTGATGTGAATCTACTATAGTATAGTATCGAGAGTCAAAATTCCATGCATGATGCCTGTCAAAAGTCAAAATTTAAAACATGACCAGTTTATTGTCAAAATGAAAAGTCTGACCGATGTTAGGAATGAAAATTCCAAATCTGACAAGTGTCAAGATCCAAAATTTAAAGCCTGACCCGAGGTAAATGTCAAAATTTAAAAATGACCCATGTCGAAAAGTCAAAATTTAAGTCATGACCAGTGTCAAAATCAAAATTTAGAACCTGACCAGTTTACTGTCAATATAAAAAGTTTGGTAAATGTCAACATTTAAATACCAATGTCGAAAAGTCTAAATTTAAAAATGGCCAATGTTGAAAAGTCGAAATTTAGAAGCTGACCAGTACACGGTTAAACTGTTTACTTAAAAACGAAAAAAAGGAAAATCACACATAAACCGCATTAAATTCAAACATCTCCAAATTCAACGTTTGTATTTTTATTATATTTTCTCGACTTGTTATTCTTGATTAAATTCCATATTTATTATTATTGTTTTAATTGAAAATTAAAGTTTGCAAAAACCCCTCCTATTCACTCTTAACTTCTGTCGATCGATCGTCCATATTTTAGGTTTCCAGTTTTTTAATTTATTTCTTTTATTTCCTTCTTAAATGCAAAATATACCGGAAGATGCACGAAAGGTGCCTCACCCTGAGGGACCTGGGGAAACCCGAACGAGCTGTAAGGTCTGTAAGGTAAGGTCTGTATAATGAACTTCATTATTTTCATTCAGAACGAACAGAAAAGAAAATAAAATGGTTTTCCTCACGGTAAGAGGTAGTTAAATCAATCCTCTGATTAATTATTCGCTTGTTTATTGTGTTGGCCCTTTTCCTTTAAATTCTTCGTAAAGCGAATCAATTATTCTAGATTCACATTTAAGACAAAATAAAAACCTAAAACAAAATAATATTCATATCTTTTTCATGTCTGTCCGTTTTTTCTTAAATTCTTTGTAAGAAAAATCAGTTTACCCTAGACTCCCCCCCCCAAAAAAAAGAGAAAATTTAATTATGTAGAAAATTATATATATATATATATATATATCTATATATATATATATATATATATATATATATATATATATATATATATATATATATATATATATATATATATATTCACATCTTTTTTGTGTTTTGACCGTTTTTCTGAAATTCCTCGCAAAATGAATCGGCTGTCCAAGATTCCCATTTAAGACAAAACAAGATCAAATACTAGTAAAGATCAAATGCGAAAGTTTAAAAAAGAAAAAAAAATCCCGTCGGAGTCGAACAGAGATCCTCGGCCGCCTTAGAGCGGCGGCGTCCAGTTCAACCGAATGTTTGTTTACAGTCTGGCCATTTGTTGGCGGGCTGCCCGTGGTCACGTGTCCCGGATGCTAAGTCATCATTGTCACACCCACTTCCAAATATATTTCCTCTCTCTCTCTCTCTCCTCTCTCTCTCTCTCTCTCTCTCTCTCTCTCTCTCTCCGGTATTTCTTGCGATTTTATATGCTTTCTCCCTCCCCTCCTCTCTCCTCCTTCCCGTTGAGATGCCGTGAGAGGGACGTTTGCCTCATGATGAGGGAGCAAGTATGTAATATTTGATGTTTTTGAGAAAGAAATTATTCTTAATGTGTGTATATATATATATATATATATATATATATATATATATATGATGTATATATATATATATATATATATATATATATATATATATATATATATATATATATATATTCTCTTGTGTATGTTGGAAGAAAAAAAGTTTCTCTTGTAATTTGTTTAAAAGTGTTTGTTTTCTGATTAGGGAGCAAGCATATTCCATTCGGTTTTGCTGAAGAGAAGGAAATCGTTTTTAAAACTTTGTATATGTTTGAAAAAAAATAGCTTCTCTTGTTTATTAAATGTGTTGTTTAAAGGAAATAATTCTTAAAGACTAGTGTATTACGTTGGAGGAAGAGGATCCACTTGGAATATATATCAAAGGGAAGGTTTGCTTTGTGGTTAGGGAGCAATCATAGTTCATTTGGTGTTGTTGATAAGGAAATCTCTTTTAAAACGCAATTTATATTGGAGGAAAAAGATCCTCACATAATATATTTTAAAGGGGATATTCGTTTTGTGGTTTGGGAGCAAGCATTCCCTTACTGATGCTACTTACGAGGATGTTTTTAAAAAATTTTGCAAGTTGGAAGATAAGAACATTTGTATCTTGTAATACATTTTAAAGCTGATATGTGTTTTCTGATTAGGCTGCAAGCATAGCCCATGCAGCTTGGCTAGAAAGGAAATTGAAATTTAAAACTAATTCATAGTACACGCTAGAGCAGTTGTTCTTAACCATGGGGGATTTTCAGAGTTTGGGGAGATGGTGGGAATTGTGACCGGAGATTAGCAGGCTCAAACTGGCTCTAGCACCACACAAAAGTACGCAGTCTGCATCGTTCCGCACTATCGAGAGGTCACGCTGGGCTTTCTCTCCGCTAGCTTTTGTGTTTTTGTTAGTATTTTTTGCATATTATTTGGAATGCACCATGAGATTTTTTTTTTTGTTTTTTTTTTTTAACAAAATATGTTAACTGGGATGGTTGCTTTATGATTATAGAACTACACACCCCATTCGTTGCAGATAAGAATTACGGCGGCCATAACGCTGATTAACTTAGAGCCTAGCACTATATGTTATACGTTGGAGAGTCAACGAATGAAAGTTCTGTATTTTGGCAGGGCACTTTGAAACCTCGGTAAATTGTGGTGCTCATTTTCTGTGTAATAGTAGCATTTACTTTATGAGTGTCACATTCGTAGGTATGAAATGGAGAACATCTGAAAAACAGTAATAAATGTCACACGCAAGTGAGGAAGACGTAGCCAGTCTTTAAAAATACTATGAAAAAAAAATAATTACCGTAAAAATTTAGCAGTAAATTCATATCGCGTCCATTGCTGTGAAGTAAACGAACTGTAAAACATGGCGAGATAGAAATAAGAAGAGAACAAAGAAACTCGCTGTAACACCCGTTTGGTGTTTAAAACGAGCGGTGGAGGCGTTTAGACCGAGCAGTGGAGGGGAGATCCGTTGGTCAACTCGGTTGCATCAGTGGACTGCGAGAAGAAGAAGAAGAGGAAGAAGAAGAAGAAGAACCCAATGATGCATACGTAAAGAATTCCCCGATCTGTCGGGGACAATATGGTCGAAGGGAAATCCTAGACTATTAACGGATATTTTGCATACGTCTAACTGCTGCTGGTCAGATCCTGGGAGGCCCCCGAGTCTTGTAACTCGGTCTCCCTTCCGTTCCCTCGACCGGTTCCGGAACGACTGCTGGAGCTGGACGAAAGGATGAATGGATTGATGGGAAGATAGTACTACTGGTTACTAATTTATGCTGGAGGTCTGAGTAGATGGACTTGCGTCTTCTTCAGTAGGACGATATGTTTTATTTCTTTATTTTAGGCTTTGTGTATTTCGTTTAGACTGTATGGTAAGTTCTTGGCTGCATGTTTGTACTGAACATCCTTGCAGGGATTAGTATTTATCCGTGTACTCTCTCAAGTTTTTTATATATAAAACATATATGTATGTATGTATGTATGTACTTTGAATTACAGGATTTGTCCTTTTTTTTTTTTTAATGTAGTAGGTCTATTTCAGCTTTGGAGTTTTGCATTAATTCTTTCTTTGCTTAGTGTTGTGATAAGTTCAAAAACATTATGTATAATCACACTTGTAATTAGAGATATAGAAAAAAAACTTCGTAATCGTGATGAGAGAAGAAAGAAGAGACAAAAATAAACGAGAGATCTTCTCGAGTAAAACTGCGGGAAACGAGGGAAATGGTGATTGAAGACCCCATATGCAAGACCTCTTCCCAATCACAGCCGTGTGTGGCGGTGGGGGTCGGTGAACAATAAGTGATGGACAAGACGGGAACGGACAGCAGGAACCCCACTGGACAAAAATGGACAAAGGGCTTCGTCACTGGATCAAACTAAAGCTGTGGTTTCGGTCACTCTTCGCGCCTTTTTCCTGTCCTCTCTTTCTCTCCCCTACCCCCAAACCCCTCCCCGTTCCCGCCAAACCACCCCATCCCTCCGAAGTACCGGCAGCATCCACGAGGCTAGACCTACAGGCTGCGCTTGACCCTCCTCTCTTTTCTAAGATTCCTTTACGAAGAGGTTTCTGTTGTCTCTGTTACTTGTGCACAGTTCAGAGGTCCACATCAGACCTCCCATTCCCTTTGGGGAAGTCCGCCGTGCAGCCGGTACATGCCGGCACAAAGTTGGTTTATTCAACACCAACCAACAGAAAACTTTGAATTTCAACGTTGAATGTTGGTATCTGTGATCCTTAGTCTAATAGCATAGACTTGCGGATTATATTTCAATGCGTGTCGATGTGCTTTCCTATCTTTTGCATCAATGTCAGTGATTTGTCAGGCTGTAGGTTTAGTTGTGTAGTACATTGCCGACAATATACATTTTATATAGCAAACGTAGCCCAGTACATAGCACGCAAACCTATTTATACTTAGATTCTCACTCTTTCGTGTCTCATTACAACCCACTGCCGCTTCCACCAGACTCAAGTACTTATCAGACTTAATACTCGTACAGTTTTGGCGTAAGGAAATTTGTTGTATGGCGACAGAGTAATGAAAACTGATAGTTCATTTATACAGCAGTATATCAGAGGAATATTTTAACTGTTATACTGGTGCCTAAATATTAACAAAGGTTTCAAGTGCCTTGGAGCTTACGTTGTTGTTCTTGTTATAAAAGAAATTAACCACCAAAGGGACTTTTTTTTTTTTTTTTTTTTTTTTTTTTTTTTTTTTTTTTTGTTTTTTTTTTTTTTTTTTTTTTTTTTTTTTTTTTTTTTGCTGCGGGGTGGGTGGGGGAGGTGTGGGCTTTAGGCCGTTAGGCGCTTCTTGTAGCTCTCTACACGCAAAATTTACCATGGAATAAGCATAATGTCATATTTAATAGTGCAAAATGGCATTTACACAATCCTTCAGGTATATGCATGCGGGATGTCAGATTTGCCGTCTGTTCGTTATGCGACGCAATGTTTGGCAGACGACAAAAATTAATTAATCAATCAATCAATAAATTCCACAAAAAAAGTGATCTTGTGACGCCATAACCGTATACTTTCGATTAATTCGAATTTATCATCTCTGGACGGTCAATATCCCGGTGAACACATTTGGCAAAACCTCGTTTTAACACGCTCGGCGAATCTTGTATTTGCCAAGAACATATTTTCGTCCAAGTGGAAACAAGACGAAATATGATACTAGAGTCTAGGTAGAAAAAAAGTAACATTAATCTTTCTAGGTAGTGAGCCCCAAGGGCAAATTTTAACCCGGTTGGTATCCACTTGCAAAGGCGTGTTTAGTACAGTAAGTTCCAAAACTGAAGCGACAAATGTCAGAGAATTTCGTTCGAAATTCAGTAACTGGCAACTACCTCTCGTAGCTGAAAAATTTATTTTTTTCTACAGTGAAAGCTCTATCAAGCAAAATAAAGCTAAACTATGATGCACAAATATCAAATCTATGATATTTATAACAATCATAAGAAAAAATTACGGTAATAGTAATTATTTCAAAGTATAGCAAATACTTCAACTATAGAAACGAAACAATTTGAAATTCTCGTTCAACACAGGATTACCAACATTACCAATGTATATTTCGAGCAATGTGGAAACAAATATTTAATATTATAGTGTATTATCAATTATTTTGTAGCGAAGATGCATAAAACCATGCAAGTATCAATAGAATGGGAAGGGGAAATCTCCGCGACATTAAACATAATCAACCATGAATGCACCTAGATTCAATTAGAAGTTAGGGGTGGTTGGTAGTTCTGATTCTTGCTTCTAGGACCGAGCATAAAACACCATCTTCGAGAAAGGCTCTAACCTCTGCTTGCTACCTTCAGGTGACTAGGCCTAGTTCCGGGCATTGCAAGGCTTACAATGCAAGGCCACTGTCTTGTTATTTAGGGCAAAGATAGAACCTTCAGGACCGACACCAGGACCTGTCCTTGCACCTGGGAAACAGACTCGCTATATAAAAAAACAAAAATAAGAAAGTCGGTCGCAAGCAACCAGAACACCCGTAAAATCACCATCTGGTTAAGTAGGGAGACGACAGACCCCAACCTCCCCTTCCCCCCTCCCCCTCTACCTCTACTCTACCCACAATACTAACTCCACATTTTTCACTTCAACCTATTACCTCAAATCTTCGAATCATATCCCAACCGTGAAATTTAAAACTGAATTTGCGTAAGTGGGCGTATCATAAGGGAGTGATATCACCCAAATTCATATTTCCACTGACAACCAGTAATCAGTTCGATCCAGTCAAGTATTATTGCATAACAGAAATTTATGAGTTTTTTTGGGTATCTATATATATATATATATATATATATATATATATATATATTATATATATATATATATAAAGAAGCACCCGAGCATGACCAATAGGCCTAGTGCTCGATCTTAAAAACAGGCCTCTGGTTATTCCTGATAGATAAAAACGTCCTGAGAGAGAGAGAGAGAGAGAGAGAGGCATAACAGGTGATACTCGAATTAAAATAATGCTCGCCAAGCATATTCACACTCCGGATCGTATGGACAAGAATAGTCTCACTTATGCACTGAAAAAAGAAAAAAGGTGGAAACCTACGAAAATACTTGTTTGGTGCGAACCTGAACGCAATTCCGCATGCAAAAAATTTGCACAATCGGGAAATTCCATGAAATTATTAACTAAACAAGCTGGAAAATATATTTCCTTGATTCTTGAAATACGGCCTAACCATGTAACCAACGCTAAACGCGCACATAACTTGGATTTCGTTTTTTTTTTTTTTTTTTTTTTTTTTTTTTGTTTTTTTTGTTTTTTTTTTTTTTTTTTTTTTTTTTACACCAATTTGTCTTATTTATATTTCATTTAATCAGATGCTAAAACTTCTCTGTGCTTTATCAAAAGAAATCATAATAACTTTCGATATAACGCTATAAAAGTAGAAAGTTAATTTACAATACTAGGCAAATGCTTATGCACACGGTTCCTGCTGCCACTCTATGGTGAACACTTCATATCACACTTTGGAAGCCGCAGATGTTTCTTTGGGGAAATTCTTTTTGTTTATTATTATTAATAAACAATTACTGAACTAACATTAATCATTCACTGGGGAAATACTTTGTGCGCTTATACAGTTAATCATTGATTACGTATTATCAGATAAATAGGATGACAATAATTGGAATAAAATATACTAACTGGCAACCCCACGAGTTTCTATAGAAGTACGATCAATTCTGAGATTTGTCCGCTTCACTTCTGGAACTTACTGTACAAGTCCGTTGGGGATGACCGTAAAAACATGAACAAATGACTGTAAATACCTTAAAAATAATAACCCCCAAGAAATAATTTTAATTATTCCCTGTCGGTTTGGTCTTGGACTTCCACCTCGGCGGCCGCGAGTTCGATTCTTGGGCATTTCACTGAGGTGAAAATTCACTGAGGGGTCAGAGATGTGTATTTATAGTGATAGAAGTTCCCTCTCCATGTGGTTCGGAAGTCACGTAAAGCCGTTGGTCCCGTTGCTGAATAACCACTGGTTCCATGCAACTTAAAAACACCATACAAACAAACAATTTTTCCCTGTGACTTAATTACTGGTCACCATAAATCAATGCGACTTTCTTTTTCGTCTGACATTTTTTCCCGTGACTTTTATTTTCCTAGCCAAAATTGTGATTCTTTTTCTGTGACTTTATTTCCGGTCACCTACGTATTCTTTGCGTCCCTATGAAAAGTATGTTTCGGATTCAGTTGACAAGAAACGGTAAATTTTACTAATTGTAAAGACGGCAACGTTATTCTTATTATAAGTAGATTCACTTCAGCCGTGCATTTGATGTCTAGGCCAGTCCCTTACAACGCTCCTGATTGGCTGTTGATAAGCCAATCACAGGGCTGGAAAGTCTGTCTCGAGAGAGAGTTCATATAGGCAGGATGTATGTTCCACCTTTCCCAAGGGATACGTCTTTCAGGAGAGGTGGAACATACATCCTGCCTATGTGAACTCTCTCGAGAGAGACTGAGAGTTTCCAGCCCCGTCACTGGGTTATCAACAGCCAATGAGGAGCGTCGTAAGGGACTGGCCTAGACATCAAATGCACGGTTGATGTGAATCTACTTTTTTATAGTAATATATATTTGTTCTCGGCGGTAGTTGGTGGCGGCAAAATGCTATCCATACACGTCTAGTGTAATGCCAGTAATCGAAAAAAATTTGGAAAATCTGTATATCATCAATTAACAGCATAATTGGATGTCTTGATGCATAGGTCGATGTCAATATAAATAAATCGGAACAGACTGCATAATTCGATGTAATTTGCAATAAAATAAATTAAAAAGTCGATCTTCAAGTTCGGAAAGACAGACAACAACGAAGTAATCAGACTCCACAAGACATAGGTCGAAGCTACTGAAAGTTACGAACTTAACGAAAATGGTCTCTACCATTTAAAAAAAATGCACACAGAACTCAAACATAAAAAAAACCCTGAAATTTAAGTCGTTACCAGAATCCATAAACTTATCACCAAACAGTTAAGAGCTAATAGAAAATAATGACCTCTAATTTATAACTCAAGACAGACTGCCAAGTATAGGCCTAACCAACCACACAATTTGAAAGCAGTCATGATGAGCTGCCGCAGGGCATCCCATGGCGCTCTTCCTGTTTGTTTGCGAAGTCAGAACAAAGGAATCACTTGCGTCATGCGTTGCCATGGGGCCCTTAGAAAGAAGTAGCCTCCTGAAGGGAGGTTGGGGGGAGAGGGTTGGGTAATATTAGCGAGGCTCATGGCTTTAAAGTGATGATTCGACCCCGGTTTAATTATCTGGAAGTGAGTCGTCCGTGATGGGGCTGGGAGGAGCTTCTGCTAGTGTCACCTTGAATGTCAAGGAGCGATGACAAAGATTGACCTCTCTCTCTCTCTCTCTCTCTCTCTCTCTCTCTCTCTCTCTCTCTCTCTCTCTCTTCGCTGTACATCCTGAATTTCGTCAGTTTGTTTATCTTAGTTTATGAGCACTTAACATTCTCTCTCTCTCTCTCTCTCTCTCTCTCTCTCTCATTAGGCATCCTGAAATTCATCAGTTTTTAGGTAGTTAATACTTAACACCAACATCTCTCTCTCTCTCTCTCCGCACACACACGCAGACACTTTTTTTTCATAATCTTCTTTTTATGGGAGAATTTTAACGACGCTCCAGTTATTATAGTAATAATGAAAAATATTATCGTTATGATTATTACATTTCATTTTCATGGTCGTGTCTAAATTAGTTCCATGTTCGTTTTTTTCCTTATTTTTTTTTTTTTTTTTTTGCCTCATTCTCGTTTATCCACGATTTATTTTCAACTCAATCTGGAAATTAATCTTATTGATGACCATCCTCCTCCTCGTCTCTATTAAGAACAGCATCGGAGCATCTTTCGTAAGCGGAGGTGGGCGCGAGATTTATTTAAAAAAAAAAAAAAAAAAAAAAAAAAAAAAAAAAACACGAACACATACCATGCATCCTTACTGGGGAAAAATAGTCGGTACTGAAAATAACTTTATATATAAAGACGTTCTGTTTTATGCAATCGTTCGTCGTCCTTCGACCCTTTTTCTGGTGGATAGAAAAAATGTAGAAGGACGTTTTGCATATTATGTTATAAGAATAAGGATGAATCCGGGGACAAGGTCTGTCGGGTTACAGAATATTTGATTAATTGGGCGTTTTGAGATGAATGCCTTTAATAATGATAATAATTTCAGCTCATAATTAAATACGTATACAATATTCAGAAAACTTACAATTAACCTTGTGTAATTATCATGCTCGTTTTATAATAATAATAATAATAATAATAATAATAATAATAATAATAATAATAATATTTATTTCAGCTCATGATTGAATACGTATACAATGTTCAAAAAAATTACGTCAGGTGTAATTATCATACTCGTTTTCTAATAATAATAATAATAATAATAATAATAATAATAATAATAATTTAAACTCATGATTAAATACGTATACAATATTCAGAAAAATAACAATTAACGTTGTGTAATTATCATGCTCTTTTTATAATAATAATAATAATAATAATAATAATAGTAATCTTCGTTTCAGCTCGTTTTATAATAAAAATGAATATTAATAATAATGATAATATCATTTATTTTTGATCGTTATAAATACGAATACAGTACGCAGAAAAAAAAACGTTACTTGTGATTATCATGCTGGTTTTATAATAGTAATAATAGCATTCTACATATTTCAACTCGATAAATATAAAACAACAATTCAGAAAAATAAAACAATCAATTTTGTTTATGTAATTCCATGCTTTTTGTTTTTACCAAAACTAAAGATTTGCTTGATCGCCATTCGACTAATCTTTTCAATATTCCCCATATTTCTTTGGTCCATCAGGTCGGGCAAGAAAGGGCATGAGGTGCATCCGGGTGGGCATTATTAACCATTGCCGCACACAGGATCTAAATCGTTACAAGTTATGTAGTGTCTGAGATTTTCATAAGATAGTTTGTATCTATTTTACTTTTATAAGTCATTTATTTTGGAAATTTTAATAGTTTTTTCAAAATTGTAATCACATAAGTTTTTTTGTGGTGTTATTTTTGTGACGTTTTTTTTTCGCCCAGTTTTTCTTGTCTTATTTATTTGGGTCTTGATAGCTCTAAAAAAAAACTCTCTCTCTCTCTCTCTCTCTCTCCTCTCTCTCTCTCTCTCTCTGTGTGTGTGTGTGTGTGTGTGCTTATTATTATTAGGATTATTAGAATTTCTCCTTATTATTATTATTATTATTATTATTATTATTATTATTATTATTATTTTATTATTATTATTTTATACGTGCATGTGTCAGCTCTCTCTCCCTCTCCCCTTCTTCTTCTTCTTATTATTCTTATTATAATTATCATCATTATTATTATTATTTCAAATGCGAACACAGAACCCATTAACATTCTGAAAAAACATTCACTGCGGAATCTATTCCAGTTACGAATGTATCTCAACATCCACCACTACAAACTAGTAATCATTATTGACCTTTCCTTCATTTCCTCTTTTCATGAGTAACCATCACCCATCCATGATCCCCCTGCCGTCTCGTTCACGTTCTAGCAGCGTGGGATGACAGGTGTACGTGTACTGAACCCGTTAATCACTGACACGAAACTCAGCATTTTACCGGTGGATATTTAGCCACGTGGCAATCGGCAACACTTGACGATACGAAGGTGATTCGTGTTGAATTATTTCTCTTTAAATGCCTGTTTATGTGAGGTGCTTGTAGTTTTCGCTTACTCGGGGAGTAAGCATGCAAACTACTTTGTTTTTGTTATTGTTGTTCTTGTTAGGGGTTAGGAAAGGTCTATGGAAGAGGCTAAAAAGGTCTGAAAAAGGTGTCTCGCGTTCAGGAAATTTAGGATAGGATATTTATGATTTATTTATTAGAATAAACCTTAAACAAATAAATGTGCATTTATTTAAACAATACAGAAAAATTATTTCAAATGAAATATAGCATATTTATTTTAATTTTCGTTGGTGAAACAAGGCTCTATTTGACTGTAGATTTTAGCATGTTTTAATTTTCGTTAAAAGTTCGGAATATAATGTGTACAAATTATGCGTAAGGGGAATATCGTGCAGGCGTCCTGAGTAAGCTGGAGGTTGGATATCGTATTGTTTTTATTAGATTAAAATTATTATAGTATATATCTGCAAATACAATATTCAAAGATTTATATTCTGCTTATATAATATTTAAACTTGAAATCGCAGTTTCTTTATTGCTTATTGATTTAAAAGAAAATAATTTTTTTAATGAATTGTGAAACTGACTAAACACTATATTTTTATAAAAATCATTGAATCACATGTTCATACAGTAACACCATGTATACACCATAACTGGAAATCTATATTGTATATTACCGATAAATAAAAAAGGAAAATATAGCCATAAATATTGTACTATTCAGTACATAATGTATCACTAATACACGATATAAACTTATTGATATCACAGTGTACAAAATGCAGTATGTAGCTTTTACTGTATATCTCCAAAACCATACATGGACCGTCTATTTCATATATATGAAATATACCATAAGAAATATATGTCATATCGTTTTGTTTCCCCAGTATATTATTGGATATCACCATAAAAAATTAATTTAGAAAATTAAGAAAAATTAGGACACTCGGCAAACCTACGCTTAGTAGAAATGGAAAATA
>NC_061088.1:19968007-19975507 GCF_015104395.2 Macrobrachium nipponense | reverse complement strand
CTCAGTAACGGGAAAATCTCTCTCTCTCTCTCTCTCTCTCTCTCTCCTCTCTCTCTCTCTCTCTCTCTCTCCACAATCACCCTATCCACACTAAATCCTGACAAAAAAAAATTCAAAAAATATAAAAATTCTACTACTTTAGGTTTCAAATCTCTGAAGAAATCATCTTTTATTACTTTAATTTGAGGTTTCATTTTTTTGTATTTGATTCCTCTCTCTCTCATCTCTCTCTCTCTCTCTCTCTCGTTAACTTCATCAGCACCTTCAAGAACTGGATACACACCCGATTTTCACAACCCTCCCTCTCCTTCCCCTTATCCCCCTCTCCTCCCTCCCATTCTCCTCCCCTCCCTTTTTTCCTCCCCCTCCTCACACCCACCTAATCCTCACAATAAACAATCTTTTCTCTGCTTTGTTTTTCCTTCGTCGGAAAAATAGTTTTGATGATTCTCTCTCTCTCTCTCTCTCTCTCTCTCTCTCTCTCTCTCTCTCTTCCAAAAGTAGATAATCAGATCGAATCCTTTTAATTAAGTGAGTTGTGACAGCAATATAATGAAAAGAATAAATATTTATAATATTTATTATAAAAGAATATTATAAATATTCCTTTATGATATTCCACACCTAGAGATATTTATTGTTTTTTTTTTTTTTTAGCATTTCTGGTACTTTAGACAATTGTCTTTTTAGCACACAGATGCGTGGAATGTATTTTGAACTCGGAGCATCTATTCTTTACGTATATAAGGATGGTCAACGTTCTAATGGATATATGAAATTTATGAAAATGTTTTCATATTGAAAAATAGACTTCTTGAATCAAATTCAAGAGCTTATTACTACAGGAATTATAAATCATCCAGTTACACATCTCATCGGAGGCCCCTCAGTGGCGTGGTCGGTTTGGTCTTGACCTGCCACCTCCACTGAGGCGTCAGAGATGTGTATTTCTGGTGATAAAGGTTCACTCTCGACGTGGTTCGGAAGTCACGTAAAGCCGTTGGTCCCGTTGCTGAATGACCACTGGTTCCATGCAATGTAGAAACACCAGACAAACAAACAAACAAACAAACATCTCATCGGCCTTGTGGATCAACATAAATCCTACTTTTGATAAAATTACTCGTCCTTTCAAAAGAGGTGTGTTTATATCCAAAATAGAATTTTTGAAAATGTTTTATCCAATTTTTGTATATAAGATAGAATTTTGAACATTCTTATAAGATAGAATTTTTAAAATTTAGACAAAGCTTGTCTACAAATTCTGTCTTTCGCACCCGGTATGGAACAAATCATAATAGTTATTGAATTGCTAAACCACTTTGTCGGTGCCTTTATCGTTAATAAATTAAGCAGTTGTATTTCGCCACAGCCTCTTGCTTCTAAAGCATCCTTTAAGAAAATGCTTTCATGCCACACTGCCTAGCACCAAAATTTTAGGCCTTCATTCCCTACACTTATTTTATTTTCTTTATCTCTTTGATTGTGTTTTTACTAATTGGTCTTCGTTAATTTTTTTACCTTATTTTTCTATTCTATTTTTTACGTATATTCAGGTTTGTAGAGGTTTACTTTTATTATTTATAATACTGAATGTGATGAATTCTGGTGCAAGATAATAAGGCCGTGCTTTTCATAATAATAATAATAATAATAATAATAATAATAATAATAATAATAATAATAATAATAATAATAATAAGTCTTATAAGTCTATTGAAAGATATTGCTGCATCAGCTGCATTCAACTTTGTAAATAGTCTTCTCTATTTTTCTAATAATAGCTTTCTCTCTGGTACTACAAACTGGCGAGTATTGCGCCGATATTACTCATCAGGAGGAGTCAATTTCGGGGATATACTCGCCAGTTGTAGTAGCAGAGAGAAAGCTATTATTAGAAAAATAGAGAAGACTATTTACAAGTTCAATGCCGCTGATGTAGCAATATCTTTCAATAAGACTTGTTTGAAAGAGGGTCTCCTTCCAATAATAATAATAATAATAATAATAATAATAATAATAATAATAATAATAATAATTTAGCAAAATAGAATACTAATCTTTGGAAAAATGTGAAAAACAAATCCAGAAGAAGTCAGGTAAAGGATTGGCCATTCCTGAAATTCAGACAACGAAAAAAAACAAAAATTAAAGGTGAAAACTCTGAAGTGGCCACACGCGGGAAAATACCTGTCCTGGAATTTAGATGAATACTCCGTCATTTCTTTCTGTTTTTCTTTTACTTCTTTTCTTATTTTCTTTAGCGATTTTTTCTTTCGTTTCTTCATCTGTTTATATTTCTTCATAATTATTCACTTGTTACTAAAAACGAATGCACTTTCATTTCTTCTTGATATTTTTCTTTGACTTATTTTAAATCGGTTTTCATTGCAATTCTTTCTTTCGTTTCTTCATCTGCTTCTAATCCTTCCTAGTCATTCATTTGTTACTATCATTGCCTCTTCTTGTAATTCTTTTTGATACCACTACTATTACCACTTCTACTTCTTTTTTTTTTGTTAAAGAATTACTTGGTATTTGATGTACTGATCTGGTGGTAAGGTGGCTACAATGTCGTGACATGCCGCTCAGACGTCGCGGGTTCGCGTCTTCCCCAGGTTGATGAAAAATCACTGGCTCTGTATCGTGATCAGTTACTGCTGCAGTGTGGGGTCTTCGGTGGGAGGTTGAAACCAACATTCTTTGGAAGCTAGGATTTCAAGTCAGTGGCTCCTTAGGTGTGTTTGTTCAGTGTGAATAAGTTTCATCTACAGAAATAATAATAATAATAATAATAATAATAATAATAATAATAATAATAATAATAATAATAATAAAAATAATAATGTATAAGCTTACTTGTTCTTTTTTTTAAGAGGGGGAATATTGGTCACATGTTCCTGAGAGATATAAAAGGAGTTATATTGATCCTTGTCGGTATTTGTACAGTTCTTTAAATGCTTTACATTTGCGCATTTGTGGATTCTGTTGTGGGGAGAGTGCTATCAATATCTATATATATATATATATATATATATATATATATATATATATATATATATATATATATATATATATATATATATATATATATATATATGTGTGTGTGTGTGTGTGTGTGTGGTGGTGTGTGTGTAAACTACGAAAGTACTTGTCCAAAGTTCTTAGTTTCACTCACCTTCTACCGTGGATTTAAGTATATTCTCAAGCACGTGTTCCTTCGTGCTATATTGGATATAGATTTAGATGTGTATACATACATACATGCATACATATACATATACAAATATGTATGTAATATATTTATTTGTGTATATGCATGTATTTCTGCGTAAATTACTATTTCTTCCGTAGGTCCGTAGTAAAAAACCGATTAAATACAAGATGAAATGTGAAAAAAGAGGCAAAAGTGAATTTAGGACGAAGTAGATAAGAGAGAGAGAGAGAGAGAGAGAGAGAGAGAGAGAGAGAGAGAGAGATTGAGATTGTGTTGGGATCCGCGTACATCTGGCAACCGTCCCCGAAGGACCAATTAGGGCCGGCAAATTACCGGTCGTTGGCGGTCGACTCACGTGCGATGCTATTTACTCGTGAAAAGATTTGGTCTATGTTAGATTCATCGCCCACCTGACCGCTAGCGCAGGAAGGAGAGAGAGAGAGAGAGAGAGAGAGAGAGAGAGAGAGAGGAGGAGGAGGAGGAGGAGGAGGAGGAGAAAGAGTAGAACGAAGAACTGATATAGAAAATAGAGAGAAGAAGAAAGAAAATGGAGAGGTCGTAATGAGAAAGGTAAAGTCCGAATTCACTCACCTGAGACATTGGGAGAGATGAAGAATGGAGAGAGAGAGAGAGAGAGAGAGAGGAGAGAGAGAGAGAGAGAGAATTCATACAAGGAAAGACAAGGTTCTTTTTAATCATCTGACAACTAAATTTAGAAAATGGATGGAAGGAGAGGAAATAAACATAAGGAACAGACACAGTAAAGAATAAGTATAGAAAAGAGAAGAGAGAATTAAAACGTAGAACTCGCTTCGAGAAAGGTAAAATTCTCACCCACTCAGCTGACAACTAGTGCCGGGAGAAAAAGGGAGAGAAAATCTCGTTGATAAAAGATAAAAGATGAAGGATAATCGATTAAAAACATACTTTATAAATTAAACTGTATAATTCAAAAAGGTGTAAAACTTTTGTTTACTTCTTTCCGCCATGTTGGGTGGTAACTTTCTCTGCCAAGTAGGGTATTTCATTTTCTCCGCCATGTTGGGTGAACACTTTCTCCGCCATGTTGGGTGAACACTTTCTCCGCCATGTTGGGTGAACACTTTCTCCGCCATGTTGGGTGAACACTTTCTCCGCCATGTTGGGTGAACACTTTCTCCGCCATGTTGGGTGTACACTTTCTCCTCCTTACTGAGTTTTATCCACCTCCGTTCCTCGTTGTGTTTCAACTGCCCCCCGCACACCCATCCCCCAACGCCCCCCACCCCCCCAGTCATGCCCACTTGAGTTCAGGGGCCGCTATGAGGACAAGCTGGTTGGTAAAACTACCGGTAATTGAATTGAGGACAACATCCAGCATTAGGGAGGACTCGTAGGTAACTTCGTAATTTATAACATCATTCTGATGATTAGCAGAGTCAATTATTATTCTTGGAGTATCTTATCCTGCATCGTTTTGTGAAGATGTTTGTGGAAGTAACTATTTTAATTTATTATTATTTTATTATATATTCTATTATTATTTATACTACGATTCAGAGGTTCGGTTTAGAGTATTCATATATAATTAAGTGTATATATATATATATATATATATATAGATATATATATATATATATATATAATATATATATATATATATATAAATATATATATATATATATATATATTAGTAACCTATTTTGACATTACCCTTTCCAGAGTTTTTTAAATTACAAGATCATTAAAGTAGAGCTACTGCGCAAGAATACAAGTAAGTGAAACATGGTGATGTTGGTCCGTAGATTTATTTATTATTGATTATTTGTTGTCGTTGCTGTTGAAAAAAAAAATCATCTGTTAAATGATGTTTTATCTCTAATTCGATGCAGACGGTGTGACAGTTTCTGCCTGAGTTTGCATTGCTCCGTTTTTTTTTTTTTTTTTTTTTCAAAAATTTCTTTTGAATTTTTTTTTTTTTTTTTTTATGCATTAGCTGCAAAAATCTATGGACTCCAATATCGAATTTGTAAGACTTTTGCAACTTTCGTTAGATTTTTCGATTAAACAAAGCGAGTTGATGTGCAGTATGGCTTTATAATAGCCAAAATAAATGCGACATTTATTTTTTTCATTTAGCATGGGACCCAATATCGAGTTTGTAAAACTTTTACAACATTCGTTATATTTTTAGAATGAACAAAACGAGCCGATGTACAGTAAGGCTTTATAATAGCCAAAATAACTGTGACCTTTTTTTGTCGTTTGTTTGTAAAATTACGGTGTTACTTTAAGTCGTACACAATTGCAAATAAAAAACCTGGAACTACAGATTTGGAAAAACTGAAAAGAATATGAGATCGTTAATCGTTAAGGGGAAAAATCTGAGACTTAATTAATTTTAGAGAAACAGTACAAAAACTTTTATATAAAAGAAGTTAGAAACAATACATCCAAGTAAAAGACTCATTAATCGAGCATTAGTCGGTAATTAATCAGAGATATTTAGCTGAGAATGAATTATAGTTTGTCTCAAAAAAAATTATACAAACGGAATATATTTTGGTGGTCATTAAAGATATTTAGCTAAGAATGAAAAGTAATTTCTGTTGCAAAAAGCGGAAATTATACAAACGGGATATATGTTATATATTATGTAAACAGAATATATTTCGGTGGTCATTAAAGATATTTTTCTGGGAATGAACAGTAATTTCTGTTACATAAAGCCGAAATTATACAAACGCAATATATGTTATATATTATATAAACGGAATATATTTTGGTGGTCATTAAAAATATTTAGCTAAGAATGGAAAGTAATTTCTGTTGCAAAAAGCGGAAATAATACAAACGGGATATATGTTATATATTATGTAAACAGAATATATTTCGGTGGTCATAAAAGATATTTAGCTGGGAATGAACAGTAATTTCTGTTGCTCAAAAAAATTACAAACGGAATAATGTATTACATATTATATAAACGGAATATATTTTGGTGGTCATTAAAGATATGTAGCTGGGAATGAACAGTAATTTCTGTTGCACAAAAAAAATATAAATATATATATAAACGGAATGTATATTACATATTGTATAAACGGAATATATTTTGGTGGTCATTAAAGATATTTAGCTGGGAATGAACAGTAATTTCTGTTGAAAAAAAAAATATATATAAAAACGGAATATCTATTGGTGGTCATTCAGGAAACTAACGATATACCGTAAGTGTTCGACGGAAATAACCTTGTTGAAAAAGCGAACAGTACCTAAATGCTAATAGGATGAAAAATGAACAACATACGCAAGTTTATTCACGGAAAAACAAACAACACACGGAAACGTTAATGTGATAAAAACATAAACAACATAAGCAAGTAAGCGCCTCAGTGGCGTGGTCGGTATGGTGATGGCATGCCACCTCGATGGCCGCGAGTTCGATTCTCTGACATCCTACTGAGGGGTGAGAGATGTATATTTATGGTGATAGAAGTTCACTCTCGACGTGGTTCGGAAGTCACGTAAAGCCGTTGGTCCCGTTGCTGAATAACCATTGGTTCCATGTAACGTAAAAACACCATACTAACAAACAAACAATAAACAACATAAGCAAGTGTTATAGGGGGGGAAGAGTGGGGCGGCCAGGGAATTGGGAAATAATATATGAAAGTGTCAGTTAAAAGTAAAGGAACAATGCATAAGTGCAATACACAGGCGAGGAGAATCAGAGACACGAATCCCAAAGTAGAATATAATAACTAAGCTAAAAGAAAAGAAAAAACAGCAATAACAATGCTTAAAAAATCTTTTAAAAAATAAATAAAACAATTTTATAAGATCACTGATTAAAACAAAACAAATTTAAAATGAAATAACAGGAACAGCTCCATAGTGGGAACTCAAAGGAATATATAATTACTAATCTGAAAACTCCAAAGAATGAAAGTTCGTATGAGCTTTAATCACAAAAATAAAAATATTAGCGTCAATTGTGCAAGACCACTGATTAAAACAAGTGTGAACGCTCGGTAGGAGCAACCCTAAGGAATACATTTATAAATATATAACAGCTAATCAGAAATAAAAAAAAATAATAATAATAACTAATCAAACTTAAGCACGTAACGACCATAAGCGCCAATGACCACAAGCAGCCCAAAAGGCACAACGTACGAAAGAAAAAGCGTCGACCTAAGAAAAAAAAAAAAAAAAAAGAAACTCCAGCTAAAAAGTGTTACTATACCCTCGCGAGCCCGAGGCAGGGGGAGGGGGAGGGAGAGGGGGGAGGTGAACGATAT
>NC_061088.1:19955507-19963007 GCF_015104395.2 Macrobrachium nipponense | reverse complement strand
TGCGTAAGTCGTTGGAGATTTGTGGTAGCTTATAATAAATGTTAAACTGCGGCAGGCGTTTATTGGTCAAAAAAATGTTTACAACATTTCTCTGCTTCTTTAAAAAAGAAATGACTAAAACATTTTGCTAGGACCTTTTGGGCTGCCATTTCGGTTAATTAGATCATTTTTACTTAGAATATTTCAATTTTTTTCTGAGATATTTTTTACCTTAGGAATATTTTGTCATTTTTCTGAATATTTTTACCTTAAGAATATTTTTTATTTTTCTGAATATTTTTACCTTAGGAATATTTTTCATTTTTCTGAATATTTTTACCTTAGGAATATTTGTCATTTTTCTGAATATTTTTACCTTTTTTAGAATATTTACATTTTGTAATTATTTTTACCTTCGGGGAATATTTTTTTTCATTTTCCTGCTATTTTTACTTAAGGAATATTTATCATTTTTCTGAATATTTTCCTTAGGGAATATTTTTTCATTTTTTCTGAATATTTTTTACCTTAAGAATATTTTTATTTTTCTGAATATTTTTGCCCTTAGGAATATTTTCATTTTCTGAGATTTTTTACCTTAAGGAATATTTTTCATTTTTCTGATATTTTACCTTAGGAATATTTTACATTTTTCTTGAATGTTTTTCCTTAGGAATATTGTCATTTTTCTGAATATTTTTACCTTAGGAATATTTTTCATTTTTCTGAATATTTTTACCTTAGGAATATTTGTCACTTTTCTGAATATTTTTACCTTAGGAATATTTTTCATTTTTCTGAGTATTTTTGCCATAGGAATATTTTTTATTTTTCTGAATATGTTTACCTTAGGAATATTTGTATCTTTGTCTGTTTTTACCTTAGGAATATTTGCATTTTTCTGAGTATTTCATCTTAGGAATCGTCATTTTTCTTAGTATTTTTATCTTAGGAATATTTTTCATTTTTCTGAATATTTTTACCTTACGGAATATTTTTCATTTTTCTGAATATTTTTACCTTAGGAATATTTTTCATTTTTCTGTATATTTTTACCTTAGGAATATTTTTCATTTTTCTGAATATTTTTACCTTTGGAATTTTTTTAATTATTCTGAATATTTTTGCCTTAGGAATATTTTTCATTTTTCTGAATATTTTTACCTTAAAATATTTTTTATTTTTCTGAATATTTTTGCCTTAGGAATATTTGTCATTTTTTTCGAAATTTTCCTTTTTACCTTTTTAGAATATTTTTCATTTTTCTGAGTATTTTTGCCATAGGAATATTTTTAATTTTTCTGAATATTTTTACTTTATGAATATTTTTTATTTTTCTGAGTATTTTTACCTTAGGAATATTTGTCATTTTTCTGAGTATTTTTATCTTAAAATATTTTTATTTTTCTGAATATTTTTACTATAGGAATATTTTTAATTTTTCTGAATATTTTTACCTTAGGAATATTTGTCATTTTCTGAATATTTTTATTAATAAAAATATTTTTTTTTTTATATTTTTCTGATATTTTTACCTATGAATATTTTTCATTTTTCTGAATATTTTTACCTTAGGAATATTTGTCATTTTTCTGAATATTTTTACCTTAGGGATATTCGTTATTTTTCTGAATATTTTTACCTTATGAATATTTGTCATTTTTCTTAGTATATTTACCTTAGGAATATTTTTCATTTCTCTAAATATTTTTACCTTAGGAATATTTTTCATTTTTCTGAGTATTTTTACCTTAGGAATATTTTTTCATTTTTCTGAATATTTTTACCTTAGGAATATTTGTCATTTTTCTGAGTATTTTTACCTATGAATATTTTTCATTTTTGAGTATTTTTACCTTAAGGAATAGTTGTATCTTTCTGATATTTTTATTACCATTTTTTAAAGAAATATTTTTCATTTTTCTTGAGGTACCTTTTTTACTGGGAATATTTTATTTTTCCCAATATTTGTAATTTTTCTGAATATTTTTACCATAGGAAATATTTTCATTTTCTGAGTATTTTTACTTAGGAATATTTTTCTTTTATTTTTTCTGTGTTCTTACTTTTCTCACCCGTCGAATTAAGACTTAACATTAAGTGTTTTTCTCATCAGATATTTTTGCAAATGTTAGGCTTTTCCAAGTGAACGGAAAATAATCACTAAAGTCAATTTTCAGATTAAATAAGATTTTCACAACAATTTCATGGCTTCCTTATAACTGAAAATCGTCTAGAAATATTTCTCAAATGGTATCAAAGAAAAACAGAAGAAACTTGAATGCAACAGAAAATTTCCATTTATATAGTTTGTCTTGATTTACATATTAGATCTTAATTAAAAAATAAATTTTTAATATTTGTTACGTCATCTGCATATCTCGACTTATATTTCATGCAGCTAACTAATAAATTAGATTTAATATAAAAAAAAAATTGAACCGAAAATGATAAAACGAAGATGACTCGAAGTGGTGGAAATAACGGAAGACGTTGAAGTTCATTAGAATTTATTATGACGTGGCCTACAGCTTATTGTGGAATCCGAACCACGTTGAGAAATGAATTTCTATCACCAGAAATAAATTCCTCTGATTCCGCGTTCGCAAAGCAGGAAATCGAAACCGGACCCTGAGATCGGTAGTCGAGCACGTAACCGACTCGTCTAACGAGGAACTTAATTTGAAGTTAATAATTTTTATTTCTGAAATACAGTAAAAGAAACTTAGAGCATGACACTAAGCTAAAGAAGTTAATAAAAAGAATATTTTTCTGAAGTACAGTAAAAGATATTTAGAGCATGACACTAGGCTAACTTTTAGTGATGTAAAATGACAGAATTTGAGATTAAATGTGAAAAATAATAAGCAATCAATATGGAAGGAAATACTGAAATAAAGTACTTCACTTCAAAATGTCGTAATACTAGTGGCATTTGGGTAGGTACTGGAGGTGGAGGGTTGCTATGGGGGTATTGGGAAGGGCAGGAATTATGGGGTGGGCGAGGGGCAGCCCCTTTAGTAGCAAGATAAATAAAAGCATGAATAAGTGTTTCATCAGAGCAAATGTACATAACAAAGGAGCCTACACTTATCTCCGTAGTCCCTTCACTGCACCCTACGTGGTGCGCTGTAGGCATTGCTTAATGGTCTTTGCAGCGTCCCTTCTGCCGCTAGCTGCAACCTCTTTCATTCCTTTTATTGTGCCTCCGTTCATATTCTCATTCTTCCACCTGACTTTCCACCCTCTCTGACAATTGATTCAAAGTGCAACTGCTTTGAGGTTTTCCTCCTGTTACACCTTTCAAAACTGTTAATTTCCCTTTCAGCGCTGAATGACCTCAGGGGTCCTAGCACTTGGCCTATGGCCTATATTCTGTAGTCTATTCTATTCTAATAAAAAGTGAAATTAAAAGGATGTTTAAAACGTCTAAAAAAACAAATACTTACTAAAAGAACGAGATCTTCCTCACAGCAAAGATGGTGGGAAAGGAAGCCAGAGGAACGAAACCGTCGGAACTCAAAGGGTCGGAATGGCTTAGGGATTTCGTTAAGTGGGGGTTGGGGGGCGGGGATTTGATTTTAAAGTGGAGGGTGGTGGCACCCCCTCCAAGGCATGGGTGAAGGTTAGGAGGGGTGGCAGCCAATAGGCATTCTTTATCCAGAACAGATGGAGAAGGACACCAGCGAGATTTATCATCTTGGCCCATGGTCAAGTTTAAAAGATTTTTTTTTTTTTTGTATTTGAAAATTTTTATTTAATGTCAACGTGTTTTTGTTTCTTTGCTTGTTAAGTCTATGCATTAACATCATTGTTACATCATGGGCTCCTCTGATCAGTTTAACAACGTCTGGGTTGGTCATTTTTTGGCTGGATGACATAAGGTGACATAAAGGTATTAACTACCGCAGGTCTCTCTTTCAATGAATTTAAGCAGTCTTGGCTATGGTCAGTCTTTGGGTGGGATGCCTACTAATCTATTCCAAAATACCTATGACGTATGAGGTGTTGTGACATTTGCAGGACTCGCAACCTCACGCCAAAAGTCAATGTTTGGAAAATAGAAGATGGCAGAGACCTTGAGGGTCTGTTGTGATTGGAAATTGATATTAGTGAGACCTGAATAAGTGAGAGAGAGAGAGAGAGAGAGAGAGAGAGAGAGAGAGAGTGTGTGTGTGTGTGTGTGTAGTTTTTTGCCTTTTGCTTGTTCTCTCAAGTCATGGGATTCGGTCCCTGCTTCTGTTTTCCTTTGAATTTTACACTGAATACAGGACTGGGTTCACCCCCGACGAAGATTAAAACCATAAACACTCCCTCTCTGTGAGAATAGATTAGAACACGGAAGAAACAAAGAATTTCTGTAGTATGTAAGAAGCAGACGAGAAAGAGCAGGCTAAACGCTGTTAACTCTCAAGTTCCTAATTCTCGCCCCAGGTTGGGTTACTGCTTGTATTGCTCCTATCATGGCACACTGTAGACGCCTCTTCTTAGGACCCAGCCTCTTTCCTTTTTATTATTTTCGTTCCGTCTGGTCTTTTACCACTTGGCTGTCCAGCTTCTTTATCTCTGCCTATGAGAGTCTAGAAATATGACTAGGCTGTCGAGTTAAGCTTCTCAATAATAATAATAATAATAATAATAATAATAATAATAATAATAATAATAATAATAATATCTGATTCAGAGTGACTTATGTCCTCTTCTTTGTCCGTGATCTAAAGTTAAATAATTTTAACTTAATAGGAAGTATAATAACGTGATAAATAATCAGGTAACGTAAATAGACTATCGGATTATGCGAGATACGAGAAGTTAACCTAACATACAAACATGAGAATTAAAAGATAATCTGATAACAAACTGATAACGTAGTACAGTAGATAACCGGGTAATTAGATAGATAACCGAAAACCTTCCTGGATAATCGGATAATGTAATGTATGATCAGATATTCATAATGAATGATAACGAAGGGTAGTAAATGAATAATGTAAGAAATAGGTAACTAGTTATATAATGGAATATTAAGTAGAGACAATATCATTATTAAGCAATATTGCTTTTTTATTGCTTGAAAGAATTTTGGCAGATCATACCCGTTAGACATGTTCCTTATGAAGGTAATTAACTGTAAATAAAAGTAATTCGGTAAAAAATTATTATAAATCAAGTAGAGACAATATCATTATTATTGCTTTTTTATTGCATGGAAGAATTTTGGCAGATCATACCCTGTTAGACATGTTCCTTATGAAGGTAAATAACTGTAAATAAAAGCGATTCGGTAAAAAATTCTCATCAATAAAGATGAAATAAATAAAATCCAGTCAATTTTCTTTTAAAATTAGATCACTGTCTGGATGACCGAGCGCATTTGACACGGGCCCAAAAAAAGTCTATTGTCATTGTCCTTCCCCGGCCTTTGCCTTGGGAATACCAAAGTAGGGGTCAATTCGGACATTATTGTTGGCAAATGCACGAATTTTCGGCACCCCTAACACACCCCACCCCACCCCCACCCCCAACCCCCCCCTCTCTCTCTCTCTCTCTCTCTCTCTCTCTCTCTCTCTCTCTCCTTCGTTTGTTCGTCTCTGCGTTTCTGTCGTTCATGTCGGTGGGACAAGGTGCATGTAGAGGGTAAGGGCTTCTCTCTCTTCTTCTCTCCCTCTCTCTCTGTGTGAGTGAGAGTACACGAACGTTCACACTAGCTGCATGTGTTTAGTGTTACTAAGGTCTCTCTCTCTCTCTCTCTCTCTCTCTCTCTCTCTCTATATATATATATATATATATATATATATATATATATATATTGTGAGTATATCACTGTTCACGCTAGCTGCATGAATCAGTGTTACTGCTCTCTCTCTCTCTCTCTCTCTCTCTCTCTCTCTCTCTCTCTCTCTCTCTCTCTCAGTACAAAACTGTTCATGCTAGTTGTATGTGTCAGTGTTACTGAGGTTTATCCCTCTGGTACGTTTCTTGTTTACAAAAAAAATTAAACAAAATAAAACAAAAATGATGATAGAAAAATAAATTAATACTCTATATGAAATAGTTGATACCTATAATATGTATATATACGTATATATTGCTCAAACATATCCACGGTATATAAAATAATTAGATAAAACTATTGAATAAAGTAAAATGAACATAATAACCGCATAAACTTGAAAAATAAAGTGGCAGACTGCAACCAAAAGTAATGACACAAGAAAGATACAAAAATATAAAAATTAGAACATCGAGATCTCATACCGAATGTGAGGTTTCCAAAGATGGAAAATCTTCCAGTGACTGAATGGATTACCAATTTCTCGTCATGTTTTGCGAACTGCATTATAACTACACCTCCTTAGGTAGTTTCCTATGCAGAATTACTTACCCAGATGTTATACCTTGATTCGCTTTGAAATTTTATTACTCCCTTTTATCACTGTCTGTACTGGAAACTTATATGTTATTATTGTCAAGAATCAAACAAAAACTTCTTTCAGTTTTCTTCTGAAGATTGAAAAAGAAACCCACAAAATCACTTTGTAACTTGTTTACTTCTAAGTATTTACATTTACTTGGAAGTAAACAAGTTACAAAGTGATTTTGTGGGTTTCTTTTTCAATTTTCAAGAATGCTAAGTCATTAACGATTTACTGCAAAATAGGTTAGCCAGGCGTTCAGTCTTAAATCGCTTTGAAATATTATTACTATCTTGTATTATCATACATACTGTAAACTTATGCGTAATGATTCCGGTCAGAGATATGTATTTCTGGTGTTAGAAGTTCACTCTCGACGTGGTTCGGAAGCCACGTAAAGCCATTGGTCCCGTTGCTGTATAACCACTGGTTCCACGCAACGTAAAAACACCATACAAACAAACAAACTAGAAATAAGCGCTCATTAGCTAGAATCCTTGTAACATTGTCGCAGCTGTGTTGTTAAATGCGTGTTGCCAAAGGTATACACTTCAGCAGTAAAGTCTTAATCTTATTCGTGTATCTTCCTGTCATATAACATTCAAAAACTTTTAACCGCCTCCAGCTGTTTTCATTTCTTTGAGGTTTATTTATTTTTCCTCCATTCTGTCACGTAAAAATAGTCTTTACATACCTTTCCGTGATTATTGTGCCAGTTGATTATTTCTCATTTAATGGTTACTCGGTACTCGAAAATTATGTCTTAGTAAAAGTGCAACTGTGGTACTCGGTGTTTTGGGTCTGATGTCTTCAGTAATAATATGAACTATATTGCGCCTTCCTACTGTAATATCCATCGGTATATTACATATAAACGTATATATATACATATATATATGTATATACTATATATATATATATATATATATATATATATATATATATATATATATATATATATATATATATATATACATATATATATACATATATATATATATGAACTTGATCACGTAAAATTTTGAAAACGTGATGTATATATAAGGTTCGTGAAGACCGGAAGATCTCGGCAAGTTCTCTTTTTTGTTTTTCATTTTTCCTCCGT
>NC_061088.1:19933007-19948007 GCF_015104395.2 Macrobrachium nipponense | reverse complement strand
CGAAAGATCCATTCAGGGCATATGCCCTACACGAGTGCCCGATGCCGGATCGAAAAACTCCTTGGCTCAAATTTCCACATGAAGCTTTATTCAGTTTTTTTTTCATTTGCGACTTTTTATGTATATTTAAGTATATTCATATTTAAGTCTTTGCCTTACGGGAGTGATTTAATGCCCCATCTAAATAAAAACAAGTAAATACTTGTATTACAGAAACCTGGCAATTTGTGTGTAGCTGAATACAAAACAACTGGAGAACCATATTGGTAATGAAATATATTTACATGTATTTATGTATTTACTTATTAATCTATTTATGCTTCTTTGTTTACTTATTTATTTATTCATCAATAGTTACAATGGTTTCTTGGTAAGTTTCTTTATACTTTATTGACCTCTGCTACTGGAGTTATGGAAAGCGCTTGGACCTTACGTAATTTTCGCTTACTCGAAGAGTAAGCCTACAAACTACTTGTTGTCGTTGTTGTTGTACTTATACTTGTTGGGGGTAGGAAAGGTCTATGGAGGAGCCTAAAAAGGTCAGAAAAAATGTGTTTCGCATTGAGTTAAAGATACAGGAATTTTAGGGTAGGATATTTATGATTTATTTATCAGAATGAAAATGTAAATAATAAATAATGTGTGTGTTAAATAGTACAGAAATTTTTTTTTAAATAAAATATAGCGTATTTATTTTAATTTTCGTTGATGAAACAAGGGTGCATTTAACCGCAGATTTTATCACGCTTCAATTTACGTTAAAAGTTAGGAATATAATGTTTACAACTAATGCATAAGGGGAAAATCTTGCACGTGTCTCGAGTAAGCTGGAGGTCTGATCACAGCTTGTTCTAGCTCATTCTTTCCACCACTCAGATATTCCCATCATTAAAATTTGTTTCGGGTATGAATGAAAAAATTCAGTGTGGTTGTTAGCTCATTCATCATCTAAAGTTTCTCGCTTTCCAAACGGCTCGTAAATCAGTATAAAAGAAAATATAAAATTTTAGGGCATTGGTAAAGGATATGTGCTGCATCCCTTCTGCCCCTAACTGCGCCCAATTTTTAGCCTTTCACTTTACCTCCATTCGCCCTTCCTTTCTTTCTTCAGTCTTGCTGTTCAACCTCTCTAATTATGACTTCGTAATATAATTGGAATTTTCTCCAAGTTCCACCTTAAGGTCTTTGTATTTCATTTCTGCTGTCCAACCACTCCAACTCCCTCTTTCCACCGTCTTAAGCCTGATTGGCCGGAAGTGTCCCAGTGCTGTCATTGACAGCCCAAATTTCAGAATGAAAATCAGTAGAAAACTCCATAAAAAAACAAAACATAAGATGGATTTATTGACTTTTCGAACTAAAACACGCTAATAAAAATGTTTTGCATATTGGAGCGTAAACAGCAAGTCAGCAACAACTATAATTGATCAGGAAATGAAAATAAACGAAATGAACGGAATGTTGATGTAAATAGCGATAAGAAGGGCATAAAATGGTCGATAACAACTATACGAAGCGAAAAAAACAGTATTAAGAGAATATTTTTCGTTCTCGCTACAGGGAAATGGACATATGGAGACACTTGAATTCGGGGAAACAAATCTGTTTGAATATTAGTGGTTTTAGAAGGCCAGATGATGTTTTTCGATCTAGAGGCAGAATGCAAAGGCACCTTAATGTCTTTGTCATATCATGCATATATATATATATATATATATATATATATATATATATATATATATATATATATATATATATATAATATTATATATATCATTATTAACAGCTAATGAACTCTTCTTATTAATAAGAGCTAATTATTTATGTCACTGTCTTTTTACTGATAACTGCTAATAATAAATTTTTTATTAATAGAAGCTAATTTGCTTCACTCTTTTCAATAATAACACCTAAGATTTGTTCCACTGCCTTTCATTAATAGCTGCTAATAACTAGTTTCACTGTCTTTTCATTAATAACAGCTAATTATTTATTTCACTGCCATTTTGTTGATAACTGCTAATAATTCTTTTTATTAGTTGTAACTAATAATTTGTTTCACTGCCTCCATTAATAACACCTAATAATTAATTTGTACTACAAAACATGATATCCATATAGAGAAAGCTCTCTCTCTCTCTCTCTCTCTCTCTCTCTCTCTCTCTCTCTCTCTCTCTCTCTTCCTTCCTTGCTCTGTGACAAGTATAATCATATTAGCCACTAATGTCAACTTGAAGCGGCGGAATTGCGTTTAACGTTTCAATCACCACGTTATTGCATTATCCCCAGCCTCAATTACGAGAATTTTTACACCAGCTTGACGACAATCACCAAATTTTTCACTTGAATCTGTGATTGGATAATGGCATTATGGGTCCTCCCGGAGAAAGAGGAAGAAGAGGAGGAGGAGGAGGAAGAAGAAAAAGAAGAACAGGAGGAGGAGGAAGAAGAAGAAGAATAAGAAGAAGAAGAAGAGGAGGAGGAGGAAGAAGAAGAAGGAAAAAAGAAAAAGAAGAAGAAGAGGAGGAGGAGGATAAGAGGAAGAAGAGGAAGAGGAGGAGGAGGAAGGAGAAGAGGAGGAGAAGGAGGAATAGAAGTGGAGGAGGAAGAGGAAGAAGAAGAGAGGAGGAGGAAGAAGAAGAGGGAAGGAGAAAGAGGGAGAAGAGGAGGAGGAGGAAGATGAAGAAGGGGAGGAGAAGGTGGAGGAAGAGGAAAAGGAGGAAGTTAAAGAGAAAGAGGAGGAGTAGAAGAAGGGGGAAGAGGAAGAAGAGAAGGAGGAACAAGAAGAGCCACAAAGGAGTAACTAGAGGAAAAGGAGAGAAACAAGAAGAAGAAGAGGGAGGAGGAATAAAAGAGAATAATGTATCGCTACAAGAATCCGATACATTTGGCCCAGCTCCGCCTTCTTTTGTTTTCCCCTGAATTTATCATCATTCGAACCGAATCGAAATGAAATGAAAGGAGGACCATTGACGTCTGCGTCGCTTTGATTTCTATGTCCATATGGTATCATTTTAATTGTAATAATCCTCATTTACAATTTGCTACTCTCTCTCTCTCTCTCTCCTTTTGTACCAACAACCCTCTTTCTTCCTCGGCCCTCATTGTCTCCCCTCATCGCCTCCCCTCTGTTCTCCCCCAACGATAACTGCCGGCCAGGAATAATTACGTATAAGATAAGCCACCAATAAAAAAAGAAGACACCGTCCGCCAATGACCAATTGGAACTATCAATAGATGACCGAAGATAAAACAAAGAGATCTCACGTTTTCCAGCCCTGGCTGCCTTGAGACCCCGGAAGACTCCCCCTCCCCCACCCCGCTGTCCAGGAGACCCCGATCGGAAAGGACCAATCGTAACGCGGCGAGAAGTAACCCGAGAGTTGTGATTGGCCGGAACTCGGCGCCGTTGTGGGTGTCTGTGACCGAAGGGGTTTTTGTTGCCAATTTATGATGGCTACTGGAAATGGGATCAGGAAATTGGTGACTGCAGGGAATGACGGACGGAGCAGGACGAAAGAAGGTCGTTCGGCGTAGCAAGTTCTCTCCGCAATTGCGTTTTCGGCGGGGGAGGGGGAGGGGGAATGGGGAGAGTTCCAGGGGCGCGGGAGGCGGCAGTATCTCCGCCCTCCCGTTGTCTTATATCAATACCAGTGCCATCCTGATGACACCGGGAGGGCCATTCGCTCTCCTTCGGCAAACTTTCCATCCTTCCCGCAGATGTTTCATTACCGGTTTCAGTATTGGTTGCAGGAAAAAAAAATCGGTCGCAAAATGGCCCTATTTGTCGAGAATTTGGTCTTAATTTGCGAAAAACTGCACTTTGACATAATTCAAGCTGTAAACTGTTTGATCAAGTGTAGTACTACTGTATATCATGCCTTTGGCATTTAGTGAGCTGGTCTTCTGTAATATCGGTAGGACCTATGGCACGCCAGACCCCTCCACCATTCTCAGATATTCGGAGGCAACTGGAGCAATGTTTTTGTGTTTTTCCCTCTTATTCTTCCTCGAAACAGAAATCCTATTAATTTACAAAGAGGCGAAGTTAGACGACGCCAGCGCCTTCATAAAACGTTCTTCCGTAGGCCCAAGAGCAGCAGCAGCAGCAGCAACAAAGACCACCAGGAAGGAAGGCGGAGGCCGAACGGCAATAACCGGGACAGGGAGATCGAAAAGTGGAGGACCACTCAAGAGGCCATTTACAGCAGACCGGGATTAGTCTTGCAAAGCCTCCCGACGAGATTCTCTCCCGCGGCACACCATGATGACAATCGCAATAGACATTGGCAGCCTTCCCCTTCAACGCCTACGGCAGTATCCCCCCCTAACACTATCTCCCTCCCTCCCCAACCCCTCCCCTATCCTACTACACACACCCTTGGAACCCTACAAATCTTTGCCCTTTTTTTAGCACATCTGGTACAGAGTGGTTTGGATGTCTGTTTATAGAGAGCGACGCTCTCTTCTTTGCGTTCTGCAGAGCCGTTCGAGAGGCAAAACCTGCCATTACTACTACTAATACCCTCTTTTCGATATTCTTTAACTACATTGTTATTCTTACGTATAAAACAAATCAGTGTGCAATGACATCAAGCAGACATGAGACATGAAAGCTCATGTTACCTCCCTAAATCTATTATCGCTTCCATCGCCTTCTAATAAAGTACCAATATGTCTAAAAGAAGCGCCGCGTGGCCTTTCGGAATGTCCAATCCACGTGGCCATAACTGCATAGTATATCCCCCCTTCGCATAACAACCCCTCTACCCTACTCGCCCCCCCCCCCCCCCCCAACAACTTTCCCCTTCCCTAACGCCTACGCAAACATCAACATGGTCTCTTCCTCTCACCCATAACATCAGTTTTTTCTTCTTTTTTTGCTGGTGTACCAGAAAGCTACTGTGGGAAAAAGGGGGAGGTGGTTGGACGGAGTGGTATAGGAGGAGGCTGAGATACAGGGCCTGGAGGAGGAGGAGGAGGAGGGTGAGGGTGAGGAGGAGGAGGAAGACACTGTGGTCGTGTCCGTGATCGGTTTAATTGTCGTCGGGAGACCCTCGCGCTGTCCCTCTCCGGCCATATCTGAGGCAAGAAGACCGATAATGACCCTCCCTCGGAGACACTTGTCACCTTCAGGGGGATCCGACGGACGGAGAAAGAGAGAGACAGAGAGATAGAGATAGAGAGAGGGAGAGAGAGAGAGAGAGAGAGTGATGTCAAAGGAAATGCAAAGGAGAAGGGGGCGTGGGGTGGCGAGGAATAGGGAAAAAGAAAAACAGAGACGGGGAAAGATATGGAGGGGAGGAGACGAAATATGTGAGGGCTTATGGATTCTTCTTTTGTTATATATTTTCTCTTTATTTACCTACTGTCGTTTTCTTCTTTATGGGGCAGTTCTTTATCAAGGTTTTTATTTGTTTTTACCTCATATTCTTTAGCTGACATTCCTCAGCATTCAAGTTGACTACTTTCTTACGCGTTTTTTTATAAACACCACACCCCCGCCTCCCCCTCCCCCTCCCCCTCCCCCTCCCCAACCCCCAACCCCCGGGTCTGGGGTAGACTAGGCATATGGTTGGGCTCTTTTCCAATTGAAAACAAAATACTTTCATTACATTATATTTTATTCCTTTGGCGACTTTCCTTAACACTTTGTTAACTTCCTCATGTACTTTCTTTTGCGTGATTTTGTAAGTACGAAAATCTCCGGGTCTGGGCTAGATAGGGGCATTTGGTTACGCACTTTTCTATTAGTGGGAGAAAGTAGTAATGGCTGTTATCATTATTATCATTATCGTTAATATTATTATTGTTATTATTATTGCTGTTATTGTCTTTTTTCTTTTGTTGTTGCTTTATAATTATTGTCGGTCTCCGTAAGGAGTTAGTGCCGTTAGGGCATCTCTTGTGGTGCACTGTAGGCAATACTTAAGGGTCTTTGTTACGTCCCTTCCGCCGGAAGTTGTAGCCTCTTTCACTTATTTTACTGTACCTCCCTTCATATTTTCTTACTTCCATCTTACTTTCCACCCTCTCTAAACAGTTGTTTCATAGTACAACTACGAGGTTTTCCTCTTGTTACACCTTTCAAACCCTCTTACTGTCAATTTCCCTTCCAGCGCTGAATGACCTCATAGGTCCCAGCGCTTGGCCTTTGGCCTCGATTCTATATTCTGTTTTGTTCTGTCATTGCCACTACTGCCATCGCTTATATCTATTTACCTCCTCCTCCTCCTCCTCCTCCTCTTCTTCCTCCTCCTCCTCCTTTCCTCCTTCCTTTCTTCCTTCCTTCCTTCCTTCCTCCTGCTTCCTCCTCCTCCTCTTCTTCTTCTTCTTCTTCTTCTCCTTCTTGAGATCTTTACGCTCCATTAACTCTGCTCGCTCTTTCTCAAGTTTCGTATTAAACCAGATGATGCAGTGATATTCGCCTAAGCTGGAACAGATACGCAATTAAATCTATTGGCGCCTCTTCAATTTTTTTTTTAAATTAAAAAAAATGAGAGACTGATTCGGAAGATAACATTTTCTCTCGGGCGGGTGGGGAGGTTTATTAGGACATCTGTATATAGTACGTCCAGGACTTATTATTATTATTATTATTATTATTATTATTATTATTATTCTTGTTGTTTAAAACCCATATTTGTTATATATTAAAATATATTTCTATGTAAAAAGACAAAGACTTTCGCAACACCGTTCGAAAGTATTTGTTTTTTTACATAGAAATATATTTTGACATATAATTGTGGATTTTTTAACAATTTGTTTTCACGAGACTGTGAATTTCTTAACATTATTATTATTATTATTATTATTATTATTATTATTATTATTATTATTTAATGTCAAATTTTGTGAACGTAAAGAAGCGAGATACGGGAATGCACATCAGCTCGTATCGTGTTTGGAAGATGTGATATAATAAAAAAAAATTTAAACATTAAATTGTTATTGAACTTCTCCCTTGAAGTGTTAACACTGATAATGATGAATCAACTGGTCTTTGTTAATCTTTAACGACGTCATCATCGTCACCATCGCAATCAATAATTATATTAAAATATTCATCGTTGTTATAAACATAGTGTACAGTGCCAGAGGTACTATTAATATTGATTTTCATTTTATATCTGACCCCTGTCATAAGAACATTTTTTCCTATCTTTGCTCATTGTTAGCATTTGCTACTACAGTAGATTCACATCAACCGTGCATCTGATTTCTAGGCCAGTCCCTTACGACGCTCCTGATTGGTTGTTGATAAGTCAATCACAGGGCTGGAAACTCTCAGTCTCTCTCTCGAGAGAGTTCACACAGGCAGGATGTATGTTCCACCTTTCCTGAGGGATACGTCTTTCAAAATCATAGGAGAGATGGAACATACATCCTCTCTATGTGAACTCTCTCGAGAGACTGAGATTTCCAGCCCTGTCACTGGCTTATCAACAGCCAATCAAGATCGTCGTAAGGGATTGGCCTAGACATCAGATGCACGGTTGATGTGAATCTACTACAGCATCTGACTCCGTAGTGGGTTAGTGCTGTCAGTGCACCTCACGTAGTGCACTGTAGGGATTGCTTAAAGTTCTTTGCAGCGTCCCTTTGGCCCGTAGTTACAACCTCTTTCATTCCTTTTTCTGTACCTCCGTTCATATTCTCTTTCCTCCATCTAACTTTCCACTCTCTCTAACAATTGTTTCAACTGCGAAGTTTTCCTCCTGTTACACCTATCAAACCTTCTTACCATTCACTGCGATTTTCCTCCTGTTACACCTATCAAACCTTCTTACCATCCACTTCCTTTTCAGCGCTGAATAACCTCGTAGGTCCCAGCGCTTGGCCTTTGGCCTAAATTTTATAATCCAATCTATTAGCATCTGATAGCCAGTGTCAGTGACTAATTAATTCTGTAAAACGAACGAATAGGAGATTAAGATTAACTATATTGAGAATCAAACGTTTTAGAAACTGAGATCCAAGGTTTGAGAGAGAGAGAGAGAGAGAGAGAGAGAGAGGAGAGGAGGAGAGATAGAGAGAGGATGAGGTATGAGAGAGAGACGAGGATAGAAGAGAGGAGAGAGAGAAACAAAAATCTTTGTAGACGAAACTTTCATTGTACTACTCTTTATCAGGCTCACTGCCATCCTCGATAATTGGTAGGTAGTAATAGTAGGAACAGTAGCAGCGGTAATAGTCGCAGTTATTCCTCTAAAACTTCTTGAGTTAATGGAGATTCTATTATTAGCTTTTGGAAGGGGACAGTCGCCCCCCACTTTACAGACCAATAAAAAACGCGGTATGCGTATTTATTTTCTTTAGACTACTAATATTTGAATATTTTAATGACCTGGAACTTTGACAATCTGACATTAAATATTTAAATGACCTTGAACTTCTAACAATCAATCTGACATTGAATATTTAAATGACCTTGAACTTTGATAATCGATCTGACTTTCAATATTTAAATGACCTTGAACTTTGACTCTGACCTCCAAATTTTCACGAGGGACGTTGGTCCCATTTACACCCAAACCCACCCTCCCCCTTTCCCCGCCTCTCTTCCTCTTCTCTTCTCTCTCTCTCTCTCTCTCTCTCTCTCTCTCTCTGTGAGGCGTTGGAATTCTCTTCTCGCTCCTGTTTTTCCCGAGCCCACACTGTCCCCTAGAAGTTTCATTCCTGCTGAGACGAAGTTTCTGGAAGGATTGTGGTGATGGTGCAGTCCCATCGTTGAAACTTCAGAAGTTTCGACTTGGTCCAATTGCCTTTTATTCTTCTTCTTCTTTTTTAGGAAATAATTATTTTGGAACATTTGTTATCCTAAATTGCGATGCATATCGATACATTCTTTTATATATTATATAATCCCTATGACGTAATATATTGTAAATACCATTGGCATCTTAATGTCCACGAGCGCATCCATTTAGTTTTATATATATATATATATATATATATATATCTATATATATATATTATATATATATAATATATATATACGCATATATAGTCACTGGCAAATTGAGGACGGGATTTTGCGTGGATATTTAGATAATGCGTTATTTTATATATTTCCCGTTCGACGTATTATGACGCTGTAAGTACTAATTCTTCCTTAAGTTTACGACAAAGGTTCCAAAATGAACGTCTAACTGACTACATGTATAATACTGCCTCCCAATTCCACAATTTGTAAGAAAACTCCAACTCCAAAAACACGAGTCCCTCGCGAACTTTTTTCCCATTTTCTTTTTCTTTCGTTTTCTTTCTTACTTTTTTTTTGTGGTAGGGCTCCCGTGATTCATCATTACATTATCGGTCGAGGCTGACAACTTCATTATAATCGATTGAATGACGGAATTTGGTCACAATCATCCTGCAGATTTATCGCCCGACCCTCTCAGTCCCTCTCCATCCACAGCGACGTAAGAAGAAGAAGAATGGATGTTCCCCGGGATTTTGCGCGCGTCTTTGAATGAAAGCTCCTGCGCAAAGATTAATTTTCTTATTCAGCGTCGTTGTAAGTTGGATTCGGTATTCTGGATAAGGAATTTTTTGCGTCAAAGTGATTCGTTCTTGTTGGGGTCTTCTATAACGTAATGCTGAGCATATTCGTTAAGTGGCATCTCAAGTCTTTTTGGATGCTACTTTGGCTTATACTACTTCGAGGTACTATATAGTACTAAACACCGTAGGGTAAATGTAAAGTAGACGGCCGCACGAAGATATCGTTTATTAATATAATTTGTCGATGACACAATATAGAAATGGGGGTGTGTAATACTTTGATCCCCGAAGGGCTAGTACTAAACACTGCAGCCAATGGAGCTTTCGCCATAGCACTAGTACGTCGGAGTAGGTGACGCGAAGAGAACAAGCCCAAGTATGACCTGTTTGTGTGTGTGTGTGTTTTTTTTTATTTTTTTTATGGAATAGCTGTGCAAGAGTTAATTCCATTCAATGGTATAGGTAGAATAATTATTCTTCTTATGTTTTTGGGCGGTCGAAATGGGGGTTGTATTTTATAACGAATTGCCGATGATATTCGTTAAGTGAAACTTAGAGTGTTTGTAGTAAGGGCTCTTATACGCGATACGTGGGCAAGAATGGTTTTGGCCAGTCAAAGATATACTTTGACTCTGGTTTTGGCGATCAGTGTCAAGGTATGGCATCGAAGCACGCAAGTTAGCAACTATTCAGCTCAATCGCAGCTGGCCAGGAAGCGTAGTAGGTGGCTCAGCGCTTCTGTCTACCCGAGCAGTTTCCGAACACAGTTTCGGCACCATGCTTTGAAACCATACTTGGCCAAGTATCGAGTATAAGAGACCTAAGTGTGTTGGATTAGTTCGGTTCGGTTGTAAACGGAATTCTCGTCCTCTTTCTCTCCTCCTCTGATGCTGCTATCGGAGTAAGTTCTTGAGACTATCACAAAAGAGCGAAAATATTATTAAGTGGCAACTCGCCTTCATGTTTTACTGTTTGTGTACGTGCGTGTGTATGTGTGTGTGTGCGTGTGTCGGGCAACAGCGATCGCGGGGGGATATATATTAATCAAAGCCGTTTGATGGTGGCTTTAGCTCCCACTCGTTAAACATCGTAGCCGAAAAGATGTGGCTGGAGTGGCAGGAGAGGTGGTGATTAATGAACTCACTGTCGCCTGCGGGACAGCAACCTCTTATCACCGCACCCCACTTTAGGGTCAAAATCCCACGCTAAACATCGCAAAATTCGACCTTAATCATTAAATTTCCAAAGGCCCTTGTTCCCTATGATCTCGAGCGGTGTTTTCCCCCGTTATTAAATAGATAATGTCGGCGGGTGAAGTTTTTTTTTCCAGAAGTTTTTTACTGTCATCCAAAGGTCTATTATAAACGAGGAGTCTCTTAGACATGACTGTTATTGTTTGGCGGGGCATAAAAAAAAAACATATATATAAACCCCTGGCCGGAGATAATGGTTTATGACGCCTTAAGGCTTTTGAACAACAGTTGATATATATATGTATATGTATATATATATATATATATATATATATATATATATATATATATATATATATATATATATATATATAGTATATATGAATAATTATTAGATCACCGTCATTCACATAGATTATTCGAGCTACAAATGTCCTTTAATATTTTTATTCTCTCTACCTCAGAATTAATATATTTTTTCCGAAGGGGAATTTTTTAGTTGATAATAATTTCGTCCTCTCGTGGGTTCGAACAGCCCCCCAGCGGACAGAAAAGAAATCAGGACTTCAGTGACGTTATCGATTCGGCTATATATATATATATATATATATATATATATATATATATATATAATATATATATATATATATATATATGTGTGTGAATATATATATATATATATATATATATATATATATATAATGAACTACATGAGCACGTGTTTCATAGCAATATATATTTCTGACTCACATCGGGAGCGAACTTGGTCTGCCGAGTGGCAGGCCATGAAGATTGTGAACTTCAGTGTGGGTTATTAACAAAACAAGTAAAAAATGCGCCGAAGGAACCTAGTTTTCTGTACAGCGTATAGTGCTGTATAAAAGCTACGACCGGCAAGCGCTCCCCAGATGCGGTTGAGCGAAGGTGCGTCGCAAGCCTCCGAAAAACGCTGCCAGACCCACGATCCATGGCTACCTTAATCTAAACTAACATAAAAAAAAAAAAACTACCGAGGCTAGAGGGTTGCTGTTTGGCATGTTTGATGACTGGAGGGTGGATGATTTGCATACCAATTTGCAGCCCTCTAGCCTCAGTAGTTTTTAATTAGGATCTGAGGGCGGGCAGAAAAAGTGCAGACGGACAGACAAAGCCACCTCAATCGCTTTCTTTTACAGAAAACTAAAAAGGGACTTTACTCATTCAGAAAGGCTTCGTTATACCTTTCAAATCTTGCTTTGACATTGCTTAGTATAAGTTAAAGATTTAACTTTTTCCGCACATCAACTTACATTTCTGCGCTTGTCTTCAGGTTAGATTGTATATATATTATATATATATATATATATATATATATATATATATTATATATATATAGTATGTATGTGTGTGTGTATTTGTGTGTGCGCGCGCGCGTGTATGTGTGCATCCTTGTACTCGTATATATGTCAAGATAATATACATGCAGATCAGACGAGGATGCTATTTAAATGCTTTACTTCCAAAGAGGTGATTCGTAAATATATTGCATTCAAAAAATAATTGTATAATTCAAAATCAGAATAAGAATTATATTAATAACAAATTTAATACTTAGCATCCAGAAAATATTGCTACGTTAACCAAAGCGGGAAAAATAATGCATTAGAAATTTCATGAAGCAATAGTTCAAATTGAATTTGTCTTAGAGAGAGAGAGAAGGTTGGGGGGTGGAGACACCTATTAGTGGTAGATAGCAGAGGAAAAGAGAACACTTAGAAGAATAAAAAGAGAGAGAGTAAAGAAAAAACCTATAGGGTGGCCAAAACGTGACTCTGGCGCCTCTATTAATTTGACAATTTATTCCAATTTATTTTCCAGGTTCTTTTGCCCCTCTTTTGAACCGCCTCCGTTCCGGTGCCTGTGGCTACGTGGCTATTAGAGAGAGAGAGAGAGAGAGAGAGAACGGGCCCGCCCACAGAAAAAGGGAATTTCACCTACCACTTAGAAAGAATCTCTCTCTCTCTCTCTCTCTCTCCCCCCCCAAAAAAGACCTAAAACCTACAGCTTTATTGTGAACGCATATTATTACTTGCGCATACAGACGTATGCACGCACGCATACACGAATATATATGTATATATTATTATATATATATATATATATATATATATATATATATATATATATATATATATATATATATACACATACGTATATATACACGCTGTCTTTATATAGCCCAGACCCGATTGAGCAAGGATAAAAAAATGAAAGGGAAATTAGGAGATTATATCCTGAGCGGATATACGATTATCAAACTCAGGAAAAATAGGGTTAGGAGAAAATGTTACGCCAAAGAAGTCTTGTATGAAGCGGTTAAAAAAATGGCTTTACGTAAATGATCTAACTATGATAATTAAATCCGGGTGGATCTTTCTTCTTTGTCCGTCCCCGGGCTAGGTAGGGGATCGGGAGGGTAGGGGAGACATGAAACATCCCACCCTCCTCCTGCAAACCTGTTTGTCCGCCTCGGGAGGTGGCGGAGTAGGTTGGGGATCGGGAGGGTAGGGGAGAGACATAACGGGCAGCGCCGGGTTTCAGTTCCAGCGCAGCGTATCGCGCGTCGTCAAACTCGTAAGGAGTAAAGAGCGAGTTTGACGAATAAGAGTTTCTGGATAGAGTCTGATAAAACGCCTTAATTAAGGTTACAAGAGGCGGCCAAAAATAACCCAAAAGTATTCTGTGGTAAGTGAATGAGAAGCAAGTTTCCCGCAGATCTTGTAAAACGAAAACATTAACACTGACCCAAAACAAGAAATTCGGATTCAAATTTTAACATTTCAACCCCGTACGTATTACTTAATTAAGGTTATTTGCAGCGTGCCTTCGGCCCTTAGCTGTAATCCTTTTCATTCCTTTTACTGTACCTCCTGTTACACCTTTCAACCCTCCTTAGCTCTCAATTTTCCTTTCAGCGCACAATGAGCTCATAGCCCACGGCGCTTGCCCCGTTGGCCAAAATACTATATTCCACCAACCCAAAACAAGAAATTCGGATTCAAATTATAATATTCCAAGGCTAAAACGCCATCCTTGTGAGTGAGGTGTATTTCTGGTGATAGAAGTTCACTCTCGACGTGGTTCGGAAGTCACGTCAAGCCGTTGGTCCCGTTGCTGAATAACCACTGGTTCCATGCAACGTAAAAACACCATACAAACAATAAAACGCCATCCCTTGCAGTTCCTTTCGGAAACAGACATACAATCAGACAGACAGGTTAAGAACCTAAGAACCTGAAAAGCCTTTTTGGTAAGTGACACTTTTAATATCTCCGACAACGGTGTTTTTTTATGACTTACAAGTTAGATACTTCAACGACTTCTCTACTTTTTTAATGTCACGATAGAGGTTTATGCCACCGTGAAATCGCCATCTCGCGCCGGAATAAAAACTGGGGGTAAGAAAGGACGAGCGAGATGCGCAATTTCATTTCCCACTTTTTATTTTTTAACGAGTTTATGTGACAATGATTTGCCAGTTTTAATGGAATATCATTCAAGAGAACAAAGTGAGATTGGAAAGGGGGGAGATGTTATTGCTAGCCTTCTCAGTTGTTAGTACAATTACCCTCTTCTATGTAGGGATGTATTTGATTACGGTCACATCATGTAGAATAGTTATTATTATTATTATTATTATTATTATTATTATTATTATTATTATTATTATTATTATTATTATTATTATTATTATTATTATTATTATTATTATTATTATTATTATTATTATTAGTTAAAATTTTGAAAATAAGGCATTAATTAATACTTTCAGTATTATTATTATTATTATTATTATTATTATTATTATTATTATTATTATTATGAAAAAATATCTTTATTCAGTCAAAATGTTTTGAAAGGGGGTATTAATCAATACTGTCAATATTATTATTATTATTATTATTATTATTATTATTATTATTATTATTATTTATTATTATTGATATACATTTTAAAATGCTTGAACATGAGTATTAATCAGTATTTTCAATATTATTATTATTATTATTATTATTATTATTATTATTATTATTATTATACAATTAAAAATGCTTGAACATGGGCATAAATTAGTACTTTCAATATTATTATTATTATTATTATTATTATTATTATTATTATTATTATTATTATTACATCAGTCAACAAAATCACGTTCGGAGGTCGACTTTCATTTTTTCTCTCTCTCTTCCCTTCTTCTTGGCAGCTGTTTCGCGTACCCTTGGCAAGGACATTAAACCCCTTTCTGGATAGTTAG
>NC_061088.1:19923007-19930507 GCF_015104395.2 Macrobrachium nipponense | reverse complement strand
AGCATTCCATCGAGGAGTTAGAGATGACGTATTTCTGATGATAGAAATTCTCTCTCGACGTGGTTCGGAAGTCAGTAAAGCCGTTGGTCCCGTTGCTGAATAACCACTGATTCCATGCAACGTCAAAACAACGTACAAACAAACAAACAAACAAAATATTTTAAAAACTGGATGAAAAGAGAGCGGAGAGAGAGACGAGGTAGGGCGCGCGGTGAATCCATCCGTCTCCTAATTCAAAATAACATTAGAGTGAAGCCGATCATTTGGGGATTAAAGTTCGACTCCTCATTATTGTTGTAATAGACTTACGAGGAGGAAGGTGTACGTATGTGTGGAGAGAGAGAGAGAGAGAGAGAGAGAGAGAGAGAGAGAGAGAGAGAGAGACGTGGGGGGGGTGCCTGGGATTATGATCACTTAGGGTTGTACTATAAATGGTTGAGTAAATTAGACAACACGTTCTTTACAAATATTGTCGCTTACTCGGGGAGTAGGCCTAAGAACTACTTTGATGTTGTTGTTGTTGGAGAGGAGGGGGACTGGGATTATGATCACTTAGGGTTGTACTATAAATGGTTGAGTACATTAGACAACACTTCCTTTACAAATACTGTCGCTTACTCGGGGAGTAGGCTTAAAAACTACTTTGTTGTTGCTGTTGGAGAGGAGGGGGACTGGGATTATGATCACTTAGGGTTGTACTATAAATGGTTGAGTAAATTAGACAACACGTTCTTTACAAATATTGTCGCTTACTCGAGGAGTAGGCCTAAGAACTACTTTGTAGTTGTTGTTGTTGTTGTTGTTGGGGGGGGGGGGTGTTGTAGGAAAGGTCTAAAAAGGTCTGAAAAAGGTGTTTCGAGTTGAGTTAAAGATACAGGAATTTTAGGGTAGGATATTTAGCCTATGATTTATTTATTAGAATGAAAATGTAAAATATGAATCATGCGCACATTGAAGAGCACAGAAAAATTCTTTTTAGTAAAATATGTCATATTTTTTAAAATTTCCGTTGGTAGAACAATGGGCTATCTGTCCGTATATTTTAGCACGTTTTGATTTATTTGATGTACTGAATTGAGAGGCTATATGTCTGTTCAATTATTTTGTGTTTCCACTTATAACTGAGAACATATGAACTTGTCTAATTTGTGTCCTGTTTATTTGATCCTTGTTGTCAGGATGAGTAGTACTAATTATGAGTATTAATTACGAAGACCGCATCACGTCAAGTTAGGAATATAATGTTTGCAACTTATGCGTCAGCGGAAATCTTAGACGTGTCCCGAGTAACCAGGAGGTCGGAGCACGCCTTGTTTTATGAGTTCTAAGAGTGAGTCTACACGACACAGTTCATGACTTCAGTAAAATCGTCTCATTACTGATCGAGTCAATATATTGACGTAAGCGAGTTCAATATTACACTTAATATCTGCTTTGTATATTGCCGTTATTTCACTTTGTTAAGGTTAAAAGAGAGTTGTGTTATCTGACAACAAAAATATTACTGAGTCATCGTAAACTTCTCATGTTGTATCAGCCTTACCCCTTAAATGTTCAGCAGTGCCAGAATATTCCCCAATAATAAGCGGCAATGAATCACGATGAGGCCTGTAAACCTACAAATTTAGTGGTGTGGAATATTCTTTGATGCAGTTAAATAATACAAGAATTGCCATTCCCCTCATACTATTTAGTCTATCAATCGTAAGGCCGTCGTTAAGTTGCGCATGTCTGTGTTCGCTCTCATCTTGAAATTACTTTAAAAGTTAATCTTTCACTCTTAATTTCCTGGTATTCAGGCCTTGCAGCATCATTACCACATGTTGTAATAGTATTAGTAATAGTGGTAGTAGTGCACGTGATTTACCTTTGAAACGGCTCCCCTGCTCCTTCCATTTCTCCTTTGCTGGCGTTTTAAGTTTATCGTCTCTGTAGGATACCAGTATTTTAAATAAATTCCTTCCTTTTTTAAGTTTCCTCTTTCGACAGATCTGCGAATAGTATGATGTAAGCTATCAATTCCTCTCTATCCTCTTGATATGGCTGCTGAACGAATCTATATCTATTCATGTTACCATATGCTCGGGAGTAAAGTAAGAAATGTTCCAAGTTTTCAGTTATTTCTTCACAATGCAAACATTTCGTATCTTCGCCTTTTAACTTATTCCCCTCATTTAATATTTGCACCAGACTATTAAGAAACCTACGGTACTTCATAAGGTAAAAACGTGAACATGTACAGTCAGCTCTCCCTATTTAAACCAAGGTTGGTGATTTTTTTTATTGTTTTTAAATCAAAACAAAAAAAATCAGCTATTTATTTGATTTTTTCTATTTGATTTGATTTTTCTATTTATTTGGTTTATTTGATTAGTTAGATGTTTTTTCAATCCTTTTTTTCCCTCAAAATGTATTTTATGACAGAATTACTATTGATTTATCTTTTAGGTTTCCAGTTCTGGCCTAAGATGTGTACTTGCAATTTTTTTTATATCAAAATAAATAGATGCAGCACAGTTATGCTGAAGTTTTTATTAACCTCCAAACCATATTTTTCAATTTGTTAGCTTTCAAATAAAAAAAGAAAAAATGGTAAAAATCATGATTTTTTTAAATGAAAAAAAAAATCAATGATGAATCACTTGATTAAATCAGTTTGATTCAATCGTTGCCAACCCTAATTTAAACGTATTTTGGAACCTCTCGCAACCCCCGGTTGTTTTAAGATCCCATTCCCGCTTCCTTTGCGAAGAGTTTAGACAACCGAATTGGAACGCGAGGCGGAGAAGGACGAAGAGATTCAGTCCGTCCCGCTATCATCCTCCTCCCGTTTGGCCATGTTAATGAGCGATGGGATTTCGGCCGGTGACTTAATAAGATCAGGAAGCAGAATTATTAGATTTGGTCCTTCCGGAGGTTTCTGTTATTGTGGTTCTCCTTCTTACACTTAGGCGCATCGTTAATGAGACGAAACCAAGAGTCCTATCTACATTCGCTCTCTCTCTCTCTCTCTCTCTCTCTCTCTCTCTCTCTCTCTCTCTCTCATACGCTAATAGGCAGAAGGATAAACCCACTTAAGCTAGACTTTATATTTCTCCTGAAGCAAACAAATATATATATATATATATATATATATAATATATATATATATCTATATATATATAACAAATATATATATAATATATATATATATATATTACTCCTATATTATGTATATATTATATACCTACATATAAATACATATATATATAATATATATATATATATATATATATAATATATATATATATGGGTGTGTGTACATATATAAGTAAAAATTCGTTTGCTTCAGGAGAAATATAAATTCTAGCTTACGTGGGATTTATCCTTCTGCCTATTTTTCTATATATATATATATTATATATATATCTATATATATAGATATTATATATGATATATATAAATAAAGTATTATATACCATAATATATATATATATATATATTATATATATATATATATATATATGTATATTATATATATATATATATATATATATATATATATATACATATATATATATATATATATATATATATATATATATTATAGCCTACATATCGCGCATTAAAAAATTTGCTCATTCAAAAATCTGTTACAAAATAGTAACTCCTAACAAAGACATCATCGGTCACTTAGGTAGCAAACAAAAGCAAATGAGAAGAAAACACAATCTTATTCCATAAAAAAAGTTTTACAAACAAACATACATACAAACACGCGCGTGCAAACAAACGACGCATTTCATCAAAAGGACTCTTAAGCATTTATATAATTTTACTAAGAGTAACTGACGATCAATGTTTAGCGCCAAATCGTGTATGAATAAGTGTATTAGCGAATGGAATCATGTACCCAACGATTGCATCAAATAACTACAAAGAAGTTGCCACAGGACAAGAATGTATGGTTTGCCTACATGGAGAGATGTAAGAAAAAATCCATAAGTGATGTAAATACTTTATTTTTAGATTCCTGGATAGATTGTAGTGCTCGTCAGCGGGCCACAGTTTGACTAAAATGCAATCATATTGGGATTTTCTTGATATCAAGCAACACAGGAGAGAGAGAGAGAGAGAGAGAGAGAGAGAGAGAGAGAGAGAGAGAGAGAGAGAGAGAGGTAATAGCTGAAATTTTCCTGATTATCAAGTAATTATAGAAACGAGAGAGAGAGAAAGGGGAGACAATCATTTAAATTTTCTTGATAATCAAGTAGTATAGAAACTTAGAGAGAGAGGGAGGAGGGGGTATTTACTAAAAATATCCTGATTGTCAAGTAATATAGGTACTTTTGAGAGAGAGAGAGAGAGAGAGAGAGAGAGAGAGAGAGAGAGAGAGAGAGAGAGAGAGCAATCATTTAAATTCTCCTGATTATCAAGTAGTATAGAAACTTGAGAAAGAGAGAGAGAGAGAGAGAGAGAGAGAGAAAGGTGTTGATGAGGTGGGGCTGACCCTATGACCTTAATGCAATCATGTTGGGACCTTTCTTGATATCAAGCAACACAGGAGAGAGAGAGAGAGAGAGAGAACACTTTGTCTTCTTGCAAGGAGGAGGAGGAGGAGGAGGAGGAAGATGATTTCCTCGGGGCCGGGCGACAATAAAAGAAAAGTTTTTCGTCATTTTTATTCGGTAACAGAACATAACGGGTGCCAGTTACCAAATAATCACCGTTTTATGAAGTTTGACCTCGCTAACTGTTGGCCGAGACCTAAACAAGAGCGGATATTGTCCTTAAACTTAATTTAGTTAGCGATAGGACCCAACTGTCCCCAATCAGTTAGCTTTTTACGATCCTTTTATTTCATTTTTATCATCGACTTCCCCTTTTGTGACCCGGAGGTGCCTTTTTGGGAGGGGGAGAAAGAGGGGTGGGGGGGAGGGAGGGAGGGGAGGGAGGTGGAATGATTCGGGTGGGGGTGGTGGGAGGAAATAAGTCTCGCGACGGAGGACTTTTTTGTTTCTGAAAAGAGAATAAAGGAACCGGGGTAGGGAGGGAGGGGGTTAGTGGGGTGTCATTGTTGGAGGGGAGGGGTTTGTTGCTGGGGGGAGGGTGTTGTAAAGGAAAGGTCCATGAAGGGTTTAGTAGTGGAAGCAAAAGGAGAAGGAAAAGAGTGTAATGTTTCCACGATGGCTTCAGAGTGAACCAGAGAAGATGGAACAGAGATAACGAAACATGGATTAAAGCATCCCTAGAGTTTAGCATTCCCAACAAACTGTCCATTTATTTAATAATTGATAACAATAATAAATCTTATTTCAACTCAACGCCAAGTACATGGAATATACAAAGTAGAGACAATAACATACACACAATCTAGTTACATGAGATAACCTGATAAAAAATGATAATCGGCAATATTCACACCGTTTCTGACGAAGCAGAAATAATAGTGTTCATAATAATGGTTATGACAGTAATCGTATTGAGACTACTAGCAAAAAATATATATTAAAAATGATAAAAATTACAAAAAAAAACATTAGATAATTTATTAATATAGAAAATTTTACATTTCCCATACATTTGTAAGCAGAGACCAGTGAAATAAAGATTGTAAGAACAAAGACACGAGTCGATTTCCTTTAGAGAGGTTTACAAAAAAACAAAGCACACCAAATGTAAAGATGACAAGATTAGATATGCGAAGATAAATTGATTTTAAAAAAATGTTCCAGCGCTCCAAAGTATGCATTCCTTTGCAAGGAAATTCACCAAACATTCGAGTAGACCTGCCCACAGATCGTCAAAAATAGAGATTGCGCGAAACAGGCATCTGGCAGATTTTTCCTCAGTAGATATATAAAAAAACGGAAGCCATTAAAAATGGAGGTGGCATAAATGGAATTCTCTTTTCCAGCACGAAAGAATTTAAGGTAAATGAAATACAGCTTTTATAGTTTCACTTAGGGCCATGTATGGCTTATATTTCGTATGACTGAAAAGAAGAAGAAGAATAAGAATAGATAACGAAAAACAAAAGTAATGAAGAGACAGAGAAGAAATGAACAACACAACGTATGAGTTGAGTTGAATATAGGATTTAGGTCAAAGGCCAAGCACTGGGACCTATGAAGTCATTCAGCGCTGAAAGGGAAATCGACAGTAAAAGGTTTGAAAGGTGTAACAGGAGGAAAACCTCAAAGCAGTTGCGCTATAAATCAAATGTTAGGAGAGGGTGGAAAGTAAGATGAAGAAAGAGAATATGAAAGGAGGTACAGTAAAAGGAACGAAATTGGTTGCAGCTATAGGGGCCGAAGGCACGCGGCAAAGAACCTTAAGTAATGCCTACAGTGCACCGCATGAGGTCCACTGATGGCACTATCTCCCTATGGGGGAACACAACGTATGAGACTTTAGCTACAAGAAGAGTAGAAAACGGAGTTCACAAGAAATCGAGAGTGCTCAGAATAGTAGGACTATTGAGAGAGAGAGAGAGAGAGAGAGAGAGAGAGAGAGAGAGAGAGAGGGGAGTCGAGGAGTACACGGACGAAACCCGTAAACTCGACGCAGGAAATAATATACATCATGGACATTAGAAGAACAAGATGGCGGCGGAGAGAGAGAGACACACACACACATTCCAGCGAGCTCTCTTTCCCCCGTGATGAACTTCAGTCAGGGCCGGAAGCTCCGTCGATGGAGAGTTCTCTCCAAGGATTTATCTGCCTCTGTCCACAAGAGTCCTCGGGAATTTATTTACTTCACGTCGGGCTAAATGTGCCCATAACTATTCCTTAATGGGTCAGAATGGATAAAGAGGTGGTCAATTTTTTTTCCTTTTTTTTTTTATTCTGGTACCTAATCTACGGTGATCCCTAATGCCCTGATATTTAGGGGCGCTGTGGTCCTGCTATTTGGTATAAAGCTGAATAGTCTTGGGTATCAAAGGTTTATTATTATTATTATTATTATTATTATTATTATTATTAGCTCTTCATGGACGTCAATATTGGTCAATTATTGACCAATACTGACGTTCAGGAAAAGCGAATTATAAACAAAATTAAATAATTCAATATAAAACCAATTCGCACAGCCATCCCTTTCTACAAAATGTTATAATTATTATTATTATTATTATCATTATTATTATTATTATTATTATTATTATATTATTATTCACAGTTTATTGAAAGGTCCCTCTCAAAGATATAAACAGTTAACATGTTTTAGTCTTTACTAAGACGCCACACACACTTAATTGTTTTGATGATACATGGCGATTTTTTTGGAGACTAAAGAATGTCTTCTAGGGGCAATAATAAATTAGATATTAGTTTTAAAAAATAGTTAGTTCTGTGGTTGTGCCGACCGAAACAGACTGTGCAATTTTGCGAGTGAAAATAGTTTCGAGAGGAGCAAATGTTAAAACCGGACTTTGAGAGAGAGAGAGAGAGAGAGAGATAAAATTACTCTACGTACTAGTCAACCCGCAAAAGTATGAGAGAGAGAGAGAGAGAG
>NC_061088.1:19758007-19915507 GCF_015104395.2 Macrobrachium nipponense | reverse complement strand
CTCGGGAACATGCATACACACATGTGTGTGTGTATATATATATATATATATATATATATATATATATATATATATATATATATATATATATTGAAAGTAAGACAGGATACAGAAGGATCTATAGACGAAGAACAGCGCGAGTAATGTGCCATCTCCTCATTTACATTTTAATCATATTTATAAAGAAACCCCGCCCTAAAACTTTGCAGTAGATTTTAGGATGCTGGTGCGAGCGGCACTGGGTCACAGAGAGACCCGGGGCATCCAAAAGGCCGAGTGAGCGAATAAATACGAATGGAAAGATGCTCTCTTTTGATTTCCAAGTCGCCTCATTAATTCGGCTCATTTAGTCGCAGCGCGTCGCCGGAATTAATTCTGGGGAGAGAGGTGGCCCGCAAGGCGATAGTAATCGACGGCAGGAAGCTGCAAGGCGAGAATAGTCGATTGAATAGCTGCCTTTTATTATAAGTCGAAAGGTAAGGATGATAGCCATTGGAATTTTTTTTTTTTTTTAATGAAGCAAATTATGACTTACGGGGTGGAGACAGAGGTTGATCAGACTCTATAATCCAATCCAATCTACAATAGAATGTCTAAATCTAAAAAGATAGATAATGTTGACAGAATGAGTAAATAAAAAAAAATCCAGAATGAATGCGTGAATGGCTCCATTGGAAAATGCTTCCCGTGATGTGCATGAAACTTGATTGCGTCAAAGGACTCGAATGGTTGTTTCTGTCCCACTTCCAAACGAGAGACCGTCACACTGAGGCATGCCGAAAAGCACAACAATTATTGATGCATTAATTAGGTTATTGCAATGTTTTTATACAATAAAAAAAATTGTAAATTTAACCCATACCAACTGTTATGCATTCCTAGTATGTCAATCATTTCAAAGATGACGGTAATATAAGAAAGGAGCCAGAGAAAACCTCGGAACCTTGGCTGTACGGTGTCGCCTCCCTCGGGTGGGAAATCCTGCAAGTCTGCTCCCGTCGATGAACTAGACCTATCACAACCGTAATCTTGTTATCTATCACTCACGACAGAACGTAGAAAAAAGGTTCTCGCACATACGAAGGCGTAATGAAGATCAAAGTTAAGTAGATGGCTAGATAAACAGATGGTGGTTGGAAGATAGGAATACTAAAGGGAATGAAGATAAATACAGAGACGAAGAAAGAACAACAAGAGAGAGAGAGAGAGAGAGAGAGAGCATCGAATATCGAGAAGCGTAAATCTCCTGGCCTCCGATGGAGATCTTGATAAGGGAGACATTCGGAGTAGAAAGGAAAAAGGAGGAAGCAGACGAATACAAGTTGGGAGATAAAGAGGAGGAGGAGGAGGAGGAAGAGAGGTAAGAGAACGAGGAGGAGGAAGAGGAAGAAGAGGGAAAGGGGCGCCCAGTCAGTCAAATTCAAAAGAGCAACAACCAGAAGAGGGAACTTTGCTATCGTGCAGAGGGTCACTTTACATACGTCCCGGAAGCGCCAACCTTTTGGACCTTCCCCTCAACTGCACTTCTTGTCCACAAGAGCAGGAACTGGAGGCCTCTCTCTCTCTCTCTCTCTCTCTCTCTCTCTCTCTCTCTCTCTCTCTCTCTCTCTCTCTCGCGGTTCTGATTTCTTCTCCATCCGGTTTCCCTTTGGTGGGGTGCCACTTCAGTCAATGTAGGAAAAAAAAAAAAAAGTCAATATCTATGGACCGCCTTTATTTACTTGGCAGTTTTAAACGGCGTTTTGGACTTTGTTTATGCTCTCTATTATTGTGAATGCGAAACTATTTTTACCCCTTCGTTGGCTTTCTTGCCTCGTGTGACCCATTGCGCTTCCTCTAGGCTGTTGTGGTTGGGTACGGATTTCAGTTTATACAAAATATTTTGGGGAAAGAAGAAACAAATACGTTCATTTTGATGTGTCGCTATGTTTACGCTAAAAAAGAAGAAAGAAAGGAAAGAGCGTAATAAGAGGCAAGTACAACTTTATTCTAGTGAATGACATTAATGACAATGGTTTAAGAAGTAGGTCAATTGATCAAATATCATCAGTGCCCTTTTCAATAACTGTCATACGTTGTCAAGAAATTATTTATTTCCGTATATTATTTGGATGTATTTACTTTCATTATCACGAGAGAGAGAGAGAGAGAGAGAGAGAGAGAGAGAGAGAGAGAGAGAGAGAGAGAGAGAGAGAGAGAGAGAATCATTTACTTATTTCGCTGTGACAATTGCCGAACTTTTAAATCTGTGATCATCCCAAAGGCCTATCTCAAATGCCAAGCCTCTGAAAATAGAGTAATCTATTGACTTTTCCACTGTTTTAAATCATAGTGGTGGTTCCCTGCTATAAGCCTAACATAAAAGAACAAAAACTGTCAAGTTTTCAGTTTTTGTTTTTAAATCCCGGCAATAATTGCTTGTTAAGCCTATCAAAATAGGACAAAATGTTCAAACTTCCAAGCATTTAAACGTCTGCGTCCTATCAGAATGTAGCATTTTCCAAAATTTTAAATCTGCGATAGGCCCCCAGCCAAACCTATCTATATAATACATACTACTGAGTTTTTGAAACCTTTTAAATCTACTATAATACTTTGCCAAGCCCCAGTCCATTGCTAAGCCGTTTAACGGGCTTATTTTGAAAGACTGGCAGGCTGGGCATTTTCCTGAATCCTGATATGTCTGAAGTTAAAATAGCCAGACCCTCCTCCTTAGGCGCAGCCCAGGCAAAAATAATATGCTTATAGTTTGATTTCTGACGAAATATGACGCATCAGCCAACAACTTGCAAACTCATACTTTGCAAGGTCATTGTGTCTAAATTGTGGTCTCACGCATTTTGTCTTCAACAGTAAGTGACGCTCAACTCTCAGTGAATTCTGACTGAAACGAAATCATCTTTGTAACATTCAGTTTTGTTGGTGGTGCTGTTGTTCGTTACTATTATACAAAGACACGAGCATCTCTGAAATCTTGCATGCTTTTGAATGCTGATAACCTTTGCGGTATGTTCTGTAATAACGTGCACGTTATACAGCTTCACCTGGAATTTGTCACTTCCAGCTGACTTTTAAGTTCAGAAGTTTGCTATATGAAGACAATTATCACAAAATCAGAACCTGATTTTGTAATTATTTCTATCATTGCTTGGAGAAAATGGCAGTTAGGTTGAAAGATGCAGTTGAGAATACCTGCAACATCTGAAGAAGGTGGATATTGTGATTATTGGCTGTGTGATTGTGTTACAAGACAATAACTTCAATATCATGAATGAAAAATATCCATAATATTGAGGTGGAACTGTCGTAATTCTAGATGGGTTGAGCACATGACTCAACAGCTTGCTTGACGTCACCATCAAAGAAAACGTGCGTCGTTGTACACTAATTGCCATATCACTCAACACTGCAAGTTTATTGCACACATGAATAAAAGCATGATAAAAACGCGAATTGCGCTTCCGTTCAGCATGTGATGTACCTGATATAATATATCGACGAGTTCCGAGTGAGGCCGTGTATCCACAAGTTGCAGAATAGGCAAAACCATTTATTTTAGACCGCGAGGATTATTGCTTATCAAGCATAATGCCAAAAGTAGAGTAGGCGGGTGTCTCGAGATTTCGCTTATTTCTTGACTGCCATTCGTCGTTTTTACGTCTGTCTGTGCATTTGCTACGAATGGATTGTGGTATTGTTATTTAATTAGTTGAAAACCATTTGAGTTTGCATTCAGATGAGCGTTTTGAGTTGTTTTGATTCTAGTGCTTTTGAGTGACCGTCCTTGTGGGTGTGGTTAATCCCACAAAGGTAAACATTGAAGAACTGGGTCTTGTTGACAAGTGTGGAACCTCCTCCTTAGCTTTTTGCATGCCCGAAAATTTTCGGCAGCAAACTGACATTTGTGGTGTTCGAAGCTTTTGCATACATTTTTCTCCTTGTTCGTGCATTATAGTAATATTAGTAATTAAGGTGGCTTAAGCTACATGCTATAAATCAAGGTGAGTGTCTTCGTTTGGCATTAGGCTAGGGCCCCTAGGGTAGGTAGTTCGTGTCAAGCGTTGGTATTTCGTTGATATTCTATAATCTACTATAATTTCAGTCAATTTAACCATAATCTGTCCTTTCAGTCAATTTAACCATTAATTGGTATGTTAGGCTTTGATAGTACCTAGGTAGTATCTACTATTACTAGGTACCTATTCCTAGCTAGTAGCTAGGCTAGTAGTAGGTAGTTAGTTGCTTAGGCTAACCCTATCCTTGATGCAACAGTAGCCTAAACTACGGTGGGCTAATAGTCTGCCTACATAGGTAGGCAATGTCATAAGGTTAAGTTAAGCACTGCAATAGTCACTACCTAGCCTAATTAGCTATGATATGCTTATCAGCAGCTGGACAGACTAAGTTAAACTGTTTGAAATAAGCTAAACCTGTTCCTACCTATAGCTTACCCAGGTTAATAGCGTTACACTGCAACTTAGTAATTGTACCTTGCAGCTAGCCTAAGTTGGTTTAGTGTTATTTCAAGGTAAAACTGAAGAGTAGTACAACTGTCCCCTCTGGTTCAGTAACTGTCAGTTTATGTGCAAAATGGTTGCCATGTTTAGCACCAGCCCCTTTGGGATCAGTATGATCAAGAGACTGTAAATAGCTGCTATCATCAATACAAACAGAAGTCATAAACAAAAACATAAGCAAAAGGCTTTTAAACATTACGGTCGCCGTCTAGCGAGACCTAGACTGCGGTAGTAGTTGTCAGTTTTACCTTATTTTACTTCGGAGTACCTATGAATTTGGTATTGAACTATTGATGATGTGTTCTTAGCTATATATCCCCTAATCATGATAAGTATGGAACTTGTGCTCATAGGCTATCTGTCGAAGATTTACCGTTACCTAGGTATTCACTGTGTTTTGTTTATGCCTTACCATTCATTCCAGTGGGGTTAGAGCTAAACTTGGTGCTTGCGGGAGTGATGCTCATATTAAAGTAAAACTATACTCTGTTTTTTTCCATCTGTCCATCCGCCTGTGGTGTTTTTGTATGGTAACACTGCGTCCCGGGCTTTAAATAGTTACATTCACTTACATTCAACAATTATAATATCCTATTTCGAATATTAACGGTGTAATTCGCATACAGTAAATTATTAAAACACTTTTCAGTTGCAAATGTACACCCAGATATCCTTTTATTTACCTAAAACTTACACATAGCGTAACTATCTAAAGCCCGGGACACAGTGTTACCATACAAAAACACCACATGGGGATGGACAGATGAAAAAAAACAGAGTATAGTGAAAGAAACCAATATCTGCAATATGAAAATCATAGGAAACTGTGACAATGGTTTAAAGAAAAATGTTACCACCTTTTTAGTAATCATTTGTATAAGTGCATTGGGCTACAGCATTTTTTTTCTTTCATTTTTCATGAATAAGTTTTAACATCTATACAGGATCCAAAAGCTTACTGTATTTGGTGCTGTGGCTTGCCCATTAAGTAGCCTGTGCTTTGCTGTGGTTTGTGACAAATTTTTTGTGCTTTTATTGCTTTGCGTTAACTGCAAACAACTTGAGAATTTGATGGTAAACAAAGGTCCTTAAACAAAAACCCACCAATCCCTATTAGCCGATGAAATTTATCGAATAGGCTAAATAGAGTTTTATGTTTTTTTCTCATTGAATAATACCTGGCCGTTGTCCATCAACTGTTGGCAACTGTAGCAGATTGGGGTTGTTGAATGCCAAAAGCAACTTTTAAAAAATCTCACTGTGAATTAAAAAAAAAAAAAAAGAAGTCGAGCTCTGTCCTGAGATGCATATTCCTCCATTTTCCATTTCAACCAGGGAAGTAGGGCAGGGTAGAGCTATTCCTGAACCCATCAGTTTGCCAGTATAGCTACCCTGACATGCAGACCCTGATTAGGATTTACATGGTTCCATGCTCTACCTTACATGATTAAGGCTCCTTTCCATCATTCAAGCGTAGGATCCTATGCTCTGTTATTCCTATGCCAGACTGAGTAGGCAGTGGTAATCAGGACCATGGTATATTCAAGTGGGTTACTCAACTTAGGTCAGTCAACAGAGGTGACACTCCACTTAATTAGTGACTTGTATTTCCATTGGGACAAATGTCAAATTTTCAACATAGTGTGTGTTTTTCCTAAGTAATAAACCTGAGTGCTCTCTCTCTCTCTCTCTCTCTCTCTCTCTCTCTCTCTCTCTCTCTCTCTCTCTCTCTCGCTCTCTCTCTCTTCTCTATTCTCTCTCTTCCTCTCTCTCTCTCCTCCCTCTCTCTCTCTCTCCTCCTCTCTTTACTTGTCCCTGGAGGTTGAGGGAAAAAACCTCTTGGTGTTAGCAGGTGAGTGAGGGGTCACTCAGCCCCCACCCCCTCTTAACCACCAGTTGGTATTGTTAATTACCAAGTTTCAAAAACTTGACTCCAGCAGCTTGTGCTGATGATTGCTAAAACCACTCCAGTTTGGATACCCAGGAAGAATGCAAATTACATTTAAAGATTTGTTATTTATTCATGATGTAAGATGCAGAAGTTAAGAGAGATCATGTTTTGTTTTATGTTTTGAATTTTCCAAGAATATTAGCTTTGGATTTAAACTTATTCTAAAACATTCATATTTTCATTGTTTCTCTTTAGGTACCATTGTAGATTTATTACTGTTTTGAAATACATATAAATTTTTTCCTGTGCGTATTTCTCTTCTGACAGGAATCCGTTATTAGCAGAGCTAGTGGGTGCTCTGCATGCTTATTTGATATGGAGATTGACTAGCTGCTGTACACTGTATATAATAAAGTCAAATAGTCATGATGTTACTACTGAGGGGTTCAGCATGGTGAGTACTGATATCAAAATTTTTTTATTGTGATTATAAGATTGTAATCAGATTTATTCACAATTTTTTTTAGTGTATTCTTTAGGAATATAATGGCATTTCTGTTATATATTGAACATCCACAGAGAGTCTATCATGGTAGCTTTAACATTGGAGGTTGAAGTGCCTGTTGATCAGATATCCTTATCAGGGCTAAAAATTATATTTTTATGATAAAATGAGGTTTTATGTATACTTACTTAGTAATTACAGATGGAGCCCACCCTCCTCCCCTATTACGGACTCGACTTCATAAAACAAATTGAGCTTGTGGATGAGTTGTTCCTCTTTTACCCCGAAAGTGGATGGGATATGTCACTTACATGAACAAAAGGCTATTGCTGACACGGATTTCAAAATTTAAGCTGCTGTCGAGTAGAAACTCTTAGCTAAGTAATTACTGGGTAGTAAATATAAAACCTCATTTGATTATAGAAATATCATTTCTTCATTGTAACAGTATACTCTTTGATCATGCTCTCAGGCAGAGAATACTATCAGTAAGATAGTGGAAGATCTGCTTATAGCTGACTCTGAGAAGGAAGCTGTGTCTGAACATAACTCAGGGCTGCTGTTTGCCCATATGTATGTGAAGAAAGAATTGCATCGAAGGATGGAGTTGCTTGACAGTAAAAGACCTAAGAAGGTAAGAGAATACTTGAGACTGCTGTTGAAGTTGTTGATGTTTAATGCTGAAAGATCAGAGTATGATACTTTGTTTATAAGGCTTGATTATTATTGCAAGAACTTGAATGTAAGTATTTCTGTTATTCAGTATAGGAATTTGTCAGTATTTTTTGCAAAACAAAACTTTTTTTATGTGCTTTAACTTTCTGATAGAGGTTTAACTGGGCTGCTTGAAAGAATTTTAGGCATCTGATGCAGATTTGAGGATTGGTTAATTCCACCCTAACCCCTCTGCATTTTCTTTGGGTGTCTACATCATATAACTGCTTCATCACTGTGATTTTCTTATAGTACTCCTTGTACAACTCACTTGTGGAACTAGAGAAATGCCTGTGATGCATCCTTTCAGCATCAATATACTAGTAACTCATCTTCACTGGACTAAGTACTGTGTACGCACGTTTCTGGTTACTACTTTGAAAGGTAACCAGTGATTTTCTGTGAACTTACTGTAGACCGTAAGGATATATTACCTGTTGTATTGACTCACAGTGATAGCCAGAATCAAAGTGGTAGTGAGGGAATTATTTGTATGCTTTCATTTTACTTCGCAGAAAGTATTGTATTAATAAATATGTATACGTACTCTCTTTACCCATTTCTTTGTTTCTCATTTTGCCATAGTAATACAATGTCCAGGTGGTCATGCTACAAGTGAGGAGTTTCAATTTATACTAAGCCTATGTCAACCTTTATTGATTATTAAGGCATTTGTGGAAAAAGTTTTATAGTTTAATATATAAAAGATTTAGATGCTTGGATTTTATAATAACTTGTTGCTTTACAGAAAAGAACTAGTGCAAAAAAGGGTGGGGAGAAAGATGACCCAGTCTCAGAATCTGAGGAAAAAGGGCAGAGTCCTTCCAGCCCTCAGACCAGAGACAATAGCAAGGAATATTCTCCACTGGTAATTCCCGGTAAGATTTATAAGTAGAAGTTTTATCTTCAAAATGCCTTAAACTAATGCTAGTAACCATGGTAGTTAAAACACAATGTTACCTGCTTATCAACATATTACTATATTATATTTATGAAACCTATATTATTTGAAGCCATAAATATACTAAGGATATGTAAATTCTTGCCAGTAAGGGACTGGTTATTTGAAAATCCTTTTTGATGAGAAATAACATTATCAAGATTTGTAGAATATCATGTTATCAAGCTTTGACTGTGGAAACATGTGATAAACTTAAAATTCTGGCAAGAAAAAAGTATAAAATATGCAAATTACAGAAAAATATTTGAATTTGTGCATGAAATGTAAAACTAATATACAAAGTAATGCCAGAAAAACCGAAATGATGCAGAAAGTAATATTGTTGAACTAATGGGGAAAGGGAAGAGTAAATGTGCATAAATGGAACTATTGCAGAAATGACAAAAAAATTAGAAAACATTTAAAATGCAAAGAAGGATTTTATATACTTTGTATGTATATAACTGTTGCCTTGGGCATAACATTGGACAGTAATCTGGTATCTAAAAAATTTGCCAGAAATATTTAAGTTTTGTAAAGTCAAATTTAGAAGATAAACCCTTTTCTCTGTTGATCTTAGTGCAGTTGTAGTCTTTATTTAGGTGTTGCAGGCATTATGCAATTTGTTAGGTTCAGTTGCCAAATTTGAAACTGTGTGAGAAGGAAATTTTCCTCTTCCAAAACCATGTTTTAGATGAAGGAGAGCCTGCACCTATTGGTGAGGAGCAGGTTGATTCATCTGGAGAGTCTGGCTGACTGATGAAGGGTCTGACAGGCTAGCACCAGGTCCTGGAATTCCTGATCGAAGGGCATGCTGCCTGAAGTAGTGAGTGGCTGAAGGGTTATCCCAGGGGCCACCCTGCCATTCTCCTGACAGTGATAGGGAGAAGAAGGGTCTCCAGGGTAATGGTCAGCAAAGGTTTCCATCATAGACTGGAGAGGGAGGTCTTTATGTTGGAGGCACTGATGATCAGTGTCCCCATCCAGGATTTTTGTGCTCCTTATGATCTGCTGGTGTTAGGAGGCACTGCCATGTTCCTCAGGTAGTGCTGGTAGACTGCTCCTTCATGTAAGTGGATGGCAATCCTCCTTGAGAGGTGAGTCATAATCATACCAGTGTTGGAATGGCAGCATCCATTCTCAGAGCACAGTACTTGGTATATTGTTCCTCTCCTTTTCCTGTGATCATCACTAGTGACAGGTTTCTTCATGAGGTTTTGGGCAATCTTCCAATCCTTATAAAAGATCATAGGGTTGACTTTTCTGTCTGCATCAGTAGGTTTTATTGGGAGCTAATGATGCTCTTCAGTTCTGCCTCATCCTTCTTATACTTGGTGTTCATGTTCTTGGGGGAAGGCACTATATCTCCCAGTCCCAGTGCAGCTTATGTATATTAGTCCATAACATACTCAGGGAGTGTTGCTGGTTATATTACTTATCTTTTACAATATTATGTGAGCTTTAATTGTTTTTTTTTTTTTCTTTTTTTTTTTTTTTTTTTTTTTTTTTTTTTTTTTTTTTTTTTTTTTTTTTTTTTTTTTTTTTTTTTTTTTTTTTTTTTTTTTTTTTTTTTTTTTTTCCCTCCCATTTTTTTCAGTTTTGCAAAATAAAGTATAAAAAACAATAAGATCATGTATAACTCACTAAAATTAGGGTACGTATTTTTATGAGAGTCTTGGAAAAGAGGCCTCATGCAAGGTTGGAAATATTCACTTTCATCATCATGTGACAAGTACAGATAACTGAGCATTTGCATATCTTCCTCTTTCCATTGATGTTTTTTTTTTTAATTGGCCGACCTTAAAGTTCATAGGCATTTGTTTAATGTATATATAGGCTGGTCTGTCAGGGAAGAAATAATATCATAGCCCTGTTATGGTTATTTGCTATGAAGCAATAATTTTTTCCTACTATTACTTCTCTAAATGTAAATGTAATTAGCATGTTGGAGTGGCTATATTAGAATAGTAAAAAAAGTATACGTAACCCCCAATCTTTTGCCCTAACACATACAAGGGGGTAGTAAATATACTACATCCAAAGTGCAGAAAAAGTGATATGTACTAGTTAGGCTAAGCCAAGACTATACTGCCTGTAGGCTACCTGAAAATCCTACCATATCCCTGGCAAGCCTATGAAAATATACTCTCAGCTTGAAAGATTGTGTAGAATCCAAAGAAATTACAATTATTCTGATGTCTTTATATGGTAAGTCATCGTAGCAGGTTAGTGCCATCAGTGATGCATTTTAGGCATTACTTATGGTTCTAGGCTGTTTCTCTTCAGTCTCTAGCTGCAACTCATTTCATTACTTTTATTTACCTCCATTCATATCCTTTTCTTCCATCTTACTTTTTGCCCTCTCCTAACAATTGTTTTATAGTGCAATTATGAGGTTTTCCTCCTGTTACACTCTTTAAAATTTTCTTTACTCATTCCATTTCAAAGTTGAATGACCTCCTAGATCCCAGCTATTGACCTTTGGCCTAAATGTAATGTTTTATTATATTAATATGGTAAGTATATTAAACACAAAAGAACCAAGAAATATGACACTGGCAAGCAAAATGTATCTTTCAAGGTCTTTGTCACAGTAGCCTAGCTTACTTAAATTGTTGTATTCATGATGAAGTAACTTCAATCATCGGACACAAGACAACATTAGTATTGTATGAGTGTATGTATATAACATAAAAATGAAAACACAGTGACCAAATTACCAGTAGTGATAAACAGGAGTGCTTTTGGCATCGCACTACACATTCACTAGACCCTGTTGTCCCCAATTTTTATGGCTCTAATTTTTATTTATAGTACAATGGTTACAGGATACAGATACTATATCATTAGCCAGTCTTATTTATTATATTGTACATAGAGTACTGATTATTGCAGAATAATGGTTGAAAAAGAACAATCTTGCAGTAAAATACATACTATAGAATTGAAATGATTGTAACATGCAGTGTTCATCTGTTACTCATACATTTTTCAGTAGGATTCACTAGGAAAGTAATTTTAACACTTATCAAATTGGATATCTTGATGTCCTTTCTGGAAGGCAGTACATATTCAGTGTGGGTAGTAGTAAACAGTTCTGTCTTTGCTCTACACATTTATTTTGCGATTTGATACAAAGACACAGTTGCACTGAGAAAAGTGGCACAAAGGACACAATGAGATTAAGAAAGTGCAAATCATTGAGGGGTTACTGTATAAGTAAAATTTTCAGCAGATAATAGTGGTCCCTCCGTATTCGTTGGGGATGCATGCCAGACCCCCCGTGAATAGTTAGAAGCCCTATAAAAATGCTTTAAATCACCTATTTTGTTAGTTAAAACTCAAAAAAAAACTCAAAAAAAAAAATTTATACCTGGTTTTTTTAAGTTTTATCACAAAAAGTGCATTTTATGATGAAATTCATATTATTATTATTAATAGGTGTTAGTTTTTCCAGACCTCTGAGTCTCAAGTAGACTCTTCTCAGGCTGGTTCTCAGGGATTAATCCTGAGGGTGAAAAAAAAAAAAAAAAAAAAAAACAAAAAAAAAAAAAAAAAATTAGACTTTATTTGAGAAACCCGTCTTATTTAAAAAATTTGATTTTATTAATTGAAAAATCCCTGCTTTCCGCAAGAATATTTTTCATTTCCGAATCCGCAGATAAATAGATCTTGCTGGTCCAATTGGGCCACTCAACAAGCAAATGCTGTACTGTCATGGGTGTTTGACATCTGTTACATTTCACTGGGTCAGCATGTGGTGTTGACATCAAGTGACCATGTGAGAATCTTGTGTTGTCTTTATACGTAGCCTTGCTAGGATCACTCTTTTGCTTTCTTTCCTCCTGTGAGGATGTCCTCCATGCATAGACTTCAGTTTTTATATTTTTAAGTTTATTTGTTGTTGGCACAAGGCCCATTCTTCTTTCCAATCCTGGTAAATTAATGTTTTAACTGATTTTACCCAGTCTGACACTGGGGGCATATGAAATTGTTGGAGGGATAGTGCAGGCTAATTGGCAGCAGAGTCTGCATATTCATTTCCTTTTATTCCCACGTGTGCTGGATCCAACATATTTCCATTGATATTCCTGATTGGAGGAGTTGTATGAATTTTTATTTGAATTTCCTGTACTATTTGGTTTCCTGGTTTATACTGTCTTATTGCATCTATAGCGCTACGTGAGTCACTGAAAATAACACACACACTTGCTTTTGCCTCAGATATCATATCTAGAGCCATCTGTATGGCTGTGACTTCAGCAGTAAATACTGATGATATTGAAGGTAGGCTTTTTTTACTTAACATATTTTTCGAATATGCAGATGCTCCTACTCCAACATTATTTTTGGAGCCGTCTGTATATATCATAAATTTGTCGCCTTTTCTTCTAATGTTGCTCCAAAGCATGTTGGTGGTACATTTCCGTACTTGTCATTTGTTTTTTGAGTAGGTAAGACAGGGAGGTACATATCTTTACTCTATTTAAAATCCATGGTGGTGGCAATTCCATTGGTGGGTGAAAAATTGGATTCATATTATGTATGTTCATTATGTATCTAGCTCTTTTTGGGAAAGAGCTAGTACTATTAACTGCTGTTACTTGATTACAGTTTGGAAGCAGTAAGTTGCAGGAGACGATCCCGCTTGCATTGAAAGACCCTCTTTGTATTGTTATTAAATTACGGTGATGTTTTTTAAGGGCAAAACACCTGCCTCCACCAAAAGTGAGTTTGTTGGGGACGATCGGAAAGCTCCTGTGCACAATCGCACGCCTTCATGGTGCACTGCATCGAGAGATTTTAATGCAGATTCTGAGGCGGATGAATATATTGGACAGCAGTAATCTATTTCTCGCTTTGCCCCCTCCCCAATTAGTGGTGTGATAACTTTTTTAATATGGCAAGGGCTTTGATGCCCTTGGCTTTAATGTATTTGATGTGCTCTTTCCAATTTAAATGTTGATCAAATATTACTCCAGATACTTGATTTTTGTACAAAATTGTATTTCAGTGCTATAAAGATGCAGTTTGATTGTTTGGTTCTTCATCCACCTTTTGTCTTTGTAGAAGACGATTGCTTTTGTTTTATCAGTTGAAAATTTAAATCCAACTGAATTTGCCCAACTACATATATTTGAAATGGCAGTACTGAGAACTCTCTGAGCATGTCTCAGATTACTACTCGTATAGTAAATGACAAAGTCATCAACTTATAAACTGTTTTTTACACCACTTGGTAAATTTATAGTAATGTCATGATTTGCTAAAGCAAACAATGTACAGCTCAAGACACTACCTTGAGGGATTCCTTCTTCCAGTTTTTTTTTTTTTTTTTTTTTTTATAGGTTACTGAGTAGGAATTTTCTACTCTTACTTGAAAAGTTCTGTTTTGTTAAGAAGTTCTTAATAAATATTGGTAAGTGGCCCTCTTAGTCCCATTGGAGTGGAGTTTTTGCATGATGTTATGTTTCCATGTTGTATCGTATGCTTTTTTTCTATATCAAAAATATAGCTACTGTAATTTCTTTTGTTCAAAGCCTTTTTTGATATGATCTTCTAAATGTGTTAAGGGATCTAGGGTTGATCTGCCAGCTATTGAACCAGATTGTGTTGGAGTTAAAATGGATTCTTTGGTTAATACATACGTTAATCGTGCATTAACCATTTTTTCTAAGATTTTGCGTAGGCAACTTGTTAGAGATATCGGTCTATAATTGGATGGATTACTTGCATCCTTTCCTGGTTTGTTTATTGGAATAATTATGGCATGTTTCATTTATCAGGAAAGACACGTTTTAGCCAGATACTATTGTAAAATTTTAATAAATATGATTTAGCTATAGGAGCTAATTTTTCTATCATTTCAAATGATATTTCATCATATCCTGGTGCAGAGGGATGACAAGAGTTGATGGCATTATCTAGATCATCCATGTTAAAAATTATAGTTATATTCCAGGTCTTCAAGAGTTTCAAAATTGAGTATTATATTTTCTTTTGTTTTCTGATTACTTTGAAAATGTGATATCTAGGCTGGAGAGTAAAGACATGATGTTTCAAAACTTGTTCCCAATATGTTTGATATTTCATAAGTATCATGGTATATTTTTCCATTTAAATGTATGCACTTCTTGGAGGTCTTATATGTTTTTTCCATTGATTTTTGCCTTATCTTTTGCCAGACATCCCTTGTGGATGTGTTTGAAGATATGTTTGAGACATATTCCTTCCATGATGCGATTTTTTCAGCTATTAACCGTTTTTCTAAATTTGGCTGTATATTTGTTATATAGTGGTAATGTGGTTAATTGTTATGTTTGTTATAACTATTTTTTGTTTAATATGTTTGATACTATAGGGCATTTTGTTGAGTGATTTAAGGCGAGTTTTGAGTCTGTTTAGATTGCGACTCAATATAGTTTATTTTACTTAATGTTTGTTAATGTTGGATTCCACCATGGACAGGGGATTTTGTGGAATGTGTTTTGGTTTTTGGAATACTTTTATCTGCAGCATTTATTATGAAGTTTGAGAAGGATTCACATGTAGTATTGTGATCTTCATTATGTGGGAATGGTGGTATGTTTCGTGTGTATAAAGATATTTATCCCAGTTAGCTTTTTGGATATTATATCTTGTAGGTGGCAATATTTTGACATTACTTAAGTAGTTCAGAATGATTGGGAAATGGTCACTTGTGTATGAATCGTCTAGGACGTTCCATTCAAATTTCTCGCTACATCATTTGAACATAATGAAATGTCAATTGAAGAAAAGGTTAGGTGTGTATTTGAAAAATATGTGGAACTTCACTTTTATTGAGACAATACAGGTTGTGTTTCATTATAGTATTCTCTATGTTGATTCCGGATGTGTCAGTAGGGTTATTAATATCCCATAATGGATTATGTGCATTAAAATCTCCTACTATAAGTATGGTTCCTGTATACTTTTTTTGCTAATAAGTTCAGAAAAATCACTGAAATTTGCATTGAAATTTGGTTGGTTATATAAATTACAAATAGTAATTTTACTTTTATCAGGCATATACAGTTTAATTGATGTTATTTGATATGGCATAGATGGTATGTCAACCGGTCATATGTAATGCTATTATGAACGTATTTATGGCTGTGCCTAATTTTCCACCGTCAGTTGGTGAATAACAGGCAATTTTATAGTGTTGGATATTTGTAGGGTTACTTCCTATATTTGTTGTAGACATATGCACATTGGGTTGTGGTCTCGTATGATTCTTTGTAATTCACCCAGACGTAGTCGGGTTGAAGAGACCATTTATATTCCATTGAATGATTTTATATTCCATTATTGGGAGGAATTGGTGTTAAATTCTGTAAATTGATTGCTGATTTACTTTATCTCGTAGTTTATATGCATTTGAATTTATTTGTGGTTTTTTAATCGTTGTATTTGTATGTTGGTTATTAGATTCTGGAGTTGTTTGTTTTTCATAGTTGAATATTAATAAGTCTATTTTTGATTTTATAATTTCCTTTTTGTATTTTAAGGATTCAGAACATAATTCGTTCTCATGTTGGTGTGTTAAAGGGCACCTCCTTAATTTGGTAGAATTGTCAATACAATTTCGTACTGTGTCCTCTGTCTTGGTAGTTAGTTGGTTATATGTACGTACAAAACATTCATTACAACCACAAGATGAAGCATGTTTGGTAATGTTAATTATTGGTTCAGAAGTTTTGTCTAGCTTTAGAAATTTCTGGTTTTGTAATTCTATTGTTCCTTTTCTGTAGTGATAAGGACTGTTGGTTTGAGGGGTTATTTGTTTTGTTGTTGTTAATGGGATATTTCGGTCTTGTGGATGGTTGGGGGGTGATAGTTATATTTTGGTTTGGTTTAATGGTATGATTTTCATTAGTATTATTTGATGGAAATGTAAAGAGTGATCTTTACTGTCCAGATGTTGGCTGTTTGATTGAGATTGAGGGTAATTGTGTATTTCCACTTGTGATGAGGTTAGTTTTTAAATATCTTTTTTAAAATGTTCTCCTGGTGTAGTTGGAGTCTCTCTGATTGATTGTAATTTTCAATATTTACTTTTTTTCCCTTAGGTGGGGTTCTTTCTAGAATTCTTTTCTTTTTGCCAGTTCGATTATCATCATTATTTAATTCTTCTTCTATTGGAAGTTCTTTTCCATGGATAACTGAATCATCTATGTTAGTGGTGGTATTAGTTGTTGTAATATCACTTTTATTTTGGGTTTCAGTATTATTGGTATGAAATCCAGTTTCCATGTTATACTATCTTGTTTGTCATTGTGCTGTTTGATGTCTTGATTTTTAGTCACATTTGAAAAGGTGGGGGTTTGGATGGATTGTTAACGCCTCTTACTTTTAGCTCAAGTCTGGCTTCCATGACTGACATTCCTGTCCTATTTATTAACAACTGAAGTTCTGTTTTATATTGGTAAAAATGAACATCCTTTTAGATTTTGCGTGATGGCTAGTCCACAATTAATACATTTTGATTGATTACAGTTCCAATTAGTGGTATGGTCATCTGATGCACAGACTGCACATATAGCTTTATTACGGCATCTTTTGTATGTGTGTCCATACCTTGAGCACTGTGTACATTGTAATGGTTTAGGAACAAAAGGACGAACTTCTCTATTTTGTCCAAGAATTTTTATTTTAAATGGTAAGTACTTGGCCTGTTAAATTTTATTTTGGCAATGTTGATATTTTTTACTTTTATCTTTCCTACTTGAAAATAGAGTATATTTCTAAATCGTGGATATTGTTATATCTCAATTTTAGGGAGTCTAGCAATAGTTGTTTTGAAGGAAGCTCCTGCTCGCTATTGGGTAGGATGACTGTACCCTGTACATAATTCAATGTTCAGGCTTGTAATTATTACCTTATATTATTTATTTCTGGTTGTATACTTAAAAAGGCAGTGGACTGCTTTTTTATTGGTTACTTGGATAAGCCATTCATTGTCCTTGATGTGTCTGCATTCCATGTCTTGTGTTGGATATATGTTAAGTAATTTGTTTTCTAGCATCGCTGCTGAGATTTTGTTGTCAGCTTTGAGGACTAGAAATCTTGACCAATTATCTGGTCCAAAGAGGTCATCAAAATGTACCAATGTGGGATTAAGTCGGTAATTTTTGTTTCTTTTTTGGTCCTTGTTTTATGTATGTTGCTTGTCTATTGTGATTTTTTATATTTTTCTGTATTGCTGGGAGGATTATTTGTCTCTAATTCAGAATTATTGTTCATCATATATGGTTCCATTGTTACGATATTGGAGTTTCATACATTCAACTTCCCTGTCAGATAATATACTTAGCTATAGACTCCGTCGTCCCGATAGAAATTCGAATTTCGCGGCACACACTACAGGTAGGTAGGTCAGGTGATCTACCGGCCTGCCGCTGGGTGGCAGGAATAGGAACTATTACCTTCTAAGGTCAGATTTTTCTCTATCGTTTGGGACTGTAAACATACGTTTACGGTTCCTCCTGATTTGATTTTCGTGTTTCATCGCCATCGATCTTATGGGCTGTCTTTTGCAGGGAAGTACTGGGTCTTTGGTTTCGACATACGCTTTTATTAACTTTTTAATGAATTTCGCTTCGAAATTTCGAAGAAAATACTAAGTGAAAACTACCGAAATAATCGGTAGACACTCACATAGTTTGCCATAAAAGAGAATTCTTAATATTTATTCATTATTACATGTAATAAAGGTTACAACTTTATTAAGGAAATATTAAACTCTTTTAATTTCCTACTTTAGGAAGTCAGAAGAGCATATAACTAGATACGCTTAACTTTATAAGCTTTAATAGAGTTTGTGCTAACGAGCAGTTAGAGTATTAGCAGTACTAGTAGTTGTTGCATCCTCATCACTTCTTACTCCTCAGAAACTACAAATTTATATATGCAAATTGAAGATAAATGGATAGCTCAAATGCAAGCTTTTAAAAGGTAAGAAGTGAATATAGTGTTCCCCCCCACCATTGCAATGGAGGGTGCGTCTGATCGGCTCTGTCTCGCTCCCAGGTCTAGACCTCTTCCAAGCTCACAAGCCCAGAGGAGAAGGATGTCGACAACCGCAGGGGGGTTTCAGAGAATCCCCACCGATCAGGTGTCCCCTCGGCAGGTTCTGTAGAACGTCCCAGACTGCCAAGTTCGCCATTGGAAAGGGGCGTCCTAAGTGTGTGTTCCCCTTATTATTATCGTGTTGACGGATAAGGAGAAGAAAGTTTCAACGGCGTAGATTCAATGAAGATGCAAGATATCTCGTCGTAGATATCGGAACCTCAGAGAGATATCTTTCGATAACAGTTGCGGTAGAGGCATTGCCCTATCCTGTTTTCGTCCCCCGTACAAATAGACGGAGGCTCTATCCCATGGGGTTTGAAAGAGTTATTTCACAAATTCCTCATCAGTACATTTATATGAAAATATATCTATCTGAGAAGAACGAATTAGATATTAAAGAATATATGTTGATCGAATGAATTATGGATCTCGGTTAATGATTAAACATACATATATAATTTTTAAGCTTCTAGCTCCTCGGACATGAAGCGCCTGAAACGCCTGAAACAAGGCTCGAGGCGCCTGAAGAGCCTGGAACGAGGCGCAAAGCGCCTGAAGAGCCTGAAATGAGGCGCAAAGTGCCTAAAGAGCCTGAATCGAGGCGCAAAGCGCCTGAAGAGCCTGAAGAGAGGCGAAAAAGCGTCGGAGGCTCCTCAAAGGAGTCGCAAATCGCCTGAAGCTCCTGAAAACAGGCTCGGAGTGCCTGAAGCGCCTGAAACGAGTCGAAAAGCGCCTGGAGCGCTTGAAGCGCCTGAAACAAGGCTAAAAGCGCCTGGGGCGCCTGAAATGAGGCGCAAAGCGCCTGGAGCGCCTGAAACGAGGCGCAAGGCTTCTGAAGCGCCTCAGATGAGGCGCAAAGCGCCTGAAAGCCTCAAGCGCCTGAAGCGCCTGAAACGAGGAGCAAAGCGCCTGAGATGAGCGCTAAGCACCTGAAGCTATAAAACCAGGATCTTCATCGGATATGGAGTTAGATCCTGATTCTGCGTAAGGTGAAAGACATTCGAGGATTTCTCCTGATAAGGACGGGAGTTTGTTGCACAGGCGGTCCGTCGCCCTTCTCAGGATAGTCTTAATGCAAGTAATGGCAAGAGCAAGATCGGTTTTTTTTTTTTTTTTTTTTTTTTTTTTTTTCCTGGCGGGGACTCAAGATGTCGCACAGGCGGCCGTAGCCCTTGTCAGGTTAGAATCGGTACTGCTAAAAGCCCTTCACCTTACGGAAGGAGGCGCTCTCCTCCGGTTGCTCATTCTTCTCCCAACTTGATGGACAGGAAATGGAAGATAGATCGGAATTGGAAGCCAATAAGGGAGCAGGTCTCTCAGTTTATAAGACCTTAGCGACCTTTTTTATTGAAAAAAAAATTAGTTCATTACTAATAAGACGATATTAAAATCTTCCTCCTTCTAAAATAATGCAACCAACCATTTACAGAGAGTGGCAATCGTTTGCAAATTGAACAAGGTTCGTACGAGCTCTCATTCATTGATTAGAGGCTCTTCCAGATAATAGAGGCGTAGAATACGGCCTTATCTACAAGAGAATAAAAATTTGAGGGATTCTCTTCGATCCGAGAGTTTTCATTGCGATCTCTTTCGACTAATGCTAATTCGTGTTTATTGACGAAAAGAACGGAGAGGGCAAAATTTCCATTCTCTCTCCGCATCGGAGGGGAAAGAATGTAGTAGGAAGACTTGCTGCATACGACTGCTGAATGACAAGTCATATACGCATACCATAGTTGCCTTTGTGGTTCGCTACGAAATTATCTATATCCTTACAGGATTTTCCTGGTAAGGACTTCGCTTAAAATGTTTGTTACGACAATTACTACTCGGCTTCGGTATTTAACAAAAGTTGTTTGGCTTAAATTGGCATTATTGAGAGCTTCCTTAGGCTCGGGAATAATTTTATTATATTCCTTCATTAAATGAAGTAACTGGCAACTCACGATGAATGCAGCCAGGCAGCGAGCGAGATGGCCGGGCTGTCATTGTAAGCGTAAGGCCAATACAGTACCATCCAGGTCTCGGTCATTAGCAGTCGGTTGCATCTCTCTCTCCAACGGGATCGAATGGTTAACCGTATATTCCCCCTACAATCATGGACTTAGTCTCGAATGGAGGGGATAGTTAAGCTAACATAAATAAAATATTGTCTGCCTTTTGCTAAGAAGCTTTCAATAAGAAAGATATTATAACCTTTCAATGCTGTTTACCGTAGGGAACATTATTAAAGGATTCTAACACAGCAGAACATTATATTATATAATGCTCTCATGCTTACGAAAGCATGGCTTATTAGAATACATGCTTAGTGAGAAGATGGATGTAGTAGAGAATTCACTTTAAGACTACGGTATGGTCAAGTCTTTCGAGAAACGCACACAACCTTTTTAGAATCAGATATTGCTCAAGAGAAGATGGATGAGTGGAATGGGAAACATTCTCTTCGTGGCAGAAATGGTTTCCCTGAATAGAATATACTACGTATATAAGAGTTTTTTCCTACTAAGAACGGAATTAACATGTGTAAGGATGTCGGGTACCATAAAGGCACAGATGTTCTGGCACATATTAGAAGAAAGCGCCGGTCTGAAGCGCCAACCTGGCGCAATGCGCCAGAAGCGCCAGCCTGGCGCAGTGAGCCAAGAGCACCATCCAAGATATTTTCTCGTTTTAGCGAGTTATTAACATAAGAGTCCAGTAGCCTCTCAGACAGCACGCTCGGTAACGGCAAGATTCGTTCCTGATTTCGTTACCCATTTAATCACTTAGGCCAATTCCACGACACTCTCATATCGCAAAGAGCATTGAGAATCTTTTTTCGCTCCTGTTCGCGTTAACAAAGAGAACCTATTTGGAAAAAGAGGTTCGATGCAAGATCCTGCATGTCCGTGAGAACCTTCTCGATCAACGATAATAACTGTTAACGTATGTCTAACATTTATTGCAAAGAGTTGTGAGAACCTACGGAAAGTCTTCTTCATAGATCTCTTAGCAAGGTAGAAGACGAACAGGCTTCCTGTAGACTGCTTCCTTTTCCTTGAACCAAGAGAGGTAGCAATATACACCATCTTTATTTTATAGAAAGGGGAATAAACTTTAGTTTTTTTCCCCTAAATATAAATGCTTTACAGAATTTAAGATAAAGGGCGTCAAAGAAAGAGAGGATAATACTTTATGCCTCATTTTGGCCTTAGAGAGTGTTGGGATTCACAGAGGTCACCGTTCTTTCTCACAGCATGTTTTTGGAAGTCTTTTCCAAGACAGTCTGAATATTCTATAAGCATCTATTACAAATGGACCTTAACAACCTCTCCACTCTGAGTCAGTCTTCGTGCAGAACTGACCAGAAGTGGACCATGAATGAGAGGTATTTTTAAAAAGGTGAATGACAATAGTTCATAGCCAGGACATAGAATTGCTGCAGATCGTGTTTGATGGAAGAGGAAACTGTCCTCTTCTGATACCTCTGTGAACCACATATAGGTTTTTTCTTCCTTTTCAGAGGGAAGAATCAACTTTATATATATCTGCTATCAAAGAGCACAGTAAAAGGCTATACTCTGTCTATACAAGGAGAATTAGAGATAGCAGAGGATTAAGATCTTTGGGATCTGATACGATACCTCAATACGACAAGAGTAGGATATCATGTACTTCGAATTAGATCTTTTGTGGCTTCAGATTACGTGTTCCGACAAGATGGAACTGCTCCTCATCAAACTTCTTTGAGAAATTTTATGAGGGAATTCTTTGTTTTCTCTTGGCCCTTAACTACCAAGAAGACCAGTGAATTTTTTGTGCATTGGAATCTAGCATCAGATTTAATGGAGACTCGGCAATGGGTTCTTGCCAGCATAGTATGTCTGGCAAGAGAACTAAAACCCTCTATTCCTGACTCAACGATTTCAGATAGAAGTTTCGTTGCCCAGGCAGGGTACTTACGTTTTCACCTACATATGAAGAGATGGTTTAAACATTTTTGCCTACAAAGTCTTTGGGATGCGATGAGGGTTCGAAATGCTTCCCAGAAGGTATTCAGAGAGATACAGTAAAGAGCTAGAAATCAGGAATCCTCCCAATTTCAGCTCGGAGTCTCCTTCGACTTCCAAGCCCCTTCCCTTCCTTTGGACAAGGATAGGGAAGATTCTGCAACGAGGAACTTCATCAGCAAGTAAGAAGAGATCTCGTTAGCAACGGAAGGATTCAAGAAGGATCCTCCTCGGAGGAAGAGACTTATCTCTCGTACTGTTAGATGTCCTATCGTCTAATGGATGTAGTTTACTACAATCACCTTCCCTTGCCGGAGAGGCCAGAAGCTCAAAGTGGAAGAATTTCTTCCACCCTTCTCCAATCTCCTGATAAACCATTGTGGAGTTTCACAGGACTTTCGGACAATGTAGCGCCAACCAGGCGCCAAATGCCAAAACAGGTGTAAAAAAAGAAAAAACCAGAGGCAGACAGTTTCAAGGAACACTGTCATTGTCTGATGAAGAGAAAAGGGGGGCCTCCAAAGCCTAGCGCAGATGCGCTGGAGGCGAACAAGTCAGACAGATAAGAGTGTCTGATGTGGGCATCGCCAGACATCCTCGGGACTCTACCAAGCTCGAAGCTCCAGCAAGTGGAGAGGAGTCAGCCAGGGCCAGAGCCAAATAGTGCCAGTCTGGAGCCAGGCGCGAATCTACTTCCAGGTGCGAGGCGCCAGCCATGAGTCAGGCGGAAAAGCGCCTTCCAGGAGCTAGGCGCCAACCAAGTGTCAGCAGGCGCGAGGCGCCAGCCAGGCTCGAGGCTCCAGCCAGGCTCGAGGCTCCAACCAGACTCGAGGCGCCACCCAGGCGCAAGCCAGGCTCTAGGCTTCATTCAGAAAAGATCCATTTCAAAGGAAGCCCTGGTCTTCTTTGAAATAAGTGTGATCGCTAAAAGCACTTCATGAATGACTTGATGATTCCTTCAAACAGCTGAGAATTAAAAGCGCTTGAAGTGCGAGCTTTTATGAATTCTTGTTCGTTACATAACAATATGTCGTGAAGGACATATTAGCTGTAACTTAAGGGAGATGCAACTCTGTGTTGACTTCCCTTTGCACGAAGGAGGTCAAGTTGACCTACGAGAGATCCTTCTCTCTTGGTTTTACGTGTTCTACGGATACGTTGCTGGGATAGGGAGCCGACACTGATCCTTAACTAAGAGAGTTAATTTTTATGTTAACATAGTGTTTTTTTTTTGGTTTGTTTGAAAGGAGTTTGGGGATAGCTCTTTTTCAAACTAAGCACAAACCCTCGTGTTAGGATCAGGTGATCGGGATCGGTGTTGTGCTCCTTAATTATGCCCCTAGGCATAGGTGTATGTCATGTAGTGGATAGACCCCATTGACAAATGACCATTAGATTCTGTCGAGTAAGTGGATAAGACCCCATTGACAGATCTACAAGAACTCTTAGCCATAGGTCACATCCTCGCTGAGGCTCTTGAGACGAAGCAGACACCTAGCAATAGCTAGGAAGTCAACCCTTCGTCTAAACACATAGGAACCAAGGTTTATTTATCTATTACCTACAACGTATGTTGTTTACCTGTCTAATCAGTAATTAGCTGTCTCTTACCCACCGCCAAAGGTGCCAATCAGCTAAGTATATATCTGACAGGGAAGTTGAATGTATGAAAATGTTATTGTACAATAAAGTTTCATACATACTTACCTGGCAGATATATACGATTGAATGGCCCCCACCCCAGCCTCCCCTCAGGAGACAGGTGGAAGAGAAAAATCTGTCCTTAGAAGGTAATAGTTCCTATTCCTGCCACCCAGCGGCAGGCCGGTAGATCACCTGACCTACCTACCTGTAGCGTGTGCCGCGAAATTCGAATTTCTATCGGGGACGACGGAGTCTATAGCTAAGTATATATCTGCCAGGTAAGTATGTATGAAACTTTATTGTACAATAACAATATCATTTTACCAATTTATTTTTGTTTGTTTCTTTTTTATTTATGCACTCTATTTGTTTTCTGGCTCTGCTGCTTTACTTGGAACAGGGTGTCCTTTGTATCTTTTATAGTACTTTCACTACTTGTGGCAGTACCTAGGAAAAGTCGGGAGTGACGTGCCAATGGTCATCAACTGTGCCGTAGTTTTTCCATCATGGGGCCCAGGGGGTACTCAAATCATTTATTTCACAGTTCATAAATTTTGAGTTTAAAAAAAAAAAAAAAAAAAAAAAAAAAAAAAAAAAAAACAAAAAAAAAAAAAAAAAAAAAAAAAAAAAATTCTTGAAAAGATATCATTGGCCCTTCGCGAAGTTAAATCTTCTGCCAAAGGCACAAGTGAGAAAGGACTCCCAAATGTCCGCATCCCTACCCTACCCCAAAAGCAAAAGGGGATGGCATAACATGATTAGTATGGCCCAAGTGTAAGCAGAACCCCCGCTTGCTAGGACTAAGAGTATTATGTTTAATACAATTATCCCCATCCTAATACATTATGGGCAAACTGGATAGAATGCCGAGAGTTCTATTCCTAGAACCAGGCCCCCCCTGGAATCCGTGGTCCAGCTCCACAGAATAGTTTCTGCCTGAAAAAACAAAAGGTCCGAACATTGTCGGGTTAGATGATGGATCTACCACAGTTCTCACTATTTAGCTTCGGATTTAACTCCACGTTAAGCCATGATATGTTTTCTCATTTATTTGCTTTCAAAAATTTTGGCAAAAAATGGAAAGGTCCACATAAGTTTACTCGAAAATATATAATGTCATATGGGACTCTTGGGTTCGAACCTGGGAAGAGATTCCTGAGGTTCGAGAGCCCCCTCACCACGTCAAGGTGGTCCCAAAATGAGGGGGATAAAAAAAAAAACAAAAAAAACAGAATTTGTGGATATTTCTCAGAAAAATGCCACGAATAGGCGAAAGAAAAATACATATGTACTCTGAATAGATGAATTTCCTGCGAATAATGGGGGGATATGTAAATGCACGAATGCGTGAGTCCGGGAATCCGGAGAACGCGAATAAGGGGCCCCACTGTACATCTTAGTGCTTGCCACAAATTCCATCTTTAGATCCTTATATTTCACCACTTTATTTTTGGATCTTTTTAGCTTGCTGTCCAACCACTCCAGCTCCCTCTTTTCACTTTCTTAAGTGCTAGATCGCTAAAAGTGCCCCAGTGCTTGGCTTGACAGCATAAATTTAATTAACTCAAATCAGTGTAGGATATAGGAAGGTAAAAAGAAAAAAGTACTCTGAGAATTGGATAATATCTAACATAATGTATACTAAGAATTTATTTTAGTTTTCTTTGCCTGAGAAATGTGGTTTTGTATTTTTTCTTTTACAGTCTTGATGTGGACATTCTTGATGTGGCCATGAATTTTATAATTACCATTATGAAATACCTTATGACATTAATGAGTACATATTTCAAGTTATGTAGCATTATGAAATGTCTGTTCTCTTTCGGTTACTTTACTGCCTATTTGTTTCCTAGTGTGCCTCATTTCATATGTGAAACAAGTAATTCTTTTTCTGTTGCACCAAATTATTTATGTAGACTCAAAGGATTTCTTGTCCAGAGGCCCTGTGTTCTACAGGGAATATGGCAGAAATTAGAGTTATGAATTATATATCTCTCCTTACAGGTACAGTTAAAGAGGAATTGTCTGAAACTGAGGAATTTTCTGACACTGAAGATGTCAGCACTAGGGGTTCTTCACCACCAGCAAGGAAGCGTACTGCTGAAGAAATAGATATTGAAATCAAAGAAGAGGAAATTGATGATTTTGAATTCTTCCCGTGCGATGTTTCACCAAAGGACCATGATGAGGAAGATGATGATGATACTGATGAGGAGGAGGATGAGGATTATGAACTTAAAGATGATGAGGCCCTGGTGATTGATGAGGACTATGCACCGTATGTTTATCTCTGATTTTAAATACTTTTTTTGTAATTAGAGGTATTGTCCTACTTACACTTGGATTAGGTTAAAAAAAAAAACCATCTTTTGTTGGAAAAATCATATCCTGATATAGCCTAGCCTACACTGCGGTATTCAGTATACCATCTATACATATATTGTAGCCTAGCCTACACTATTCAGTAAGTATTCTCTATAACATGTAAGATATTGTAATTAATGATATTAGCTAATTCTGGAGGTTCAGTGCAGATTGACTTTGATAATTCAGTAGAAAAAGAAATTGAATAACAAACAAGAGTCAGACATGTACCGTAAGGGGTAATCACCAAGATTCTGTCATCAGCATACTTGAACAGTGTCAGACGACATATAACTAAAAATCGGAAGAGGAGGGAGATGATAAGCAGCAATTTTGAGTTTTAAAGAGGTGTTCAAGACAACCAATGAAGAGTTGAGAGATCATGATTGGGCACCTAGTATCTCTGGAAAACTGGTTCCAAAATACAGTCTCGAATACGTTTTCTACAATGGAAGTTGAAGGAGAACAACCAACCTCACAAACTTCCAGGGGAACTGATTAATTTGGAAAGATATCTGGGTTTTAATGTTAGTCAGTTCATTGGTACTATTTAGTTTAACCAGTCCATTGATGAGAGGCAATGGACAGTATGCCATACAGGCACACTACCATTTCACTATACAAAAATGCCTTTTAAGTCAGTTGTTTAAGGTTTTGTGTGTAGATATCTAATTTCCTTATTTATTGTAAATAAGATATCAGTAAAATTTTAGTGTATGGTTTTTGAAATTTTATTTTATATTTCTAATGAAATGAGATAATATTCAATATTTGGAGTAAAATACTCAGTATTTGGAAGTCAAAGTTAGTAATTTAGTACTGTAGAATATTAATAATGAACAGAATGAACTTAAATCATACTTATTTTAAAATTCTTAGGTGTTGAGAAGGAATTTTAACATTTAATCTTTTTTTCAACAGAACAGCCTCATCAGAAGAATCTCTTATGCCTCAGCTCTTACAACACTTGTTAGCATCACCTAGTTCTGCTTTATCTGTAGACGAAGTTAAATCAAGAGAATTTTTGGCATCTAGGTTATTGATGAACATTGCACAAGGTGCTACGCTCTCAGAAGTGTCCAGACTAGCTGCTAATGAGGCCAGTCCGCTTGATCTGCGGTTAACATCAAAATCTGGGGATGTGGCTTTTATTCCCATTGCTCCTAAGATTGATATCTTAAAATTACAACAGAATGCAAAAGCAGCCGCTCTTTTGTTAGATCATCCATGCAAGTCCCCTTTACAGCAGAATACAGAATCAGATGCTCTTTTATTAGATAGTCCATGCAAGTCTCCTCTATCAGGTTCACCACCATTAAAAGAATCTAGCAGCTCAGTGATGACGGATCAGGAACTAGTTTCACTCACTGTTAGAGAATTGAACAGGAGAATTTGCCGTCTTCCAAAAGCTCTGCAGAACGACCTGAAGAGGAGGAGACGAACCTTAAAGAATCGTACCTATGCACAAAATTCCCGCACAAAACGCACTCAGTATCAGCAACACCTTAAGACAATCATCAAACATCTTCGTAAAGAAAACAGTGAAACTAGAGAAGAAGTGAATCGTTTGAGTCAGCAGATTATTTTATATAAGTCAGAAAATACATTGCTTAAAGATGATATTTTGAATTTAAAGATACAGCTAAGAACTACCTTGAATGAATTAGAGAGGGTTAAGCAGCAAAGTAGTAGGTGCCACAAGTGTAAAAGTGCATGTCCTGATGCAGTATTAGAAAAAGATCAGCCTGAGTCAGCAAGTGAAATTCCTACAGAGCTTTCATCAGAAGATACCACTGAAGATTGAATCCTTGATACAGGTAAGATAGTTTGTTTTACAATACTACAGTCAGTCCCTGGTTATCAGCGGGGTTTCCGTTCTTGGTTTGGTGCTGATAAGCGAAAACTGCCACTAACTTTGGTTGGGTGCTGATAAGCGAAAACTGCCACTAACTGAAGTTCAGCAATTTATAGGCACCAAGTTTCAGTTAATGGCACCCGATAATTGGTTAATGGCACCGCTGATAAGTATGTTATGGCGCCATAACTCTATTATCGGCACCTTCTGGCACCAGTAACTGAAAACGGCCCATTATGGTCCCATAAGTCACCGATTATGGCAAACTGGATCGCCATTAGCAGAGTCCGCCGATAACCAGTGACTGTCTGTATAGTTTGTTTTTAATGCAGTGTCTTACCAAACAATTATACAGCTGTAGGTTCCCTACTTGGCAGACCAAAATTTGAACTTCACGGTAGCGCTGCCATCGCTGATGTAGGTGACAGGGTCTCCCCCTACTCAGGGAAGGAACAGGTATAACAGACCAGCTGTAGACAATTCATTCTCTGCCGACTTCTGGTGAACATCGTTGGTCAGTGCAGACCTTTCTTCATCGTTTTGAATGGTTATTTCCTACCATATTTGGTGAAGTACTGAACTTCATGTTTTGTTGAATTGGGCTAATTAGCTAGTTAGCTTTTCTTCAGTTTTGCGGCTTTATATACCATCATGTCTGACCCTAGTCCGTCAGGAGTTTGGTTCTGCGCCGGAGGGTGCAGGACTAGGTTAGTGAAGCAAAAATATGATTTGCACTCTTAAGTACATTAAATGTAGGGGCTTTGAGTGCACTTGGGAGTGTACATGTGAGGAATGTAGGGATTGGAGTGAGCAGCAATGGAAAGTTTTTGTGTCTCACTCTGATGAAGTTATCAAGAATAGGAAGAGGAAGGAAGCTCTTAGAGCTGAAAATAAAGCTAGTGTAGCCTCTTATGTTTCTCCTATTGAGGCACCTGTTCTTATTCTTCCCCTCGTCCTCAGACTTTGTCTCCAATCTTGAGTTCTTCTTCTCCTGCTTCTTTTAACTTCTTTACCAGCTTCCCCTGGAGTTTCTTCTGATACCATTGCCAGCCTCGAATCTAAATTCGAGAAGTTTGATTTTTTTAGCTATCACGGTGATGCAGTTAGAGTTATCTGTGAAATCTTTCATTGAGAAGGCTAATAATGATGTGAAAATTGTTAGTGTAGGGCTGATAGTGATGTGAAAAGTTTTAGTGTAGTGCAGTGTGAGGGGGTCAGTTGTTTGTCCCGCCAGTTCTCGTAGACAAAGGTCCCTGTCCTGCTCCCCTGCCTTGGGTTGAAGACATACTGGAGGTCCAATGGAGACTGGTAAGGATTCCCCACAAGCAATTGCTTCCTCTGTTGATCCTGCAGTGCACCAGCAGGAGTCAACTAATCACTTTTGTAAAGGCGTTTCATTTGTTGCTGAGTTATCAAAAGATTTGAGTGATTTTTCGCCTGTAGGACGTCACAATTGCCGTAATTCTTCAGCTTCACAGCCTTTGAAGAGACGTTCGACTGAAAATGTCCTCTCCCCACCTCCGATTAAGAGGACTCTCAATTAAGAGGACTAGGAAAGTGGATAATAGTCCACACCCCTCTTGCAGCATCGCTACATGGACTTGGCCTCGTAGTCGTAAGTCGGCGACAGGACTTCTCTGACTTGCTTGATGAGTGTCGCGTGTTTACTCAGTTGAAGCGTTCGACTCATCTGCATACGACGAGTGAAGCTTTGACTTCTCTTTCAGAGCATTCTTCAACAGGTGCCAACCCTTCTATGTCAAATGTGTCGACACTTATGACTCCAGCTGCTTTGACTGTGACTCAAGATGACACAAATTTGGCCTGTCTTCGTCATCAGTTGGAGTAGCTAATGAGCTGGATGAAAGTGAATCAGCAAGGGCCTAAGAGTGCAGAGCCTTCTCTGTCTCCTGTTTCATCAGATGATGAAGAACAAGATGGTGACTCTACCGCCTTCGGCTTATTTGAGTCTGCTGCGCCACTTTCTTGACACTTTCCCAAATTACTTTGTTGCAGCAGCTCCTCCCAGGTCTCCCGTTTCAATTTTCCTGATGAGAAGGAATCTTTTGGATCCCCTTCTTCCAAAGCTACTGCTTTCTAAGGCTTCTAAGCGATCTCTTCATGATGTTGAGGATTGATTAGCGACCGAGAGGGTGTTAGGGAAAGCTTCCTTCGCCTTTCCGCCGTTGAAACTCATATAAAGAAGAGGTACAGGTTCTACGTCACTGGAGAAACTCCTTCTATGGGAGCATCTTCCCTCCTCCCAAGGAGACTTTTCTGGTTTGGTAGACGCTAACTGCAGGTCAGCCTTTTCAGCAGCAAAAGTTTACTTTTTGTCCCCTGAGGTGGACCACTTTGTCAAGAATATTTTCAAGGCCCTGGAGATAATGAGCTTTCTTGATTGGATGATTGGAGCACTTGCTACATAGATGGAGGACTGCCCCGTTCTTCCAAAGGACATAGTTTCAGATTGGCTTGGCGTACTGTCGTGCGCCGACAAGTCGATTCAGGATGGTTCTGATGAGCTTGCCTCTCTTTTCGCTTTTGGCACGTTGAAGAAAAGAGAGCTTTGGTGCTCTTTTGTCACTAGAGGAGTCACTTCATCTCAGAAGTCTGCATTACTGTTTTCTCCTCTTGACAAGAACCACCTTTTCCCTGAGGAAACAGTAAGATTCTCTCTGCTTTGGAGAAGAAATTAACTAACGACCTGCTGGCACAATCAACTAAACATGCAAAGTCCACATCTGCGACTTCTGCTAAGTTTGGGTCACCTTTACAGCAGCAACCCTTTCGAGGAGATAAATCCAGACCCTTCATTAGACCTCATTCAAATTTGCTAGCCCTGACCAAGACTGTTACTAAACTCACATCTAGATCGGCTTCCAAGTGATCTTACAATCCTTCATGCTCCAGTAGGTGCCAGATTGAGCCTCTTTCAGGAGGAGTGGAGTTGCAGTGGGGGCAGACTCATAGGTGATCCAGATTCTTTGTTTCAGTTACTTCATTCCTCTCAAGGACCCTTCGCTTCTCTCCAATGTTCCAATTACATTATCCACCAACTCTCCAGTTTCGGAGAGGTTTTTGGCTGTAGCTCAGGAGGTAGAAGCTTTTATTCAGAAAGCAGTAGTGGAAGAGGTGTTTGACAAATCATCCCAAGGTTCTACAACAGTCTGTTCATAGTCCCCAAGTCATTGGATGTAAGCGCTCTGAACTTGTTTGTGTAAAAAACCAAGTTTAACATGGAAACAACTCGCTCAGTGCTAGTGTCTTTTCGCCAAGGGGGGTTGGATGGGCTCCCTGGACATGCAGGATGCATATTTCCACATAACAATTCCCCAGGATTCCAGAAAATATCTTTGGTTCATTTTCTTGGGCAGGACTTTCCCGTTTCAAGTGCTTTGTTTCGGTATCTCAACTGCACCGTAAGTGTTTATGCAAGTGCTGGCACCTCTAGGGAAGTGGCTATATCTTCTAGGCACCAGTGTCACTTTACCTGGACGACTGGCTTCTCCACTCCTCTTCGGAAAGCCAGTGCATGAAGGATCTTGAGAGGACTCTTTTGTTAACTCGTTCGTTAGAGCTTCATGTAAACAAGGAGAAATCCCAACTTTTATCGACTCAGAGTGGGGATGACTGAATACTCTAGTTTTTCAAGCTTTTCTCTCCCTGAAGATAGTCCAGTCTTGTCTCCAAGTGATACAAGAATTCCTGGATCGAAGTCCTGCTCCGCAGTTCTGTGGATGAGTCTGCTAGGCCCATTACCTTCGGTAGAACAGTTTATCAGACTCAGGAGGCTACACATGCAACCCCTTCAATTCTCCCTGAAGGTGTCCTGGTGCAGGAAGTCTCAACCGGACTCAACAGCATTTGACATCAAGGATGAAATCAAGGAGGAGCTAGATAGGTTGGGGAGCCCTGTTGAGAGAGAAGAAAACCTCGGAAGTTGTCGAAGTGTCAGTGATCTCTTCACATTTTAGCAGTTCACCTGGGGCTTCAAGCATTCATTCACCTCGTGTCAGGATGGGTGGTAGCAGTCCATGCAGACAATTCCACCGTGTTGTCCCACATCCAGAAATAAGCTGGAACACATTCATTCACCCTTCACAAAATGGCAAAAGATCTGCTTCTGTGGGCAGAAAGGAATCAAGTGTCCCTGATTCCTTGTGTGTCCAGGAGAAAATGAACATGATTGCGGATGAGCTGCATTGAGTCACCAAGTGCTACCGTCGGAGTGGACTCTCTATACCAGGGTTTGCTCAGACCTGTGGAAACTCTGGGGAAGTCCAGCAAGAGATCTGTTCACCACTTTGAAGAACAACCGTCTACCACTTTTCTGCTCTCCAGTCCTGGGACCTGTAGCATGGTCCGTCGACATAACGTTGCTGGATTGGTCGGGACTGGATGCATACGCCTTTTTCCTGTTTGGCCTGATAACGCAGGTGCTGAACAAAGTTTTTTATTCACCAAAACATCTCATTTACCCTCATAGCGCTGTTCTAGCCAAGAAATGTGTTGTTCCCAGATCTCCTCAGTTTACTCGTAGACTTCCCCAGACTGCTGCCATTAAAGAAGTCTATTCAAACAACCACACTTTGCAAGATTCCATCAAGACCTGTCTTCTCTGGCCTTGACAGGCTTCAGACTGCCAGGAGTCTCGTCAGAGCAAAAGGTTTTTCGAAGCGAGCTGCAGAAGCTATCACAAACTGCAGAAGTGCTTCTTCTAATAGACGTTACCAGTCTTAATGGGGAGTCTTTAGAAGATGGTGTAGACAGACAGTGGAACTTCTTTCTATTTTTAAGGGACTCTAAATGTTTGGCTCCTTCGACAATTAGGGTATATATGTAAAGTGATACTTGCTTCAGTATTAAAACATAGAGGAATATATCTGTCCTTGAATGACCTTTCTGGTCTAATTAAATCTTTAGAGATTTCCAAGTGTCCGAAAGATTCTGTGGCATGGAATCTGAACATTGTCCTTTAGTGGTCCATCCTTTGAACCCTTTTGTTCGTCATCTATGAGAAGCTTAACCAATAAAACTTTATTTTTGGTAGCCTTAGCGTCCATGAGACGTGTAAGTGAGCTGCATGTTATGGATAAAAAGGTGGGCTTCTCACAAGGAGACGCAGTTTGCTCAGTACCGCTTAGCTCTCTCGCTAAGAATGAGAATCCATCTGATCCTTGGCCACTCTGTTTCATTCTCAAGAAGTTTATGGATATACTAGGCCCAGAGGAAGAGGAAAGGCTCTTATGCCGTGTGTGGACGCTAAGATGTTACCTGCATAGAACAGAGAAAATAAGAGGGCAGTCTTCCTGTTTGTGGTACTCGGTTAAAAATCCCTCTTGTCCCCTCTCAAAAAATGCTATCTCCTCCTTTTTGAGAGTTAATTATTGAGGCTCATTCTCAAGCTAAAGATGTTGATTTGCCCTTCCTAAAAGTCAAGGCACACGAAGTCCAAGCAGTAGCGACTTCCCGAGTGTTCCGTCACAACTTATTGCTTTCCGCTATCCCTCAAATTACTTTTTGGAGGTCTAAATCAGTTTATGCTTTACATTACTTGAAAGAGATTGAAACAGTTTTTGAGGATTGTAATTCTCTCAGCCCTCTATCAGTAGCAGGAGTGGTTTTAATAGAAATGATATGGGGGTAAGTTTTATTCGCCTTGTATCAATTTTGTTGAGTCAATGGAAGTCTTGGGGTACCATGTACCTGGAGTACTCACCAGTTCATTTTTTCCTAGTACGGTTGATAAAGGTTTTTATTTGGTGTACATGACAGCATTTGGTTCTTATTTTCTTCCTTATGTTACATCTGGTCTTTTCTCAGACCAAGGGCAATATCTTATTTTACTTTTGCTAAGTCAACTGTGAACTGCCATGACTATGAAGGTATCCCACTACATGTAGAGGCACTCATTAGAAATAAACCCAAGCTTTCTGCTATGTAAGATGTGCACCGACCAGAGGCAGTATTCTCCTGCAGTAGCTCTCTTACAAGGTAAGGTACAAGAAGGACTAACAGTGGTGACTTTTGTCTTTTTACTAGAATCCTGTTATATTTTTTAATTAAGCATGCATCCAGAGCCTCCTATCCTTGCAATGGGTAATCAACCGTATAATTGTTCGGTGAGACACTGCTGATCAGTTATTAATTAAAGCCCTCCCTCCTCCCCACAGGTGGTTGGTTGGGAAGAACGAATTGACTACACCTGGTCTGTTTTACCCATTCCTCCCCCGAGTTTTGGGGGAGACCATGTCATCTACGTCAGTAATGGTGGCACCATTGCGAAGTTTGAATTTGGTCTGCGGCGCAGGAAACCTACAGCTGTAAAATTGTTTAGTAAGTATGCAGTAAAATTTAATTATTTGAGATGAATCTTACCTACTGTTAAAGTTAGCTCATATCTCCATGCCGATAGGCGAGTCTGCATTTAAAACAAAAGAAAAAACGATCGCTTGGCTGACCCGGAAGACTGTCTAGTTTCACCTGTTCTCCACCAGGTGTGTTCGAATGTTTTAGCTCTAGACAGAATTCTCCTTGCCGCCATTAGGTATAGGCGTATGTTGGTATTTGGTGAATCTTGGCTGTATTTCTTCAATCACGGTACTGTAAATTTAATCATCCTAGGATGTCTTCCACCGGAAGCAAGTCAACCAATATTAGGTTATGTAGGAATGATTATTGTGTAACAAGAATGCCTAAATTTGAGATAGATCAACATAATGTTTGTACCAGCTGCAGGGGTACAGAGTGTGATCTAGAGATTAGGTGTGAGGAATGCAAGGATTGGCCTAAGGATATTATGCTCAAAAGTATTAGAAATAGGAAAAGAAGGGAAGCAGCTACACTGTGGAAGCAGTTAATTAGGTCAGGGCATAAAACTATCTTTTCTCCCATTCCTGTTGAGCCTTCGTCTGCTATTAACCCTACTCAAATTACGGATTTTTCCTATACTAGGCCTAATTCTGATAATGATAGTTCTAGCGTTTCCTCTGTAGCTCCGACTTCCGCTCCCCTTTCGGTTCAGGAAAGGGGTATCGAGAAACTTGAACAGGATGTAAGTCTTATTTTAGATTCCGTTAAAAGTTTAACTGAATTTATGATAACAAACCGTTCCGAGTCCCTCCATAGTGAACGTTCTTTTTCGTGTTCCCCTTGTAGAGGTAAGGTGTCGGTGCCCTCGCCCGTATGTAGCCCAAGCCTAGGACTGCCCTGCGACAGTTGGGAAAGTCCGCTGCCAGGGAACCGGGTCGGTTCTCGGGGCGATGGGGTTCTGTGCCCTCCGACTCCTACCTCTCCTTTTTCATGCTCTCACGCGCAGTCACGCTTAACGCGTTCAACGAAAGATCGTTTCGGTAGGCGGAAGTCTTCGCACAGTATTTTGACATCGCCTTCATCTAGAGCTAGCAATGAGGTTTCTAGAACCTACAAGAGTAAGAATTTAGATTTAGAGTTTATTAATAATGATATCTCCGTAGCGGGTTGTTCTAATTCTTTTACATTGACTCAATCAATTGTTGAACCTATTTTGTCTGCTTCTATGTCTCATTCTAAATCTTTCCCTTCTATTCCTAGGTCTTCTACTGTTGGAGAGTCTCAGGTGGACTCTACTGTCTCTCTTTCTCTTCCTTCTATGGTTACAGATTCTGCTGTTGTTTCCAAACTAGATGCTATTCTAAATGCTTTATTCTTTAAAGATGTGTCGTCTGGGATCGTTCCCAAGCCGCTTGAGACGCATTCGGACGAAGTGGTACAGTTCAGTGTCTACGAATCTTCTCAGACTCTCTTACAAGTTCCATTTTCTTTGCCGACGGGTATCCCCTCTGCTTCGACTAGGCTGACTGGTGTCGACGCTAGTAGACAACTGCAGACTACTTCTCCCGGAGGCTTTTCGCCTATCGAACCAAATTTTTGTTGTGAGGAGTCGACTGCTGTTGTCTCGAATCCGCAACTGGCAGAAGAAGATCTCGAGTCGGAAGAGTCCCCTTCGGTCTTTCGGCGTTTACTGGAGTGTTGCGCTTCTCTTTATCCTCATTTGGTGGAGGAAAGAGATTCTGTAGAGACTAGGTCGTTATTGTCTTCCAGCATTTCAACTCCCATGAAGTCTTTGAAGAAACCTAAGCTTTCGCCTTCAATTAGAGGACGTTTTGACGAAATATCTCGTCTGCTGGTGCACAAAGCTTCTGGTAAGTCTGCCAGCTCTAGTATTCCGGGGTTTTTTAAATCGCTTAGGATCGATTATTACAACACAGGCTCATTGCCGGCGCTGAAACCGTCCTCGGTCGACGATGCTGATTTCCTTGCGTGTCTCAATCCTATGAAAAGAAGCGCTCTTGAGACGGGCAAGGTGCTTTGGTCTACTACAGAGGCAGAGGCTTTGTCCAAATCTTTGTTTAGAAGTATTGAAGTTTTGTCTTTTGCGGAACTTTCACTAAGTACTACTGCCACTTCTCTGCGTCAGCTTTAAGACTTTCTGACGCCAGCGGGTATCAAATCTTGGGAAGAGTCTTTAGATTTTTTGTCTTGCCTGGATAAGGCTATTTCAGATGCGGCAGGCGAATGTTCTCATGCTTTCTCTAATTCGATCTTGAAGAAAAGAGAACAATTGTGCTCTTATCTTTCGACCAAGGTCTCTCCTTCTCAGAAGATGGCTGCAATTTTGGGTTCCCCTGTGAACCGCCTTCTGAATCCATCTCTATTAAGGGAGATGGATTCAGAATATCCTCCTCTATGGGAGGATATTTCCGTACAGGAAAATAGGGAATTTATCAGACAATCTTTTAAAGTGGGGAACAAAAGACTTGCTCCTTCTTTGCCGTCTGGCCCTCCGGCAAAAATTTGTCCTTCCTCATCTCAACAGTCTTCAGCTACTAAGCCCTTTCGTAGGTCCTTACCAGGGTCCAATAAAAACAAAACTGCTAAGTTTCTTAGAAAGAAATGAATCTTTATGCCCTCAGGTTCCAGTAGGAGGTTGACTGCAGATCTTCTGGCATGTTTGGAGAGACTTAGGAGTAGAACCTTGGGTGGTGGAGGTACTGAAGGAAGGCTACAAAATTCCGTTTCTGTCTCCTCCTCCTCTGTTGTCGTCTCCAATTGCTCTTCCAGCTTATCGTCATCACCAGGGAAAATTTCAGTATCATTACTAGAGAAGAAAGCAATAGAGCAGGTGTCAGGAAACTCGCCTGGGTTTTGCAACCATCTTTTTCTGGTGCCCAAAGCATCTGGAGGGTGGCGTCCAGTACTGGATGTGCCGAGACTCAACACATTCATTCTTCTAACCCCATTCTCCATGGAATCACCCAGCACAGTACTAGCGGCAGTACAGAAGAACGACTGGATGATGTCGGTGGACATGTAAGATGCTTATTTCCACATTCCGATAAATCCTCAGTCTTGCAAGTTCCTGCCCTTTGTCTTTGCAGGGAAGACATTTCAATTCAGATCTCTTTGCTTCGGCCTGTGCACAGCACCACAGGTATTCACGAGGATTTTGGCACCAGTAGGGGGATGGTGTCATTTGTTGGGAGTGAGAATTCTGCTCTATTTAGACGACTGGCTAATGTTGGCCAACTCTTTCAAGGGAATTCTGAGGGCCAAGGATCTGTTACTTTGCCTGGCGCAGTCACTTGGCATATTGATAAATTTCAGAAGTCTGCTCTGATTTGTCAGTCTAGCAAGGCTCAGGATGCGACCAATCCAACTCTACTTGAGAGAATCTTGGGACAGGAAGTCCCTGCCAGACTCCCATTTAATTTCAGTCCCAATAAGTCTTTGGGAGACGTTAGCATGGTGGAAGGATCATCAAAGACTGGGAACAGGGTCATCCCTAAGAGTAGTGAGCCCAGACCTAACCTTGTTTTCAGACGCCTCAATGACAGGCTGGGGAGCTTGCCTGGGAGGCCATTAGATGTCTGGGGTATGGTCACTGCAAGAGAGGGAGTTGCACATAAACAATCTAGAACTGTTGGCAGTATGGAAGTCGCTCCTTCAGTGCGAACAGATAGTCAGAGGAAAGGTAATAGCAGTATTTTCAGACAATACTACCTCTTTGGCGTACATCAGAAACCAGGGCGGAACAAGATCAAAGTCAATGTTTCTGATAGTGGAGAAGTTGTTTCTTTGGGCGGAAGCCAGGAACATAGTATTGGTTCCACAGTTCATACCAGGGAAGAACAAATGTCTTGGCAGATCAATTGAGCAGGAAGGGACAAGTCCTACCCATGGAATGGTCTTTACATCTGCAAGTCTGCCAGTCGCTGTGGAGTCTATGGGGAGCTCCAAATGTGGACTTATTAGCAACAGCAATGAACAAGAAACTCCCAGTGTATTGCTCTCCATGCCAGGACCCTCAGGCTTGGGCAGTAGATGCATCTCTTCAGGATTGGTCCAACCTAGATGCATATGCTTTTCCTCCATTTGCAATAATAAGAAAAGTACTGAACAAGTTTCAAGAATCGAATCACTGCAGAATGACACTAGTAGCTCCGTGGTGGCCTGAGAGAGAATGGTTTCCGGACCTTCTTGCTCTTTCAGTGGATCTCCCTTGTGTCCTTCCTTTAAGGAAGGATCTACTCAGACAACCAAAGTCCAAGCGGTTCCACCAAAGCCTCCGCGTGCTACACTTAACCGCTTGGAGACTTGACCGTCTCCTTGGAGCGAGAGGGTTTTCTAAAGTATCTCGGGAGTCTATCCTTAAATCAAGACGAGCAACAACCTTGGCCTTGTATCAAAGACAATGGGTTGTGAACTGCTCCTAGTGTCGTTGTAGAGGGATGTCCAGCACCCGTACCTCTGTAAACAACATAATAAAGTTCTTTCAATATCTTAGATATAGTAAGAAGCTTTCTGTAGCTGCTATTCAAGGATATAGATCCATGCTGTCATCAGTGCTACGGCATGTACAATTAGATATTTCTAACGATCCAGATCTTAAGGAGGCGTTGAGATTGTTTGAAATTGAAGCCCCAAAAGTTCAGTATCAATCTCTTTCATGGAACTTGGATGTAGTGCTAAAGTTCTTATCTGCAGATCCATTCGAACCTTTGGAATCTGCTTCTTTGAAGTTTCTAACCATGAAGACGCTCTTTTTGGTAACGCTAGCGAAAGCCAAAAGAGTAAGCGAGTTACAAGCATTCTCCAATAAGGTAGGCTTTTGTAGAGGAGATGCTATTTTATCATTTATGCCCTTGTTCAGGGCTAAGAATGATGTCAAGGCTAAACTTCTACCTAGAACGATAAGAATTCCAAATTTGACCTCATTGGTTGGGAAAGAAGAAGAAGCCCTCCTCTGTCCGGTTAGAGCTATTAAAATTTATTTAGATAGATTAAAACCTGTGAGGGGGCAGAGTTAATAATTTATTTTGTTGTGTTAGAAAACCTAACACTCCTTTATCTAAGAATGCAATGTCTTTTTTTGTTAAGCATTTAATTAATAAGACTAGTACATGAGAAACTAAACCCAGATATCTTACCTTTATTGAAGGCAAATATGCATAGTGTAAGAGCAGTTGCTACTTCTTTTAGTTTTTTAAAGAATTTGTCTCTTGAGGATGTAATTAATGCAGCTCAGTTGAATTGTAATTCAGTTTTTGCTGCTCATTATCTTAAAGATGTAGAAATTGCGTTTGAAAACTGCAAAGCCCTTAACCCTCTAGTAATAGCAGGTAAAGTCTTTCCCTGAATCGAAAGAAAGAGCAATCGTTTAGGCTCTTTTATTTTAATCCCGGGTGTTGGTTTTTTGGGGAGCATGAAGGTACATTTGTTGTACAGTCTTCCGAGTCAGCCAAGCGATCGTTTTTTCTTTTGTTTTAAATGTCGACTCGCCTATCGGCGTGGAGATATGAGCTAATTTTAACAGTAGGTAAGTATCCAAATGATAAATTTTATCATGAAAATTTTTATTTTATTATAGAAATTACATTTTAAAATAAACCTCTCACTTACAAATAGCCCATGTTCATGGTCTTCGCAAATTTTAGACTTCATTCCAGATTCAGAATAGATTGTTTGCTAGCCAGCAATACAGGATGTGCATCCTAGGGCTTCAAGTGAGCGCTTTTCCCAATCTCTTGGGGACAGTGACTGATTAACCACTGGCCTGGCTGGCAGGAGTATCATTGAACATTTTCAGTAGTACTCTGTCTTAGCCCACGTCATGAGGACTATTTCCAGCTCGTCCAGTTGTGTTTCATGCGGTCAAGCCAGTACCACCAGTCTACTCAACTTGGCCCCTGTCTCTGGATAGGAAACATTCAGCTAGCAGGAGAACTTCGTCCTTGCACTGTTGAGAGTCTGATAGAAACAGACAGCCCCTTACCTCCAGAAGCTCAGCAAGCCAAGTTACTGTGGCATTTTCGAGAGAATGTTATGCTCTTACATAAGTGTAAGAATCTTCAGGAGGCTTCTGAGTTCCAAACCTGACCCTGATCTTGTCAACAGAGCTCACCCTCAGGTGCACTTATGAAGCAATACTGTTTCTAGGATTCCAACATTTTACCACCGTATATTTTTGTGTATAAGATGACCTTTAAATAAGAAGAGGTAAAAGATCATAGTACAAAACCAAAATGTTTTTTGGAGTAAAGTGATTCTTTGCAAAACATAAACAGGACAACTATATTTATAATAATGATGACTTATACGTATACAGGTTGTTTTGCTTGTATCCAGTTACACTATTACTATTACTATTATCATATTGTTACTGTAATACAGAATATAAACATCATGTACACCATTTGCAGTTGATAATCTTGTATACATTCTCAGAATCTTGCCTGATTGAGTATTATCGATATCTTCATTGCCATTAGTTGTTAGAGGAGATATAATTCAGAGATAATTAAAGAAGTTTGGCTGGCCATTATTCGCTTTAATTCAGCCATGACTATAACTGCAGTTTTAATTTATTATTAGTATTCGTTCTTGAGATCTTCACTGCATGAGAGATAAACAAAAATGTATTTTGGGAAGCCAACATTAAGAATTGGCAGTGTTTAACAACTTGACAATTTTAACAGAGCTCTTAATAAACACTTGATAGTTACAGTAAATGATGTCAGCTGTTTCTCAGTTCAGTTGTTTATGTCAGTACAGGTTTACAATTGCTTTATCCAGAATTCTAAAAATTGGAATTTTTTAGTGGGGATGCAGGAGTAACATTAGTATTACAGTCGATGAAATGGAGAGAGAGAGAGAGAGAGAGAGAGAGAGAGAGAGAGAGAGAGAGAGAGAGAGAGAGAGAGAGAGAGAGAGAGAGAGAGACTACTGCCTCGGTTAGGTTGTTGTACTGATAGGTATCCACTTGCAAAATTTGAATAATAGTTGCATTGAGAATGATGATAACTAATTTTAATAAAACTAGTTTTATTGTATCTAATCATATTGCATGTATTATCATATTACAACATATGAACAGAGCAATGATGCGGCATTTGCATTCTGGTTTTGTTTACCGTCTTGAAATAATCAGTTGATCGCGTTTTCCCAATATAATCACCGTCTTTAGTTGCCAAATGGAACTTAATTCAGGGATACATTCCTTTTGTAAGGTATCAGAGCTGGGTTTAACAAAGCCAATTCTATATCATGTTTTTCATACATATGTTGCCTAAAAGGGAAACCATTGTTTTGTATGTTTCTTCGCCATTCTGTAACAACCGCTAATAACAATACAATAATGAATGATAATTCGTACACAATTATTGTTCAAATGACTGAATTGTTCTATACAGCCACAAATAGCTTTGTTTGCTGCCTCACTTTATGTTCACTGCGATTTTGTTATAAAAGCATGGGGGACGTGAGAATAGAGAGTGTCTTAAAAATATTTTTAAAATGCCATTGATAGATAGTACTGAAGATGATTTGTATGATAGCGACGATGAAGCTGAAGTCAACTCACCAGAACCAGACTGGAATCCCTAAGGTGGTAGCATATGTGAGAATCTTGTGATATGTATGAGAAACTTTTAATGAAAAATTAATATTATGTTATCCTAAATGTTATTACTACCTTTTACACTATCATTAAAATTTCTGAAAGGTTACCGAAAGATAAATGTTACTGTGAGCACAACAAGTTTACAGTTTCTCAGCTGAGGTCGTTTAGATAAAAGTTGGTTTCATTGCTATAGAAATCCTCAAATAGGCTATTTGTTATGATACATGCCAAAAATATATAAGGTAAAAATAGTTTTATTACCTTTATTATCAGTTTATTTCATAATGTGAAACTTCATGTATGTTGGTGGTTATCGCATCAAGGCCGAGGCTAGCCAACTGATACACATCTTAGAATTCAAGGTTTAATTTTTAGAATTGTAGAGTAAGACAATCCCCAATTTTTAAGGTTGAATTGTAGGATTTAAAGGTCTTATACACAGAAATATATGGTAATTATCCTTGTGGGCAGTAGTTATTATTATTATGCTGTAATTAATATTATTATTGTTAAGAAAAGATAGTGTTACTGTTCTGTCAATGTTGTGTAATGTTATTTGATAGATAGCCACTTCATTTACATAATGATCTGTGAATAATTTGTGGATACTTTACTTGAATTTAGATATAATAATTCTGGTATATCATGTAAACATACTGTCATGTTACATGCCATTCATACTGGGTCAGAACAAAATAAACATCACTTACCATAATGGAAAGCCTTTAGCTCTGGATGTTGATTAGTCACAACTTTTAAAACTGAAGATAATTTACTCTTCTTCATTGGTTGCCAGAATATCTACCCCATGACATTTATAGCAAAATGTTTATACACTACCAAATGTTATAATAAGAAAAGTTTTTTTTATTTTGCAGTATACATTGAGAAACCAGAACACAAAAAAATTCATGGAGAAGATTGGAAGAAAATAAGGAGTGAATAGTACTCATTTTTGTAATCTGTGGTAATATTACTGTACTGTACTACCATTTCAGCAGTAAGGATTATGTTGACCTGTAAAACCATTTCTGGTATATTGATATTCCCTTCCCACTTTCCTATTATAGAATTTATTGATATCTTGATTTTCCTTGGGATATCTATTGTAATAAACAAGTACTATTTTGTTTGTTTGTCTTACAAGAATTATTAGAGAAAGCTTGTGCCTTTATGAAGAGTACAGACTATTTTGATATCAGAGCATAACAGAGAGCTTATTTATTTTCGTGAAAGTATCTAATACTTAGAATGAATGACCAAAGTAAATTATACAGTATTAGTCAAGACTTGTTCCAAGGCATCTTTTAGAATAATCAGTGGTTAAGATTATATTTGAGTTTTTTTGTTTTTTATGCACATTTCACCAACTACATGCATCAAAATCTTATATAGGGAGTGTTTTTAAGTATCTAATAATGATTGTTATGTAGTTTCAGTATGTATCCCAGTACCTGTTGACATATCACAGGTGTTGAAAATGCCACATACCATAAAAAGTCAGCAAAATTTGTTATCTTGATCACTCAATATAGTATGATGGTTAGCTTGTTTGCCCCCTGTCACCTCTCTCAGAAATTTGGCAAATGATTACCAGTCTGACTTTCAAGCAAAATTATGGATATTAGCATCTTTTCATTTTATGAAGTAATAGATAAGTTATAATTAGATATGACACAAGGAATTATGTAGTGTATGTATACATATACGTAACATGGAATTTAATAGTTATTAGGTTTATGTTCCTGACCCCCAAGAATTAGCACCAAAGAATTGAAAATAATATTAAATTGCAAATTAAAGTTCAAACACTTAGTACATGACTGATTAGATAAAATAAATACACAGAATAAAACTTGTCCAAAGACTGCTTAAACTCGAGCTTTCTCTCCTGAGAACTAAGTATAATACTGAAATAAAAAGAACTACAAACTCAAGATATACATTAGATCATGTAGAACATGACCCAAGGGAATACCTGGGATCAGGGCACTGTTGATTAGACATGGTTTGGATTTTAATTGCTGAAGTGGGCACTAAATATAAATACAAGCATACTATAATTACATACCTCCTTGTGATAGGGCATAGTCTTGCAGAATAGATTACCAGAGTTATTGAGTAAAGAAAACTGCAACAGAATGAATGAATGGATGACTAGAACATTAGGGTAACCCAGGGATTTTGTAGAACATACAGCAAGTGGCAATACTGTTAAACGTACTGTTGAATTCATATTGCTTCTGACATAAACCTACCCCATATATCTTTTAGTAGTGTTTTTGCTTTTGTTATCATTCAAAGGTGTTTTGATGATGATAAACCTCCATACTTGTATTGAAAAAACCTCCATATTTGTATTGAAACAAGGTTGAAAACCAACGAAACATTATACGTGGAAGGTTGATATGATTAATCTTAAATAGGATCTAACATATTCATTCATTAAGAACAACCTTTCATGCCAGCTGTATGATTCAATGTGAAGAGTGCACTCTGATTGAACTATTTAAGGTACGTATTAATAATCTGGCGTAATGAATCATTACTCTTCTCTCTAACATAATACCTTGGTGTGTGTGTTGTGTGTGTGTGTGTGTGTATATGTGCATACTTGCACATGTGTTGGGGGTGTGGGTGGGAGGAAGAGAGCCTGAAAAATTGGAAGGCATCTGCTGTGCAGGATGTCAAGTACGTAGGGGTTAAAGTAATTTACCAGATCACAGGGCTCAGCTCTTAGGGTCTTAAAAGGCAAGGACTAAAAGAAGCAAATTTATTTGCTTGACAAGAAAGATTTGAGTGGGTCCATTACCAAGGTCACCTAATTTACAACGTAGCAGTCTGCAACCTGTTATTAATGAATTATTCTTAAATTTGTAAATTTCAAGAAATTCTATATTTTCCTTCATAACTGTAAATCAATAGAGACATTTTGCATCACTGTTGATTGCTGTAAAGCAAAAGGCATTGACAGTAATGTACCTCTGTAGGCATTGGTGTTTTTCAGCAGGTTTGAATTACTTATGTGTATTGGTAGTGATATTTCTGTATATTTTTTTAATAATTGCGTCTGCGTCTGATGTATTTTAATACTGTATTGTCATTGGCATTTGTTGTTTGATACCTCAGAATCTACCCCCAAACCAAATTAGGAAAATATTGTTAAGTGTATGTTTGTTGCTAGAGAGTTTATATGCAACCATTTACTTGATTCGTCAATATTTCCCAACAAAATTTGAAGAAACAATAGCGTTGAATGTTTCATCAGTTTCCTGATAGAGTGAAGGCAGTTGTTGTAAATATGGAAAGTATTTACTCAGTTTGTAAAATATGTACAATACTATATTGTAAATTTTCTTTAGTTACATTCAGTGTGACTGGATGTAGTAAAGCACATGAAAACTAGATTACTTGGCTGCTTGAGCTCATACTAAGATGGTGCTATGTACTGTTAAGACTTGACCTCATTTGTGTAGACTTGTAAGTTGATAGTGTATTTAAACACAAGATATTTGAAAATATTCTGTTGCTTTCATGTTATATTTTAAAACTTGTAATGCTTGAGTATACTGTGTAATATATTTTACCTCTAAATCATTTATAGATATATTTTATGTATATAATTCCTTACAAGGAAATTTTTGTAGTCATTTAAAAGATTATTGTAAATCTAGAATGACAATGTAAAGCTGCCTTACCGGAGAATACCACTAAAATTTACGTCTGCCCATCAAAGGTTTTTACTTTGTTTCTAGACGAAGATCAAGGTGAAAACTGTAGAATAGATGGTTTTATAAATGCTAAAAATTGTTTTGTTTATACCTGTTACTTGAAAAATTTTATAGAAGAGGTTTAGTGGGCTCTCGCCTCACAGCTGATGTACGAGTTAAATGGTGACCCAGTTTGTGGTATTATTCTATTTGTTTGAGACCAGTGTATCAACACTAAACATGCAGGGCTCACTCAGGAATTGACTGTACAGGCAGGCCCCGGGTTACGACGGGTTCGGCTTACGACGTTCTGAAGTTAAGGCGCTTCTCAATTATATTCATCAGACATTATTTCCAGGGTTACCACGCCTACAACGCTGATCTGGCAGATGAAATATGACACCAAAAATGCTAAGTAATCAATATTTGCAGTTTTTTTTTATGAAAAATGCTATAAGAAAGCAGTTTACATAGTTTTCAATGCACCCAAAGCATTAAATGTAAGGTTTTCTTAGGATTTTTTACGATGTTCCGGCTTACAATGAATTTCGGCTTACGACGCGTCTCAAGAACGGAACCCCTGTCGTAACCTGGAGACTGCCTGATTCTTTTATGAAAGGTAAAATAAAAATTTGGCAAAGAGACTGCCAATCACAGCACAACCACTGAGGAATCCTGAAGAGAAGGCAGTACATTGAAATGCACAGAACTGTAGTGCTAAAGTCTGGGATATTGTTAGTCATAAGGAATGAAGTGAAAATGAAACAGTAAAGTGAAAATATATTAACGAAGGAGAAAACTAATATGTCTCCCATTGGGGGTTAATACCATCAGTGCACCTCTTGCCATGCAATGGTAGCTTACTGAACATATATAACACTACATTAGAGTCCATCATACAGGGAAATGAGTCTTTAAAATTCATTCATTACCCTTAACAGAAACAAGAAGCTAACCATTGACCAAACCTGTAAAACTGTTGTAACATGTAATAGTAATAACCACAATGCCCTCTTAACTTCGAGCAATAAAGTTTTAGAACTAGGAAAGAAAGGAAATTTGCCCCCCTACCTCCGAGTATGTTACATCGTCGTTACCTGATTACTATTACCATTACTCTTCTGCCTTAGCGCCTCAGTGGCGTGTTTGGTATGGTGTTGGCGTCCCACCTCGGTGGTCGTGAGTTCAATTCTCGGCCATTCCATTTAGGAGTGAGAGAGGTGTATTTCTGGTGATAAAAGTTCACTCTCGACGTGGTTCGGAAGTCACATAAAGCCGTTGGTCCCGTTGCTGAATAACCACTGGTTCCATGCAACGTAAAAACACCATGCGAACAAACAAACAAACAAACTCTGCTGCTTGTTACTGATATTACAACCGAGCCTCGTATTTGTCCGCTTCCCGAAAAATAAAGTTCATTTTTTTCTCAAAATAACTCATATGAATACATTTAATGTCATTTTAATTCAGCCGGAGAGCGCATTAGTAAGAACATTTTGGGCTTGACAAGTTATTAGGTAATAGTAATAACAATGAATTTCTTGGTACGATGCCTTAAGTAAAATATTCTTGACGGTGTATTGTATAAAGATTGCTTTAGTCTTGCTTTGAAAATTGAGTCCGGACAGCTGGTTACAATGCAAGAAAAACTAAACGAAGAAACTCGGTAATCACATTGAACTTCAAAATTTTGCTGAAAATAAAACGCCTTGCAAAATTGGTAGCTACAAATCGTTGAGTTATAGGTACCATCAGACGAGAGATGCTCACAATTGGTATCAGTAAAAGCTTGACTTAACAGAACTTTGATTTAAGCTTATCAGGACCCTGTAATAGTCATATATTTGAATCTTTGTTTTCAATCCTTTATCAACACAAACCCAACTGTTGAAATTGTGGTGTTATTTCCTGTATAGTACCTACAGTTTCAAAAATGGTGTGTTAAAACTGGCGACAGTAGTGTTAACGAATAGTACATCTTTGCCTATATCGATTGAGTTTTCAGTCATGTCGCATTTATTAAAACAAAATTTCAAAATGAAATGGGAAGTAGAGTTTTTGTAGACCTAAACAGTATTTAACTTATAGAAGAAGCGCGGTTTATGCTGTGTAGTTATCGTTATAACAATGTAAAGATGTTCATGCTCTTTTTATGATAGACGATAATACCAAAACAAAGAGTGCAGACGGTAATTTTGAAGAAAAACTTCAATATTTTGTCAGAAGACTGTTATAATCATAGCTTGTCATTTTGTAGAGATTGGGCCTTTCCCCTTTTGAATTTTTCATATAGCTACCATATCAATGGTTCTTATTTGAAGCTTACCAAGTTTATTAGTTTTGTCAGTATCCCACCTTATGAGTGCCAGAAATGTTTCGATTTTATTATTTCTTTGACATAGATTCCCCCCTCCCTCCAAAAAAAAATTAATAATATTAATACAGAAAGAAATTCATGGCAACTATTCGGCGTTCGAGGACTACTCAACTGTTACGCCGCCCATTGGCCATTGGTTGAAGATGGCCGCAGAGGTCACATTGTATATGCCAAATATGAAGTTTACTTCAAGAGGAACTGTTGAACAAGAGGACAAGCATGTCCGTGGATGCTCCCAAAGAAAAGGTAAGATACACATGATGGAATAAGCTCATTTGACATGCGGAAGTGTTAGGTACTGTATCCAAGTTTATACCAAAAAATATGGCGAAGACCCTACCCTATACCTATTGTATTGTCGTAAGAAAGCAGACGATCTTGCCTGGTACTGTTAAAACTTGCAAGTCAAAGATACAAAATACTACGGATCAGTGGAAGACTATCCGTGATTCAGTGAAAGAGAAGTATCTACTAGGTATCTAGGTACTGCCTAGTAGCTTAACCTAAGTAGAAAGTTAAAGGATACCTTAAATCCCGGCAATGTTTAGGAAGATTCCAGCCAGACTTTTTGCGTGAAAAACCATTTTCTCTTGCTATCGATTATTTCCACAGGTTAGCTAGCCTATGTATTGAGAAGATTTTTTTTTCTTTTTGGGGTTTGCCCAAGAAAAATAGGCCATACCTAATTTACCTATTAAAATCTTTTGCAAAGAGATTTTGGTAAGTTTTTTACTGTAGCCTAATCGTATTCATGGGTAGTACGGAAATGAGAAAACGGGAGAAACCGGGCGAAAACGGGCGAAACCGAGGCGAAAATGAGAGAAAACGGGCGAAAACGTCCCAAAATGTTGATTATTTTTGTGGAATCAATGTAAGGGGAATGTAACTTCTGATGGGAATAAAACAAAGGGTAGTACGGAAATGAGAAAACGGGCGAAAACGTCCCAAAATGTTAATTATTTTTGTGGAATCAATTGTAAGGGGTGGAATGTAACTCTGATGGGAATATAACAATCTCGATTGCAGGACAATGTTATGCGGTTTTTTCTGCGTTTTGCCATGTTCTGCATAGGGGAGAGATTTCTCACCGCAGCCAATTTGAAAATACGTCACTGGTAGTTATTTTTGGCTCATAAACACGCGGGATTGTTTACTGTTTGGAAGTACTCTGAAACAAATTGTTCGGGCTGTTTTACGTTCCGGCCGATACAGTAAATTAATTTATTATTTTTTATCCTTGCTGAGGAAGGTTTTAAGAAAAGTTATTCATTTCAGGAAAGTTATTCCTAACCATACGCTATTCGGGAATATTTTGTGCGCTTTTGCTGAGAGAGTCATAGTATAATAATAAAATAAATAATAACTACCTAATATAATAATAATAATAAATAATAATATGATAATAATAATAACTATAAATAATAATTAGTGAATAAATAATAATACTAGTAAATAATACTAAATAATAATAATGATTACCAATAAATAATAATACTCATAAATGATAAAACGAATAATACTTATAAATAATAATACTGATAAATAATGTTACTAATAACTAATACTAGTTAATGAATGATAAAACGAATAATACTTATAAAAATGATACTAATAAATAAATAATAATACTTATAAATAATTATACTAATAACCCATAATACTAATAAATAATAATAACAATAATAATAATTATTATTATTTATTAGTATTATTATTTATTAGTATTATTATTTATTATTTTTATTAGCATTATTATTTATTATTATTTATTAGAAGCCATAGGCAATTGCTGTCGCATGAGGGTGAAGCCACGATTAAAATTATACACTTGTTGATGTGTCAAGTCACGACTGGAATTGCAGTGGCATGAACAAAAAAGCTATAGGGTGAAGCCACGATTTCGGTTATATATTTTCAATGCGTGAAGTCACGATTGTAATTGCCGTAACATGAACATAATAGCTAGTGTGTGAAGCCACGATTTTTTAAAAATAATCAAAACAACGCTGTAATGTCTTTGTCTATGTAGCAATTGAGAATATCTGGTTTAAGTATAAAAGATGGCTGAGAACATTAAATATTGAAAATATAAAAAATAAACGAATATATATTTTCAACAATAAACAAATTGTATTGAAATTTTAAGGAGAAAATAAATAAAAATAAATATAATATACATCAAAGTCAAAAAATGCTTATGTTTTATAAACATAATATATAAAGAAGAATATAAACAGCAAAAACAAATTTCTTTGTTTTATAAACATAATTTTAATCGATCTTGTCTCCCTAAACCTGGTCCGGATTGTCCGTGTACCGGTCCAGCTGGCAAACGGCGGATAGAGCCTTACTCCTACCCAGTCTGAAAAATACGAAATTCTATTGATTAAAGTCTGAAAAAATACGAAAATCTATTGATTAAAAGTATTTATTATTACAATCTGCATCCGAAAATGACATTCCTTACCAATGATACATATTTATAACAATATTATTATCCTGTGTTTATTTTCCGGCCGGTTTCGCCTCGGTTTCGCACGTTTTCTCCTGTTTTCGCCCGGTTTCTCATTTCCGTACTACCGTAAAACAATCTCGATTGCAGGACAATGTTATGCGGTTTTTTCTGCGTTTTGCCAGGTTCTGCATGGGGGAGAGATTTCTCACCGCAGCCATTTTGAAATACGTCACTGGTAGTTATTTTGGCTCATAAACACGCGGGATTGTTTACTGTTTGGAAGTACTCTGAAACAAATTGGGCTCTTTTACGTTCCGGCCGATACAGTAAATTAATTGATTATTTTTTATCCTTGCTGATGAAAGTTTTAAGAAAAGTTATTCATTTCAGGGAAAGTTATTCCTGACCATACGCTATTCAGGAATATTTTGTGCGCTTTTGCTGAGAGAGTCATAGTATAATAATAAATAATAATACTAATAAATAATAATACTAATAAATAATAATACTAATAAATAATAATACTAACTAAATAAAATATATTGATAAATAATAATACTATAAATAATAATATTGATAAATAATAATAAGTAAAGTAAATAATACTTAAATAATAATATTGATAAATAATGATACTAATAAATAATAATACTCATAAATGATAAAACGAATAATACTTATAAATAATAATACTGATAAATAATGTTACTAATAACTAATACTAGTTAATGAATGATAAAACGAATAATACTTATAAAAATGATACTAATAAATAAATAATAATACTTATAAATAATTATACTAAAATAACCCATAATACTAATAAATAATAATAATAATTAATATTATTTATTATTTATTTTTGTATATTATTTTAGCATTATTATTTATTTATTAGAAGCCATAGGCAATTGCTGTCGCATGAGGGTGAAGCCACGATTAAAATTATACACTTGTTGATGTGTCAAGTCACGACTGGAATTGCAGTGGCATGAACAAAAAAGCTATAGGGTGAAGCCACGATTTCGGTTATATATTTTCAATGTGTGAAGTCACGATTGTAATTGCCGTAACCCCCCATGGTAACATAATAGCTAGGTGTGAGACACGATTTTTAAAAATAATCAAACAAAACAACGCTGTAATGTCTTTGTCTATGTAGCAATTGAGAATATCTGGTTTAAGTATAAAAGATGGCTGAGAACTGCACAGATCATTCTCAGAGAGTCTCTCTAACTGCCAGTACTACCTGTATAGCTAGTTTGCGATTCGACTGTCTTCTTTACTCATGATGAAGTACCCTTGTGGCAACTGCCGTTCTAACTGTGGACGCAATTCTATAGAATGTTCTGCATGTCTCCACTGGATCCATAGGTAAGTATTATTCTGGACTATCGAACATCTAAATTTATATAATGCGGTATTTTTTAATCCTTTCAGCGGTGATATTCAATAGACCCTATTGAATATCACCGCCGCTCCGTTGTTTTCCAAAACCTGTCATGCCTAGTTGGCGGGAACATATGGTAGTCGAACAGCCGAGTGCTGCAAAATAGGCAATGTAACGACGCGTGTTAGGGGCGTAGTTTACATTTTTTAGACATTTATTTCTTATTTACAGTGTGCCCATCTGGGCAAGTTTTGACAATATATAGTGTGAAGAAATAAAGAAATATACAAATGCATATGCTTTGGTGCGAATTAAAACATTGCTAAGTGCAGATTGCGATAAAACATTTGGGTAAACGTTTTGATTGACAGGACTATATAGTAATTAGTTCACAACAAACAGATCGAGTTAGCTTGTTTGAGATTTATTTATTAGTGTCCATGCATGAATAGTATTCATCAGTGGCCCTAGAAATGTAAAGCAAGTCAGAGATATCATATACCAGAACAAAAAGGAAAAAAACCCAACCTCCACCAAACAAACCACTTTTGCTGACCAAATGACTCGTCTAGAAGACCTACAAGTAACAACACCTTTCATACAAATGATTTGTCGTCATCATGGGAAAGTACCTTGTGCCATTCTCTACAATGCTGAACAAATAGCTGATCTTAGGAGATTCTGCTGCACGTCAGGGGCACTTACTACAGTTTTGGGAGTTGACAAGACATACAACTTGGGGGAACTCCACGTCACTGCAACAGTCTTCAAAAACTTAGCTGTCAGAAGACGATCCACTGACGACCACCCAATTATGGCGGGCCCGATATTTCTTCATGGGAATTCGGACACCGACACATATTTCGTATTCTTCCAACATTTGGCTGGGATGCTAGTGGACACTGATGTTCACCCTGTCCTTGGAAGCGACGAAGAGAAGGCAATTCGTCTGGCTTTTCAAAAAGCCTTTCCTGGTGCTTCCATGATTTGTTGCACAAGACATCTTAGAAACAATGTCAATGAGTTTTTAAAAGACAAATCTGGATGCAACAAATGCTACTCGAAAAATCACACTGCAAAGATTTTTGGAGAGGAAGGTATCGTAGCTGCAGATGATGATTTATCATGGGAGATGAAAGTCGAGGATTGCAAGAAACTAATAACTGATCAAACACCCAGCTTCCTACAGTACTTTAATTCTCGCATTGTCCCACTCCTGACTGAAAACTTCAATACAACCAAAAATCGTTCCTTGCATAAAATAACAATGACCTGGACAAACAATAATTGCGAAAGCTTGAATCATGTCATCAAACAAGCTATTGAATGGAAAGCTAAGAAGCTAACAATGAACTGGTGCTGAAACTTCAGGATATAGTCCAGCGCACAATATAAAGAAGTAACTAGAAGTATGCTGGACATGGGGAGAACTTCCTTTTGGATCATGCCTACATGTCATTTTACACTGAACAAGGATAAATGGTGTACTATGACATGTGCACAAAGAGATGGATACATGTGGCGTTTTCTTAAGAAACCCAAAGACTTAGACAATAAAATCAGCAGGACCGAGCATGGACACATGGCCGTTACGCCAAAACATCGTGGAAAAAAACCAGGTCAAAGAAAACGGACAAAGGCTGTAAATCAACATCATGGAATAAGAGAATAAGGACTGCCAGTAATGTGACAGACATTTAGACCTGATATTAAGAACATATGGTGCATGATAATAATTAATCTGTCCATTTATTTTATGTGTGTATGATCCATATTTTAGTAAACTTTTGACACTTTTACTGTACATAATAAAGCTACAATATACAAAAATATAGGTAGGACTACTGCGTAGACATTTTTTTTGCAAAAAAGGAGGTTATATTGAATTCTATTCACACATTGTGTGTCCAGGTGCATTCACCAGATACTGGCAATATAATTTGTGTTACAAGTTTGTATTATATTAAGTTTTTCCTTTAATTTTTGTGCTTATAAAACTGTCCTATCATTATAATTTATTATAAATTAAAAATGTATAAAATGTTTCATGAAGTTTGTCATTTAATTTGATCTTATTGCAAAAAAGGAGGTTATATTGAATTCTATTCACACATTGTGTGTCCAGGTGCATTCACCAGATACTGGCAATATAATTTGTGTTACAAGTTTGTATTATATTAAGTTTATCCTTTAATTTGTGCTTATTAAAACTGTCCTATCATTATAATTTATTATAAATTAAAAATGTATAAAAAAAGTTTCATGAAGTTTGATCTATTTAAAATTGTTCCAAATATCATATTTATTAGATAAAATATGTACAAAATGTTTCGGATTTTATTTACTTATCTAATAATATATTTATAAAGTAAAAATGTATAAAATGTTCGGTTCTTGTTGTTTATTTTCCTCTTTATAGAATACCCGGACCATATACTGTATTTAATATGTTTGGATGAGATTTTTAGGGGGAAAATAAATAAAAATATTATTATCCTTGCTTTAGGGGAAAAATAAAAAAAATATACATAAAAAATAAAACATTAAATATTGAAAATATAAAAAATAAAACGAAATAATATTTTGCTTTTAAACAATAAACAAATTGTATTGAAATTTTAAGGAGAAAATAAATAAAGATAAATATTAATATACATCAAACAGTCAAAAAATGCTATGTTTTGATAAACATATATAAAGAAGAATATAAACAACAAAAACAAAAACAAATTTCTTTGTTTTATAAAACATAATTTTAATCGATCTTGTCCCTAAACCTGGTCCGGATTGTCCGTGTACCGGTCCAGCTGGCAAACGGCGGATAGAGCCTTACTCCTACCCAGTCTGAAAAATACGAAATTCTATTGATTAAAGTCTGAAAAAATACGAAAATCTATTGATTAAAGTATTTATTATTACAATCTGCATCCGAAAATGACATTCCTTACCGAAATGATACATATTTATAACAATATTATTATCCTGTGTTTATTTTCCGGCCGGTTTCGCCTCGGTTTCGCACGTTTTCTCCCGTTTTCGCCCGGTTTCTCATTTCCGTACTACCGGTATTCATTGGTAAGCTTTTACTGTAGCCACAGAGAAATCGGGGTAGTACGGAAATGAGAAACCGAGGCGAAAATGAGAGAAAACGTCCCAAAATGTTAATTATTTTTGTGGAATCAATGTAAGGGGAATGTAACTTCTGATGGGAATATAACAATCTCGATTGCAGGACAATGTTATGCGGTTTTTTTCTGCGTTTTGCCATGTTCTGCATAGGGGAGAGATTTCTCACCGCAGCCATTTTGAAAATACGTCACTGGTAGTTATTTTTGGGTAGTACGGAAATGAGAAACCGAGGCGAAAATGAGAGAAAACGTCCCAAAATGTTAATTATTTTTGTGGAATCAATGTAAGGGGAATGTAACTTCTGATGGAATATAACAATCTCGATTGCAGACAATGTTTATGCGGTTTTTTTCTGCGGTTTTTGCCATGTTCTGCATAGGGAGAGATTTCTCACCGCAGCCATTTTGAAAATACGTCACTGGTAGTTATTTTTGGCTCATAAACATGCGGGATTGTTTACTGTTTGGAAGTACTCTGAAACAAATTGGGCTCTTTTACGTTCCGGCCGATACAGTAAATTAATTGATTATTTTTTATCCTTGCTGAGGAAGGTTTTAAGAAAAGTTATTCATTTCAGGGAAAGTTATTCCTGACCATACGCTATTCGGGAATATTTTGTGCGCTTTTGCTGAGAGAGTCATAGTATAATAATAAATAATAATACTAAATAAATAATAATATAATAATAAAATAATAATACTAATAAATAATAATATTGATAAATAATAATAACTAATAAATAATAATATTGATAAATTATAATTACTAGTATAATAATACTTAAATAATAATATTGATAAATAATGATACCAATAAATAATAACTACTCATAAATGATAAAACGAATAATACTTATAAATAATGTTACTAATAACTAATACTAGTTTAATGAATGATAAAACGAATAATACTTAAAAAATGATACTAATAATAAATAAGTAATACTTATAAATAATTATACTAATAACCCATAAATACTAATAAATAATAATAACAATAATATTTATTATTATTTATTAGTATTATTATTTATTAGAAGCCATAGGCAATTGCTGTCGCATGAGGGTGAAGCCACGATTAAAATTATACACTTGTTGATGAGTCAAGTCACGACTGGAATTGCAGTGGCATGAACAAAAAAGCTATAGGGTGAAGCCACGATTTCGGTTATATATTTTCAATGTGAAGTCACGATTGTAATTGCCGTAACATGAACATAATAGCTAGTGTGTGAAACCACGATTTTTAAAAATAATCAAAACAACGCTGTAATGTCTTTGTCTATGTAGCAATTGAGAATATCTGGTTTAAGTATAAAAGATGGCTGAGAACTGCACAGATCATTCTCAGAGAGTCTCTCTGACTGCCAGTACTACCTGTATAGCTAGTTTGCGATTCGACTGTCTTCTTTACTCATGATGAAGTACCCTTGTGGCAACTGCCGTTCTAACTGTGGACGCAATTCTATAGAATGTTCTGCATGTCTCCACTGGATCCATAGGTAAGTATTATTCTGGACTATCGAACATCTAAATTTATATAATGCGGTATTTTTTAATCCTTCAGCACATGTGATACGGTGGCCGTATCACAAAACCATCACTTTTTACGTTTGATACGGGCGCCCTACCATATGCTGAACTGAGCATTATGATCCTCAGTGAGTAAAATGGAAATGTACTATACTCAACCAGATGTACTAGAAACAAAGAGTTTGAAAACTTACGAAAAACCCTTGCAATTCCATAAATTTGGCTACACCCTCTTTTTCGAAAAGGTGCCTAATTTGGGCACACAAATATCAGAAATGCTTATTATAACATGCACTGTTTACTTATTTTGGAATCAAAGAAAATGGTACACCATTAATGGGACAATTGAGAATTAAGACAGATTGTCATTTTGTAGCAAAACAATCACTGGAAATTCCTTAGCTGCTAATTTGGGCACACCCTTTAAGGGTCTATAGACCCTATTAAATATCACCGCCGCTCCGTTGTGTATATGATCCATATTTTAGTAAACGTTTGACACTTTTACTGTACATAATAAAGCTACAATATATAAAAATATAGGTAGGACTACTGCGTAGACATTTTTTTTGCAAAAAAGGAGGTTATATTGAATTCTATTCACACATTGTGTGTCCAGGTGCATTCACCAGATACTGGCAATATAATTTGTGTTACAAGTTTGTATTATATTAAGTTTTTCCTTTAATTTGGGCTTATTAAAACTGTCCTATCATTATAATTTATTATAAATTAAAAATGTATAAAATGTTTCATGAAGTTTGTCATTTAATTTGATCTTATTGCAAAAAGGAGGTTATATTGAATTCTATTCACACATTCTGTCCAGGTGCATTCATACAGATACTGGCAATATAATTTGTGTTACAAGTTTGTATTATATTAAGTTTATCCTTTAATTTGTGCTTATTAAAACTGTCCTATCATATAATTTATTATAAATTAAAAAATGTATAAAATGTTTCATGAAGTTTGATCTTATTTAAAATTGTTCCAAAATATCATATTTATAGATAAATATGTACAAAATGTTTCGGATTTTATTTACTTATCTAATAATATATTTATAAAGTAAAAATGTATAAAATGTTAGGTTCTTGTTGTTTATTTTCCTCTTTATAGAATACCCGGACCATATACTGTATTTAATATGTTTGGATGAGATTTTTAGGGGGAAAATAAATAAATATATTATCCTTGCTTTAGGGGAAAAATAAAAAAAATATACATAAAAAATAAAACATTAAATATTGAAAATATAAAAAATAAACGAATATATATTTTCAACAATAAACAAATTGTATTGAAATTTTAAGGAGAAAATAAATAAAAATAAATATAATATACATCAAACAGTCAAAAATCCTTATGTTTTATAAACATAATATATAAAGAAGAATATAAACAGCAAAAACAAATTTCTTTGTTTTATAAACATAATTTTAATCGATCTTGTCCCTAAACCTGGTCCGGATTGTCCGTGTACCGGTCCAGCTGGCAAACGGCGGATAGAGCCTTACTCCTACCCAGTCTGAAAAATACGAAATTCTATTGATTAAAGTCTGAAAAAATACGAAAATCTATTGATTAAAGTATTTATTATTACAATCTGCATCCGAAAATGACATTCCTTACCGAAATGATACATATTTATAACAATATTATTATCCTGTGTTTATTTTCCGGCCGGTTTTCGCACGTTTTCTCCCGTTTTCGTCCCGGTTTCTCATTTCCGTTACTACCGGTATTCATTAGTAAGCTTTTACTGTAGCCACAGAGATATAGACTAACCTCTCACCACACAGCCCATAAGCTGTTTCCATAACACCCCTTTGGGGGAGGGGGGAGATGAAATCAGAATAGATAATGCTAGCTAGAAATTCCGTACAAGAACAATTACTTCATTCTGCACCAAGGAATAACTCAAACTAAAAGGTTATGACCTAATTTTTTGCAAATTCCAACCCGAGATTTGAAAAGATTACCCTAACCACTGGATAAGACAAACATATGGAAGGAACACTAGTTGAGGAAAAGACCCCATATAGACTCCACTGTTCTAGCCCCGCCACCCACCCCCCAAGGGGCGTGGCTACCCCCCCTCCCCCTCCTGATAAGCTCATGTACGTACGTGAGGCCTAAAAAGGGGCGGGGCCACCCTGACCCCATATAGACTCCACTGGTCTGCGTGGCCACCCTGACCCCTATAGACTCCACTATTTCGGGGGGCGTGGCCACCCCTGACCCCATATAGACTCCACTATTCTGGGGGGCGTGGCCACCCCTGACCCCAAATTGACTCCATGAGTACATGAGCTCATAATTGACTCCATTTGTCTTACAAGCTCATGTACGTACATGAGCTCATATTAGGGGGCGTGGCCCCCCAACCCCAAATAGACTCCACTTGTCTTATAAGCTGACATACGTAGATGAGGTTGTAAAAAGGGGTGTGGCCACCCTTGACCCCAAATCGACTCCACATTATTGATGAGCTCATGTACGTACATGACGTCGAAAAGGGGGTTGGGGGCGTGGCCAACTGTAACTCTACGGGAATAAAACCAACATTTCAACCCGCCACCACCGACCCCAAATTGACTCCACTGTTCTACACCTGTGACGTCACGTAACTCTAGAGGAATAAAACCCTATTTTCAACACCCCCCTCCCCAAATGACTCCACTTTTCCTACCCCCCTGTGACGTCACGTAACTCTCTGGGAATAAAACCAATATTTCAACCCCCCACCCCAAATCGACTCCACTTTTCTACCCCTGTGACGTCACGTAACTCTCCGGGAATAAAACCATCCTTTCAACCCCCCACCCCAAATTGATTCCACTTCCCCTGTGACGTCACGTAACTCTCCGGGAATAAAACCATCCTTTAGACCCCGACCCTAAATTGACTCCACCTTTCCTAACCCCCTGTGATGTCACGTAACTCTCCGGGAATAAAACCAACATTTCAACCCCCCACCCCAAATTGACTCCACTTTTCTACCCCTGTGACGTCACGTAACTCTCCAGGAATAAAACCATCCTTTCAACCCCCAACCCCAAATTGACTCCACCCTTCCTAACCCCCTGTGACGTCACATAACTCTCCGGGAATAAAACCAATATTTCAACCCCTGACCCCAAATTGACTCCACTTTTCTACCCCTGTGACGTCACGTAACTCTCCGGGAATAAAAACCATCTGTTCAACCCCCGACCCCAAATTGACTCCACCTTTCCTACCCCCTGTGACATCACGTTACTCTACGGGAATAAAACCAACATTTCAACCCCCCACCCCAAATTGACTCCACTTTTCTACCCCTGTGACGTCACGTAACTCTACGGGAAGGATTTTTTGCGACTCATGTCCCCTTTAATTGTTTTCAACGTAACCGGGACGTTTACCTTATCCTCGTCCTATAAAATCTCTAAATTTATATATGCACATCTGCAAATAATAGTCCCTGCTCTCTCTCCTCTCCTCTCTTCTCTCTCTCTCCTCTCTCTCTTCCTCTCTCTCTCTCAGCCGTTACATTTTGTTTTATATATATATATATATATATATATATATATATATATATATATATATATATATATATATATATATATATATATATATATACACAGCTGCTTAGATATTCAGAGTATCATGATAAAAGGATATTTGGTGACTGACTTTATCCTCATGTGATACATATACTTATCAATTTGATATCTCTCCCAATAAACAACAGGGTCAATGTTATCTGATGATGAATCACGCACACACACACACACGAAGAAACGAGACCTTGTCCCCATATCTGCCAAGCTGACTTCACCCCCACGTGAAATTTTATTTATCATAGAATTTGAGTCATAATCTCCATACCGAATACGAGGACAAAGGTACACATTTCAATTTTGTTTATTTATTATACCGAGTTTGAAAGAGGTTGAAAAATCAAATTACAGACGGAATTGTTATATTATATTTGTAACCAATGCTAAATACAGGGGAATGAATTGATATTCCATACAAACACATACATTAGAAAAAAACTGTACGAACGCGATAATATACGCATTCGCTTTTTCAAAAACAATACTTCAACGAAACATACGGCTACTATATATTTTCTAACCTGTTCCTTCACATCACAGCCCTAGTATATACCACAAACATCTTCTCCAGCACTTTCCCGACCGTGTATCAAAGACGACGTTTCATCTAACACCTCAAAGCTTTTAAATTTAGCTAACAAGTTTTTCACATATAAATCTTTCACACACCTTTCCTCCAACAGGGATAAATTCTTTTTCATTATAGCCACGCAACATATTTTACCAATTTTGCTCATTTCATCACTGAATGTAGCTAACACAGGTAAATATTGATTCAACCAAGTCGTATTAACCAGTCCACTTTGACCGATGCCAGCGGGAAAGATAACATATTTGACATAGTCATACGATGATTTAAATAATTCTTCCTTCAATTTCTTGACCGAAGAAAAAAAAGAAAAAGTGATTGAACCTCATCTGTTTGCTATCTCTGCCCAAACGATCGGCGTGATCTTCATCTTTGGAATAAGCCACGCTCTTTTGCGCGTATTCATTATCTTCAATTGGGGCGCCAATACCGTATTGGGTTAATAAGGTAGCTATGGTGGGTAGATCAACTTCTTCATCGCCTTCCCAAGATGTGATATTTTCAGGTCTTTTCACAATGGCGGACCCTTCAATACCCCTATCACGAAGACAGGCATATGATGCACCAGTGCGAGAATATCGAAAACCTGCCAATTCGGCATACGGCTAAGCTCGAATGACGTCCGCCACCACACCGTAATTCCTGCATGTCACACAATTAGTGGCCACTACTAAACACATATTTCTCTTCCGGAACTTATTTTCGGACAAGTTCCCGAAAACTAACTTACACGAGCGAGGAGGTTGATGAAGCCATGGCGAGAGTTTACGTCTTGATGTGACAATCCTTCAAGAGATAATGAACTACGAAAGCCCCGCTACCCGAGACCCCTTTATCAGAATCACTGATTACAAACCTGTTGTGACGAAGCATCAAGCCTCTCCCAGCAATGATTCAGACTAACATGAATAAACAAGTCTTATCATTCCCTCACGCCAAAGGTCATCCACACATGACTCATTTTATCAAAATCAGTATCACGTGACTAAACAGCTCCGGTATCATTGTTCCTAAAATGTTAATAAGCCACCCACACACTCGCCATCTTGTTTTTTGCATGTCCGCCCGCGCCCTCACCTTCCCACCCCCTCCCCTACCCTCCTCCTCCTCCTCCTCTTCCTCCTCCTTCTCTTTTTCCCCCTTTTTCCCCATATTTCGCCACGTTTTGATTTGTTTTTTAATGGCTATATTCCTTAACATCCATATCTTTAACCCCCGCCATTTCAATGAAGTAGCAATAATTCGAAATATTTATCAACGTGGGTTTTTTTTATTCCCTTGAAATTCTCGAGCTATATCTAAAATATTATAACCTGCGAGCGGATGAGTTAATCTCCTTCTTCATTCCATTCAACCGTGTTAGAATCTTGTAAGTGTTTAACAAAAGCCGTAACGTATGACTTTTGAGGTTCTTAAAAAAATATTGGAAAATACCTGTTAAATCGGGATTGCTCTTTTTTGCGAGTCATGTCCCCTTTAATTGTTTTCAAAGGAATCGGGGCGTTTACCACCTCCCCTCCAGTCACTGCACCTACACTTTCTATAGGAGGAGGAGGAGGAGGTCCCATGACGATATTAGCCGGCATAGGTGGTTTTTTGGATATTAAGGGAGACGTGTCCGCTACTACTAACAGCTGCCGTATCCAACTTGCCAGTACCCTCCAGGCTATTAGTATCACCATCACAAACCTCTTTTCTATTCATTAACCTCTCGTAGGTAATGGCAGGGATAATGTAAAACTCCTTCATTTTCAATTAAAAAGACTCCCTACCAAACTCGCAGCAATAGGCAATAACACCGATAGAATAGTTACCCCTTTACAACTTTTCAGTATATTTTTCTTCTTAGATATGACGTTGTTTTCAAGACACAAGATGAATTTCTCGTCTACAATTTCTTAAGTGTTTAATAAACTTCTTATCTTGAGTTAGATTACCACAAAGAAAATTTCTAAAAATTTCCGAGAGAGTAGACACCAAACCACCGTTTAAGATGGGAATAACTTTACTTCTTTCACTGGGTGATAAACCAGAGATGAATAAAACAAAGTTTTTATTTTTACGTATTAAAGGTTGCTTACGGTTCATATCCTTACAATTTGAGATTCATCAACCCAGGAATTTAATTGACTCGGATAACCTTTCCAATGAACGTAATATTGAGTTTTATTATCTTTCTTCCTCCTTCCCAGAATAGTGATATCATACGTTTCTGGTAGATTTGTGCGAATTAATTCTTCACGATAAAATACACCCTTTATTTCTTCACCCGCTAAATCTTCCAAGAAGTATACGACCGGAATGTCATCTCTAGCCGTTAATGCATGAACCTCTTGCAGGGTGCGACCCAAACTTCTATGGGGGGTATGATTATAACTCTGAACAATGTCGCGCAAGACGTTAATGTATTTTAAGGTATTATGTGTGAGATATCTATATATCCGACCCTTAATAGTCCTTATGACTCTTTCAGCTATAGAGGATTTGATTTCTCTCGAATAAACACTATATAATTTTATATTTTTACTATCTAGATATTCTCTGACGTGTTTGTTATAATTCCCTACCCTCTCATCACTATTCAAACGTGAAATTCCCGAAAATTCGGTAGATTCGATAACCTTCTTCAAAGCGCGACGCATAGTAACACCATCCTTGCTTTTTTCAATGGGGATAAACAATTTGGTAGATATCTGGAAAAACACACGTCAATAAAGACTAGCAAATATTTAAACCCATTATTATACCGAGCTAATTTGGACATATCAGCTAAATCGGTGCTCGCTATTACTCGCGGTTTGGGTGACATGATTTTTCTTCTGGGGAATTTTTTTCGAGTGACTTTATGCAGTGTGTAAGACTTTTGCCCACGTAAGAATTCTTTAACATTTTCACTTGTAATTTGGCTATTCAGATTTTTCGCTACTTTGAATAAAGAGTCCACCCCGCTGAAACTACCCACACCCCGTGCATCTCCGTACAAAGTTTTTAGCAGTTTTATCCGTTCTTTATCCATATTGGTAAGCTATTTGATATTCCGCTTCACCCAGAATATTAGTTCGGAGCTGTAACAGTTCAGGTGTTGACGGGGCGAAGTCTACTAACAAATAACCGTAGTGGTTACGTGATAGGGCCTTTTTATATATGTCTGAAAAGGCTGAAGCTTTTTGACGGCCGAATAACTGCCGACCTAAAGTTTCAATTTGACTAAAATCACGATTTTTCATTAGAATATAATGTGAGCAATTCAAGCTTATACTTCTACTAAACTTGTCTGAATGAAACATATTCTGCATTATGAATATAACTGAAATAGATGAATGACGTCCCGCTGTGAAGGCGTTAGTCACAAATTTATTATCACTAGCCTCGAGGAAGCAATCATCGAGTATGAATAATAGACCTTTATTAACCTTCGTCTCCCCCTTTTCAGCGTAATCAAAGGGATTTAAAATTTCTTTGGATACTTTAAATTTGGGACCTATTAAGGGATGCATTTCGAGGGGGTGTTCAGATACCCCGCAATATAAAATGTATTGGAAACGCATTTCATAGAGTTCAATGATTTTTTGACATAGGACGGACTTGCCACTGTTACTAAACCCCGCGATGATAATACGAGCGGGATTAGCAAACGGGTCTAACAACTGCACAGGGAAGGGACCTGTCGCGGCCATGATGTTAGCGCGTTTATAGTTGTGTACTTTACGCGCTCCTTTTTATATACAAGCCTCAATAATAATTAGGGTGAATGGAAGTTGACGGCAATAATATTTGTTTAATTTTCATAATGAAATACATACAGGTTTTTCCTACAATATAAAAATAGAACGTACAGTAAAAATACAAACTATAATAAAAAATACAATATAATAATTCAAAAATATAAAAAACTAACTGTGTATATGATTATATAATAAAAATATATTATATACAATATAATATATTAAAATATATGAATATAGGATAAAATATATAGTAAAATATACAAACTATGACACCCGGTCAAGGTGTGATACGCCCCGTTTTAACTGGAGGACAGGGTAAGGGTGAAACCATTTCCCGTCGAGGAGAAGTCAAAGACGTCGAAGAGAGAGAGGAATTAACATTGTATATGTTACTATTCTCTCTTCGACGTTTTGAACATCCTTTCACCCGTGGGAAATGATGTGATGGATGTAGGGTCGGAGGAATAGGAGGAGTAGGAATTCTCGAGGTGCTAGGAGCGGGAATATTTAAAATTGGAGAGATTGCCGCTACTACCGGCGCCACCACTACCCTCTCTAGCTCCTCCTCCTCCTCCTCCTCCTCCCCCTCCCCCCCCTCCCCCTCCCCCTCCTCCGCTATACCCTCCTCCACCCCAATGTCTGGATGTCCATACGCCAACGATTTATAAGGTGTCACATAATATCTCTTGTCCTCTAAAGGACAGAGAGATACCTTTCGCTGGCTCGATGACACATCGTGCCTCCTACTCTTTGCAAATTGTGCACACGAGTATAAGTAATCTCATTCTTTTCGATTACAGCTCGATACTGGTCGTGCGGAATGGTCTTTTGCCGGCACCTTTGTACACCTTTCAAGGTGTTACTACGACCAGTTTCCGTCAGATACGAATAAACTTTAGGTTTAACGCCGATAAATTCCCTCATGAGTTCAGCCCCCGTTTCAACCTTCACTAACCCGAGTTCCCCCTTACGTGACTCATCATACAATTCGTGAGTTTTGGGGAAATTACTCAAATCCATGTAGGGTTTGAGCACCCTTCAGTTCCCGATTGAGGTTATCAGTCACCAGGGAAAAGATCAAGCTGTCAGTGTCGGTATAAAGGAGCTGAACTCGGTGTCCCATACTGCTTTCGAAGAACGTCGTAATAGAACCGATACATCATATCCTTCGCCATGTCCAGTATACTGAAAACCGATATAAATCGGGGATTCAGCCATAACAGACTCTTTGCAATGGTTTACAATGTACCTGTCGTTACCAGTTTTTCTAGACTTGTACGTGTGTTTTAGACACATTCCTGAGGAGAGAAGGCTTCACTGGTGGTGACAACAGTTCGGGTAGAATAATCAATGAATTTTTAATAGTGACACCGAAAAGACCATTCATTATGATTTTGATGGTGTTCTCTTGTCCGGATCGGTCTCTTTAACACGCCTTTCGGCATTCTCCAGAATATATTCCCTCAAATAATAATCCTGTTTGAATTTGTACACTTTCCTTATTACATCAACTTCGAGACCGAGCCTTATCAACGTTTGTAATAAGGGAAGACAGATCAAGTGATTACGCATGGGTAAATGCTTACCCGTCAACTTTACATTTTTCTTGGGTAGCTACACCTTGAACTTATTCATTAGGTTTTTTTGACTATATGGCGAAAGATCCTGGTGAGTCACATTCATGTGATGAATGGCGAGAGGGAGATCGTCCGTCTGTAGAGCAACATCCCGTCTAACTGGTTTGGTATCGAGCAGTATGAAATAACCGTATTCACCCTGTGAATCAAATGCGGTAATATCGCTAGCGACAAAACTTTCTAACTGCAATGATAATAATAATAATAATAATAATAATAATAATAATAATAATATTTTACCTGGATCGGAGGGTGGTGGGGATGATTTATCATGGCGGTTAGAGGCTTGGACATTTTCTTTAATGACGTGACAATCTGTGTGATAACAAATTCATGAATATGGTGTGACATAACATGAACGTGGAGGTTTTTATGTACATATATTATAAACCCGATGCCCATTGTTAGTCATACAGTCTACATTCAACATGTGTAGCGATCACATCATATACGTGAATAGCAATGCATGTATAGGTACATTTCCAGAAAATCGGGCGCGTAATTTACCAATAGGTTTTGAGCCGTCCCTATATCATTTACCGAAAGGAGTGGTAACACATATGAAGTGGGGCTAGTGGGAGTCATTCTCCCGAAATTATATTACGCTATTAAACCAGGATACGTTTTGATTTTACCTATTCAATTTAACGCGATCTATAACGAGTCAGATGGGAAACGCGTGTATACGTATATTTATAAGTCCATTTCGGGTTTGTTGGGTGGTGATATGAATGTCATGACTAGAGCATTTAATACGGAAACTATTGAACAATTATCTGAATTTTACGGAGAACATATTCGCGGAGCTATCCGCAGGGATGGTTTATTCTCATGGAATGATGACACGAAGAGAATGAGCATTTCACATATCGATGCAGGAGCAGCCAAAGTTGATATGATTGATTCAATTACGATTAAACTCAGTGCTAAAGCAGCTAATATGTTTGGTTTCAATGAAAAAGTCAGGTATTTAATATACAGTTCGGGTGCGTTGAGACCTCATCACGGTAGAAATATATTCCATCAAGGCGTTGAATACGTTTACCTGTATTCGGGTATCGTTCAACCCACCATCTTGGGTGATAAAATGGTTAATCTCTTAGACTGCTTCATGTTAGGATGTGCATGTGGTAAAGGTCCGCATAATGCCATTTATAAACCTTTAAATACCATTGACGTATTGGATTACATTACTATCGATGTCTCGGATCAGAACAGTGAAGAAATAATGTTTACTGAAAATGGGGTTCTATCATGCAGTCTGCATATAAGACCTAGATAAAACGCTATTGAACTTTTCTTATAAATACCATACGTGACATATACCCGTTGTAGTATTTACCGACATGGCTGGTGAACACACCATATATTTGAGCAGTCTCGGCTGTTTAGATACGTATACCAAAAATACACCTTCGAAATTTGCCAATAGATTACCTTCACCTATATTATTACCTAATGGGGTTGAATATGAAGTAGGTTTAGCTTCGATCATGTTCCTGGGGAGTTATTATGCTATATTATCCAAAGATGATTTATTCACTCTCGAATTTATTACAGAGCGTCATAAACGTGATAGGCATACATATTTGTATAGACCGAGAATAGCAATGTCAGCGGGGGATATGAAGACTCGTGAGAGCTCTTAATAAGGACGTGTATGATTATTTGAAAGTTTATTACAGTGATAATTTCATAAATTATTTTAATAGTAACGGTATATTTCATTGGGATGAAGATTTAAGGAGAATTACTATACCACGTATCAAGAGAGAGAAATTGAGAACGGGGGACGTTAAAAGTATATACGTCAAATTTAGCGGAAAAGCCGCGAAATTATTAGGTTTTCATATTATACCGGTTATGAAATATATGGCGGCTGTGAACTGAATGAACACGTTTCCCTTGATTCTCTACCTGATAATTGTGGGGTAGATTATATATATGTGTATACGGATATAGTTCAACCGACGATTTTTGGCGGGAAACTAGTAAATATATTGGACTGTTTTACTTTAGCAAGTGGTAGAGGAAAAGGAATACATAATACAGTCTACAAATTGTTGAACACGAACATCTTGGATCAGATTTCTATTCTTATCACGGATCAAAATGGACACCTTTTACATTTCACTAAAGACTCGAATGTTACTTGCCTGCTCCGTATAAAACCTAGAGGAAAATTAGATGAATAGGTGCATATATAATTCGATGTTCACCCTTGGCATTCCTTATTCGTGATCATAACACCCTCGAGTCAACTAGAACTTGCGAATCAAACTCCACTTAAATTGTTTGGGAATAGTATAAACAGTAAAATGAGAGTGTTATTCGCGCCTCCTTCAGAGGCGGAATTTAAAAAACTATTTTTATCAGACCCTTTATTAAGGAGAGGGGCGGGATTTGAGGATATTACCGTTTTCTATCCTGGCCGCAGGAGGGGAAGTGGTTTTTTTTTCGGCCATAATTGGTATTGCACGTAAGGTGCTTCCTTTTCTATTTAATGCCGCGAAACCTTCAGTTAATGAATTCGGTAGATCTGTGTTATCTGATATGGTAAACAGCAGTTTACCTTTAAAAGAATCCATAAAACGAAATGGTATAAGGGCCCTCAAAACTACTGGACAACGAATTTTAAGCGGTACTGGAAGGAGAAGGAGAACGAGACAGAAGAAAACAGTGAAACGATTAGTTAAACGGTCGAGTGTGGGAGGAAAGAAAAAACGGAGGAAGAGGAAGGGCACACGAGTTAAATCTAGGAGTAAATATAATAAGGACATGTACGATCTTTTGTAACTCATTCATCAATTGACATTCGGCGGGTATGCACTCGTTCTACCCTTCATCTAAAATTATATAAACACAAAATATGGCTAGCGTAGTTCCTAACATACCCGGAACTGGTAATCAAGTTCCTGTTTCATCGTATATTGCGGGTATATCAGAATTGTTCCCGAATGTTAATAAACGGAGAATTATTGAAACTTCAATTAATTCAAAGGAAAGACTGGATTTTACACCTTGTAATATTTCCATAAATCAAGTTCTATCTGATAAATATATAGAATTTCGCGTTAATGGGGTGGCAGGTTCTTTCTTAGATTGGTCAAGTATAGCTTTAGAATTATATATCACAATAGATAGGGACAATGCGCAATTAGTGGATGATGTCCATGTGTCTGTTGTTAATGGTATTAGTAATACATTATTTAAATCTGCTTCCGTTTTCTTGAATGAAAAGTTGGTGGAATCCTGTCCGGTATTTAACTATCAATCATATATCAAAATGTGGAAAATGATAAAACCCTCGGCATTACCTACCACCGGCCGGGCGGGATTTTTATACGATGACTATCATGTAACACACGGGGTAACTCTGCAATTTACTGCCAATACCTTCGGTCAAACCAGCAGGTGGGAGACGAAAGTTATGGGTGACATTAAAACGAGGGGCGTGCATACATATTTTCCACTTCTTTTGGATGTAGCGACTATAGACATCCTGGAATAACTTTGAAGTAAAGTTTGTTCCTCTGTCACTTTGTAATATTTCTGGTATACCAAACTTTGAGAAAAACTCCACAAGTTTTTCAGCAACTATCTTGGCAGATATGTTTCTAACAGGGATTGCTTCTGGATATCTTGTCACAGGACACATTAATGTTAACAAATACTCATTTCCCTTCTTTGTCTTCGGCAGCGGTCCAACCATGTCTATAATCACTTTGCTAAAGGGTTCTCCTCTAACTTCTATAGGTTGTAGGGGGGCGTTCTTGATGGTTTCATTCGGTTTTCCAGCTATCTGGCAGGTATGACACTCACGACAAAATTTGCTAACATCTTTGTGAAGTCCAGGCCAGAAAAAATATTTCATGATCTTCTCCACAGTCTTCCTGATTCCCATATGTCCAGACTCATGAGCTACTGCAACCACTTGCTTTCTCAATGGATATGGAATCAAAATTTGATGATATTCGCCCCATACAGCATCTCCTGGTATATCTGTAGGTCTATACTTCCTCATCAGCAAACCTTCATTCAGATAATAACAGGTAGGAGTTTGTTGCATCTCTTCTCGATCAACAACTCTGAAGAACAAATCAGTTAACGATGCATCCTTCTTCTACAAGTCCATTAGCTTCTCTCTTGTCACTTGACCAACTTCAAGGGTTGAATTCTCAATATCTGCTAACTCAGTTACTGTAGTTTCACTACTGTCTTCAGGAACACTTTGACTACTCGGAGTCTCTTCAGGAACAGCAGGTTCTTCTTCTTCTGCGTCGTCGTCTTCTTCATCTTCTTGGGAAATCTCTTCTTGGTCAGCACTATGGGAAACTTCACTTCCCTGAAATAATTCTTCTAAGCACAAAGATCCTTCGCTTGATCCTTCTTGGGTGTGTAAATCCTCAGTTTCTTCACTTGCAGTCGTAGTCCTCTTCATACTTCTGGTAGTTACACAACTAGGAAACAGGTGGGGGTTATTCTTCTCAGACTCTACTGTAGGACTAATCCTCAATGGTTTGTCTGTCACTACAGGACAAGGAATAAATGGCACACCACCAACTTCATTCCCCAACAGAACATGTACACCTTCCACAACCAGTGAGTCCTTTACAGCAAAATCAACATTTCCTGTCACCAATTCACATGACAGGTGTAAGCGGCATATAGGAGTTACTTCCTCTCCTCCTATACCCTTCAAAATAACTGAATCTCCTGTGAGATTCTTCTCCAACTGAGGGTGAGAACCACGTACTACCAAACTATGGTTACTCCCTGTATCACGTAATATCTTGACTGGTACCTGCATACTTCCTTCTTGAGTTGACAGCATACCCACATAGTTATATGGCTTAAAAGCCTCCACACTGCTAAGCCACTCACTGCTTGAGGTAACATTTCCACTGGTTGCTAAACATTCAGCTTGTTTAGTTTCATTCTTCTCTGGAGTCTGATTCTTTCCCACACTGCTCTTCGTAGTTTGTTTCACCTGGTCACCTTTTACAACTTGACCAACTGGTTTTGACTGCTGTTGATTCCGGTAACACTCTTGACTGTAGTGTCCTACTCTTCCTTACTTGAAACAGACAACATTAGGTTTCTGTAATTGTCTTGAAAAACTGGATGAGGATTTCACATTAGCTTGCTGAGGTGTATTACCTTGTGTACTATTGGTAGTATCACTTGTAGGTTTCCCATTAAATTTGTTCCTGTTATTTGGATAAGACTTAAAACCTGGGCGTTGTTGACTCTGGTACTTGACATTGTAATTACGTTTACTACTGATTATATTGTAATCTTCACTCAGTGTAGCAGCTTTGTCAAGTTTCTTCACCTCTCTCTCTCTCTTAAATAGGCTCTTATATGTTCAGGAATTCCCTTAAGATACTGTTCAAGAACAAGTAACTTTTCTAACTCATCAAAAGTTTTAACTTTAACAGCTTCTACCCAACATTTGAAACACCTTCTCACTTTGTAAGCATAATCTATGAATGTTCCCTTCTCGTCTTTTCTTAAATTTCTGAATCTCTCATTGTAGTACTCTGGGGTCATCTGGTAAACTTGTAGCACACTGTGTTTAAGTACCTGTAGTCTTTACACTGATCAGCTGTTAAAGCTAGATAAGCACTTCTCCCTTTACCAATCAAGACACTTTGTAGCAAACCTGACCATTTATCCTCTGGCTATCCCATACCTGAAGCCACTTTCTCAAAGTGATCAAAAAACTCATCTGGAGCTTCTTCAGTAAACTTAGGGATTAACTTCTGTACTCTCACTACATCAAATACAGGGTCTTGATTACCTTGGTTAGGGTTAGACGGTGTTACAGGTAATGTGGATCTAGCTTTTATTAATTCCATTTCCCTTTCATGTCTTGCGATTTCTCTTTCCTCTTTTATTCTTTCTCTTTCCTCTTGCTGCTGCTTCTTCTCTTTCTCTCTTTCTTGTTTTTCCCTGTCTATTCTTTCTCTTTCAGCTTGCATTCTCCCTCTTTCAGCATGCATTTTTAGCTTAACAAATCAAATTCTTCTTGCCTTCAATGCGTCTAAGCTCTAACTCTGCATCACTTTTCTCTTTCTTTTCTGCTTGCTTATTTATGAGATCAGCACGTGCTACATTCAACAACTCTTGAACCAATTCTAACTCATCTTCATCAGTTATTCTACCAGAGTTTATCAATGATTCCATAGCAATACATCTTATTTTAGCCTTTAACATACTAGTAGACACATAACCACCACATGCCACTGCTAAAGCGCTCCACTGTGCCTTAGTCAGAGTGGTTTCAGATAAAACTTGGATGGAAGGGGCTGCTAAAAATTCCTGAACCTTGAACTGAGCCATTTTCCTCTAAGTTATCAACTTACAATTCAATACAATAAATGCAAAACAAAATTATATGGTCACTCTCCTAACAAAATATATCCCTAACACCACCAGTATATTCTAGAGTGATAATGAAATCTGCTTTCCCTGGTCTGGGCACCATTAATTCAATGTTACAAAGTGCCAAGTATCTGGTTACTACACTTACAATTCATTTACTGTTACCTCACAAAAGCCAGACACCTGAACCCTCATAACAGGTATTAAACGACTGAATACTCTAAAGGCAATAGTGATCCCTTAACTACTTACCAGTATTGCAGAAATTCAGACTAAGTTCAACAAAACAGGTGTGAGGTAATCTTGTAAGTAATTAAAGTAATCAAAGGGCATCACTCCATCAACAACTTTAAAAGTCTAAGTATTTCCCTGATTTCAGAAGTCTAAGTACTTCCCTGGTTCTAAGTCACTTCAAGTAAATTGAAGGAAAACAGATCAATTACCACTCTATGTTTCTACCTAACATAAATATAATCATAATTAAATGTAAATATACTGGTGTAAAATAAAAACACTTATAAAATTTTTAAATACAAAAATTTATTATTAAATTCAAAATTTATAATTGAAATTCACAATATCAGGGAAAATTACTGTTACTTGAAAACAAAGTAAAGTTTAATTAATTCTTGAATCAAATTAAGTAAAATGGAATCAAAATTAATTTATTACAAAATTCAAGAAAATTAATTCAATCAAAATTCAAAAGTGTTAGGCAATAATTGAAAATTTGAAATTAATTCACAAGTGCTAAACAACAATAAAACTTGAAAAGAATTCTAAGTAAATACAAATTAATTCACAAGTGTTAAATTTAATTAAATGTGCAATGATTAAGCAATGAAAATAACTAAGTCAATTAAATTGTGAATGCAAATGAAAATATAAAAATAAAAAGGCACACTTCAATAAGAAAATGAACAAGTGTACAAACAATGGAACAAACACAAAACATAAAAATTTGCAATGTGTAAAAGTGTAAATCTTTTTCACTCAAAACATTGTAACCAACAGTTTTTACCAAACCTTCTTAACCATCTGTTATTAGTTACTAGTTAACCACTGTTCCTATCAGTTATTAGTTAACCACAGTTCCTATCCATTATTAGTTAACCACAGTTCCTATCCATTATTAGTTAACCACAGTTCCTATCCGTTATTAGTTAACCACAGTTCCTATCCGTTATTAGTTGCAGCTAATAAAAATATAACACACTTTACCTTCGTATACCAACTTCTTTCTTTGCTGCAGGCTTGTTTCACTTAACCAAAAACCAGGCGCCGTTACGAAACAATGTTTGTTCAGATTCCACAAAAACACTAAATAAATTCTAATAAATATCAAATCTGAAAGTCACAAATTATGAGTGACCAATTTACGTTACGTTAATATAAGATCAAAAGTGCTATGCGATGGAGAGAGAGAGAGAGAGAGAGGGAGATGTCTGAACGCCTCGCGGTCCTAAGATATAATGAATCTCTTCCTTATGGAAACTGGACAGGGCAGATGAAACAAAACGTTTTGAGACAATAATGCTTCCAGAAGCTTCGAAATCTTACGCAACTTTATAAAGAAATGTGAAATGTGCACGTGGCTTTGACAAAGACATATCAGTCTGTTAAAAAAAAACACGTATTCGTCTCAGTCGACTGAAGCAGAAAGGTCTTATCTCATACGATGACAGATTCTCAAACACAATTGAAGATTTGAACTCGCTTATTTGAAGTGTATGTGAATAGACCTAGGAATGAAGAAATTTTAGTGTTGTCTGATCACAATCCACTATCATTTATCCAGAGAATGAAAAACCATAATCAAAGACTGACCAGGTGGTCTTTGTGCCTGCAACAGATCAGAAAAGCAAACGGATCTCGCAGACCCTCTAATCTCAAAGTGTTGACATAATAGGGAAACAATCATAGTTTCGAACGGACAAAGAAAATCTCTCTCTTTTTACATTCTACCCTATATATATATATATTATATATATATATATATATATATATATATATATATATATATATTCATATATATATATATATTTATATATATATATATATATATATATATATATATATATATATTATATATATATATATATATATGCAGGAGAATAAATATAAGAAGTTCAGGAGGTCCACAAATACTTCATAATGATAATAAATCCTGACCTTACATATGAAGTGTTTGTGGACTTCCTGAACTTCTTATATACACATATATATATGTGTGTGTATATATATACAGGTGTATTTATGTGTTTTATCCCCTGAACGACGCGTTGCCTCTCCTCGCGTCGCGTCGATGAGTCTCCTTCTTCGTCCCCTGTCGTGGTGTTGATGGGCGTGCTATTCCTTCAGCGTGTCGTATTCCGTGTTATTACATCTATCTCTCCTGCCCCTTTCCTTGTTTTCGCCTCCCCTCTATTTTTCCTTCCTCTGTCTCTTTCATCTTGGCCTCCCCATCCCTTTTATCTACTGATTCCACCAAACTTCATGTGTGAGGAAGCTGTGTTTTCCTTTCATTTTTTTTTTATTTTTAATTACTTTGCCCAGCAATTTTATGCGTTAGATTTGTCATTGCCGGAGTCCTTTGCGAGTTAGTGATGATTATTATTATTATTTAAAAAATTTTTTTTTTTTTTTTTAAAAAATTTTGCTCCTGCTGATGTTAGTTAACTTCCGAAAGTTCGTGGACTTGAACGTATTCCATGAGGCCTTGCGATAGAAATGAGATTCACTCCTCTCCCTCACACTTGGTTGTATAGCGAAGTATCCTTTATTAGGATAATATAATTGCTCTCCTTATTATGTTTATTATCACTGCGATTCCACCAAATTTCATGTGTGAGGAAACTGTCCTCTTTTCTTTTTTTATCTTTAATTACTTTGCCCAGCAATTTTATGCGTTAGATTTGTCATCGCCGGAGTCCTTTGCCAGTTAGTATGATTAATTTATTTTGCTTGTGCTGATGTTATAGTAAATTCACATCACCCGTGCATTTGATGTCTAGGTCAGTCCCTTACGACGCTCCTGATTGGCTGTTGATAAGCCAATCACAGGGCTGGAAACTCTCAGTCTCTCTCGAGAGTTCACATAGGCAGGATGTATGTTCCACCTCTCCTGAGGGATACTCTTGAAAGACGTATCCCCCAGGAGAGGTGGAACATAGAACCTACCTATGTGAGCTCTCGATAGAGACTGAGAGTGTCCAGCCCTGTGATTTGCTTATCAATAGCCAATCAGGAGCGTCGCAAGAGACTGGCCTACAAATGCACGGCTGATGTGAATCTACTATAGTTACCTTCCGAAAACGAGGCCTTTGCGATAGAAATGAGATTCACTCACCTCTCTGACAGTTGGTTGTATAGCGTAGTATCCTTTATTAGGATAATATAATTGCTCTCCCCATTATATTTATTATCACTGCAATTGTCATAATCATGATGATTATTATTGCTAATACTTCATTGTTAGCATTGGGTATAGAAAGTTTAATAGGGTGTTGGCATTGTGGACCTGTGCCTGACTTGTACGCAAATTAAAAATACTTAAGGTTTAATATTCTCCCTATCCTTTTTTTCATTAAAGTTTATCAACGCTTATGAATGCAATATTGAATAGAATAAGGATCGAACTCTGTAGTGTCTGAGACTCCAGGATTCAGAAAATCAATTTTACTAATTTCCTATGAGATCTTCCAGGATTCACCTCAGACATTCATAAAAGTCTTTACGATACCAGAATCCATTTTTACACTCCTAGTGCCATGTATGCGAATGCGTATGCATGCACGGCTTATGGCTCTTCAAATGTTGTGCATTCTGTATCTTTAGGAACCCCTTGATGACACAAGCTTGCACGTTCTTGAACTTAATTTTAAACACACGACCGGATTTTGTATTTAAGTCGCCGTTAGCTCCTAGTATGCGACTTCTTTGGTTACCGGTTCAGGCAGTGATTGGTCCGTTGTGTCCCGCAGTATCGGGGGACCCGATGATCAGCAACATCAAAGGCTGTTGTTTTAAAAGTGAGAGGCTGGAAAGTGCTGAGATCAACTGCGGTAAGTTTTCGAGCTCCTGTTTCAGGCTGTTTCTATTTCAAAATGGATGATGCCAATGGATGTAGGAAACTTTGACGAATGATTCGGTAGGTTTTTAATTTCAGGAGGCTCTTCTTTTATCATTTCCTTTGCCTATAAGTAACGGAAGATCGTACTATCGTGAATCTGGTATTAATTCCCCAATGGTACTAACGTATACTTGTTGGTTACGCCTTTACGGCTCGAAGCTCTTTACTACATCTGGATTATTCAAGTTACTGTTTGTAAACTAGAATGATCTGAGGAACGAACCTGTAGAGAATAGTATTCGTATGTTTTTATCATATTTCCAACGTCGGTTCCATTAGTGTACGATGAGGATCTCTGCACGAAGGTTAGGTGATTACGAACTGGATTACAGCGCCTCAGTGGCGTGATCGGTATGGTCTGGGCCTGTCACCTCGGTGGCCGCGAGTTCGATTCTCGGGCATTTCATTGAGGTGTTAGAGATGTGTATTTCTGGTGATAGAAGTTCACTCTCGACGTGGTTCAGAGTTCACGTAAAGCCGTTGGTCCCGTTGCTGAATAACCGCTGGGTCCATGCAACATAAAAACACCATACAAACAAACAAACGAACTTGATTACAGAACTGCGTAATCCAGTTTTCTACTTCCAGTAGTTAACCACTGCTTAGGCTGTAAGTCGATGAAATGGGCCTAGTTGTTTTTTTTTTTTTTTTTTCCTCAGGGGGAAATAAAACGTTGTCTCGCGGACCCAAGATTTGAGCGGTTTGTAAAACTAGGATATTTGGGTATGCATAGTTGCTAAGAATCGTTTGTTTCTATTAAACCCGTTTTGGCTAAGCTTGTTCTTGATAACGTAAATACGTGAATGGCAATTGGATATCTATCTTCTCAGCGATTGAGTAAGGCTGCACTGAATGTCTCCTTAAGATTAAGTCAATTCAGAGTTTTGGAAAACTGGCTGGAGTGTATCTGGCCACGGACTTTGTTCCATCTTGGTTTAACGTAAAACCATTATACGTTCGATTTGCTATTGCTACACGGCTATTATAATCGAATTTCTATAGTATAGAACGTCCCGTGTTCAACTCTTGTGAAGAAATATTTGTAAATACGGATTAATAGAGAAGGAAGCGCTTCAGTGGCGTGATCGGTATGGTCTTGACCTGCAGCCTCGGTGGCCGCGAGTTCGATTCTCGGGCACTCCATTGAGGTGTGAGAGATGTGTATTCCTGGTGATAGAAGTTCACTCTCGACGTGGTTCGGAAGTCACGTAAAGCCGTTGGTCCCGTCGCTGAGTAACCATGTAACGTTAAAACACCATACATACAAACAAATAGAGAAGGAACAGTTCAGATTCATTTATTGTTGTTGTGAGTTCCCAGCGGAGAGGATGTGAATGAAAAGTTGCGTATGGATTACTATAGTAATAGGGGAACGATTATTATGCAATTCTTTTTTATGGGAAGGGGTGAGTCGGGGTATTTGACCACCCATCAAAACGAATCTGACTGTGGGGGGGGGGGGGGGAAGGGTAGCGGTTCAAAGGAGTGACACCCCAGCTATAAATTTTTAGAGTGGCAACCATCCAACCAATTTTTAAAATATGTTAACAATTCAACGGTTCTAGATTTTTAAATGAAATCTTAATAATTATAAATATATTTTTTCCGGTTACTTTATCATTTCAATAAAATGTCACTCCTTCGATATGGTATTTATGACTCTTCTGAAATGTCACTCTTTCGATTCATACCCGACTGTAGTAATGCCAGAGGTTCTTCTCTTAAAAGCCCAGGTAAGAAGGACCAGACCAGTTGGTTTCATAGGGTAGTAGTGCCACTGAATAATGGCCTCTATAGAAGACGTTATTTGGTCACTGATAACCCGCCACCTGTCCCATATTTTTCCTTACTCGGGGAGTAAGCCTACAAACTAATTTGTTGTTGTTGTTCTTGTTGTTGTTGGGGGAGTTAGGAAAGTCTAAAAGGGTCTAAAATATTAGTTTCGCGTTGAGTTAAAGATACGGGAATTTTAGGATAGGATATTTATGATTTATTTATTAGATCGAAAATGTAAAAAATAAATAACGAACATGTTAAACATTACAGAGTAATTATTTCTAATGAAAATATAACTTGTTTATTCCAATCATCGTTGGTGAAACGACGCTCTATTTGACCGTGGAATTTAGCACGCTCCATAAGTAAGCTGGAGGTCGGATCACTCCTTGTTTTTGTTTTTTTTTTATCTAGGAAGAAAATTCGGACGAAATTTGAAATCCTTTTCGGTGCGAAAGATAAAACGAACGTGCCTGTAACGACAAGGAAGGCAAAAAGGAGAGACGAGGCCGGAGAGAGCTGGGGGGGGATGTCGGTGTGGGGGTGGGGCGGGCGGGGGGGGGGGGCCGCGGGGGGAGAGTAGAAAGATATAAAAGTGCAGCAAAAGGAAAAGACCGACATCTGCTGAAATAGCCAGAGGAAAATCGTAAGAGCTAAGAGCTGGGTGGGTAAGAAGAAGAGAGACAAACGGAATCGATGAAAATAAAAGTGAGAAAAGAGAGTGCAGCTGCCCCTATGGCCATAAGTGATGCCTCACTTACGTGAGAGCTAGAGACAGAAGACCCGCAGACACAGCAGAGACGTACACAGAGGAAAAGAATGGATTTACGAATTGGATATTTTAGGAACTTGATCCGAAAAGGTGATGAGGAATATTCATGGTATGTGGTGCCCTAAACTTTAAGGAGTAATGCCTCCATGCATAGTGCCCCAAAAAATTGGGAATTTTGGATTTGTGGTGCCCTAGGCTCTAAAGAGTAATAACTCCATTCATAGTGCCCAGAAAATTGGGCATTTTAGGAACATTATACGAAAAGCTGACGAGGAATATTCAGAATATATGGTGTCCTAGACTTAAATGAATAAGACCTCCATTCATGGTGCCTAAAAAATTGGATATTTTAGGAACATTATAAGAAAGCTGAAGAGGAATATTTAAGGACTTAAATGAATAAGACCTCCATTCATGGTGCCTAAAAAATTTGATATCTTAGTAACATTATACGAAAAGCTGACGAGGAATATGTAGAATATATGGTCTCCTAGACTTGAAAGGGTAATACCTCTAATTACCTGCATAGTGCAAAAAATAAGTTAATTAATTAATTAATTAATAGGAATGATAATTATTTTTACTTTATAACCGGATTGACTATATTTATACGACGATATGAAGATGATTTTAGGAAACAGAAGATTTTATTTTTAGTAGAATTTTTGCTGAAATCCTTCAGTCTAACGAAAATGGAGAAGGTATAAATTTCTCGCAATCATTATTGTCACTTTACTTGTATTTCTGAAACAAAAATGCTCTATTTACTCAGATAATAGTATTTCTCTGAAAGTAGAGAAATGGTCTGCCATAACAATGACTTTGTGCAAGGAGAATATTCATTTAGCTTTTGATCCACTTAAATGGCACGCCATTTAGTGGATGCAGTATAGTTCATAGCAGGTGTCAGCGACAGGTGACGATATCCCCTTTATCTCTTAAGAATATGAGGGTGCCAATATTTCTGTTTTGACCAACGGAATAGATATTGCTTCTCTGGATTTGTACAGTAGCTTCAATGACAAAAAACTTATTTATATCCCAATATTACGATTCTCTGATTTGATTTGAAATTTCCACTTACATGACTTGTCCCAAAATGGAATTCGTCAAAGAATTTAAGTTAACAGGGCGTGATTCGACCTCCTGCTTAAGCGAGGCGCGTGCTAAAATCTGCGGTCAAATAGAACGTTGTTTCACCAACGAAAACTGAAATAAATACGCTATATTTCATTAGAAATCATTTTTAGTTTTTCTGTACTGTCTTGTCATTTGCACATTATTTATTGTTCAAATTTTCATTCTAAAAAATAAGTCATAAATATCCTATCCTAAACTTCCTGTATCTTTAACTCAACGCGAAACACATTTTTCAGACTTTTTTAGGCTTCCCTACCCCTCAACAACAACCTGAACAAGAACAACAACAACAAGTAGTTTGTAGGCTTACTCCCCGAGCAAACGAAAATATAGAAGCTATAGTTGGTGCATAAATTTTCTCTCTGCAGTGTCTGTCTAAAGCTCTCTCCCGTGACTTACTGTATTCCGAAGTGGGTATTTTTGAATTGAATATAAAGTGACCGTTAAATTCCCCCCAACCCCCCTTCACCTCCCCACTCCTAAAGGAGTGACGACTATAGCACTCCTTGCAACGCAATTTGGTTCTTGAGCATTACGGAAATTGCTCTGTCATCTCTCATAGAATCCATAATTAATAGATGCCATTAATATTGGGACCCTCTGGCCTTGTCTTTAGCATCAAGGCACAATTCATCCTCGCTGTTTGTCTATAATTTAACTCGCCTTACATATATATACATTCGTTTCATTTCCTCATTCCCCCCAAAACGTAAGATTTAACAGGACTGCGTGATTTTCCTCCATAATTATGTATGCGACTATTCATTGCTTTTTTTATACATCCCATCCATACACTGTTGTTCATACATAAGTGGAGAATCGCCTGCTGTTAAGCTTTATACCTTTGCTTAATAATTGCTCATTGTTTGCCGTAGGTAATGAGACGCAATGAGACGCGTTTTCCCTCTGTTCATTAGGCTAATTACCTTTCAACGTAAAAACACCATACAAACAAATAATTACCTTTCAAGATCTGCTGTTGTCTCCTGAAACGTTAAAATAGTGTCTGTCTTTTGCGCTTGCTGCTAGCGTTTCTAGTTTTAGAGCTCCTTATGTTTATTCATTGAATCGAATATAGAATTTAGGCCAAAGGGCCAACCTCTACGACCTATGAGGTCATCCAGCGCTGAAAGAAAAACTGGCAGTAAGAGTTTGAAAGGTGTAACAGAAGGAAAACCTCAAAGCAGTTGCACTATGAATCAATTCTCAGAAGGGGGAGGAAGGTATTGGAAGAAAGAGAATACGAAAGGAGGTACAGTAAAAGAAACGAGAGGGGTTGCAGCTAGGGGCCTAAGGAAGGCTAGCTAGCTGCAAAGAACCTCCAGTAATGCCCATACAGTGCACAGCATGATGTGCACTACCCCCCTACGGGGTATCATTATCAACTTCAATAAATTCCTCGATGAGGATTTGGCTTCGCCATCAGGTAGACATTCAGTTTTCATTGCCTCTCCTTTTCTCTATCTGCTGATGGCTTTTGGCTGAGGTCTTTTATCTCCTGTCTTTAGCCTCTGTGGCTCGAGAGGCCTTCGCTCTCCTTCGGCGAAGAGATCGCTCCGTCTCCAATAAATGGGACAAATCTCCCTCAGTAGTTTGTCTATTTCGATTGTAAGCCGGATTTATTTATTCTTTTATTTTATTTTTTCATGGGTCCTTCTCCAGTCTATTTGGATATCTGAAGAAAACCGAGAGAGAGAGAGAGAGAGAGAAATACATTTGGCTGATATTACATAAAACGAACGTTCACCTTAACAAATGCATTGCCTCATATCACATTAAAGAAAGATAAATTAAAACCAGGTCCTTGTTAGCAGGTGACGTTAGCAAGTACACAAAAGCGGTACCTACTATGAGATTCAGGGCCTCCGTAACACGGTTTTTTCGCAATAACTTTTTATCTATGCATTTCATAAATATAACGCTTATTTAGAATACATATTATATCTACACATACATTTTGATTGTATTCTGCATTACGTAGGTTGAATAAATTTGGTACTTGTAATGTAAAAGTGACTTTTTTTGAAGACGGGCCAACTTACTCAGAGAAAAGGTTTCGAACGCACTCGTTACGTAGCTTATGACAGCATTTCTTCCCTCTTTCTCGATGGATGATTGCCTATACGTAACGAAGGCTATACCTCTGGCAACAATGACAAACAAATTTAAATACAAGCAAAGCAGCACACCTTTATGAACTCTGGAACCTCTCCACTGATAATTGTCATAATGAACAAACCAACAAATATGTTAATAAATACAAAAACACTTCGATTATTAGTCTAACTCCCAAAATAGGTTTCCTAAGAAATTACAGTCTACTTTATAGGTCACAATCAGATTGACAAGATGGTAGGGAATAGTTGGTAATTTTCAAAAACATAGTAGACAAGCTTGATTTGATAACTGCTATATCCAATGTCAAACAATTTTTATTTATTGGCTATCTACCTATTTACTGAAAAAAAAAAAATAGCCGGTACCGTATATTGGCTTTAAACCTTCACCAATAATTATCGTCAAAATGATGACTTCATGAGGCTCCACCCACTTTCGCCTCGTTATAATTCAGGATAACACTGAAGGCTACCATGGGCATTGTTGGATTAGAAAATTTAACTTCTGGCTATAAAAACTTTACTGCTATACTGTTGCAGCACTACTGCTACAGTAGTATTACTACGCTAGCACTGATACCCCACCCACATCTATGTATCGTTCCGCCATTCATAAAGTCTTTGGGTTTCAGAGCCAATGGAGTTTCTGTCTGGTGGATGGGCGGGGCAACATTTCGTCAAAAGGTGTTTAGCTTGCTTACGTAATGAATGTTTTTCGACTCTTGGCTCGTAATCATTGGCCATGGCGTCGGCTAGATCATTTTTACTCTATAAAAATTAAAACTATTGGGTTTAGGTTATTGATAATGCTGACAAAATTTGTGTGTGGTAAAATATACATATGTCAACTTTCAGCTACATCCGATGCTTTGACAAGGAGCAAAGTCCAAAAAACCGTGTTATGTTACAGAGACCCTGAATCTCATAGTAGTCGTTAGTATCAATAAATATAAACATATCAACAGTAGCATATGTGGGTTTATTTTAATTCGATTTCGCTTTCAGTATACGAAACGCCAAGTTCAACGGCAACTAAGATTTACGAGTTAACCAAACTCTCCTGGCAATATATTTTAGGAGGGGTGGGGGGAGAGGGCCTCTATGGAGAAATGTATTCCGCAGATGTATTCACGTACTTAGAGAGAAAGTATGTGAATTCTTAGTTTGAATCCATTCCTTTTTATTATATCAGATCAGACCTGTCATGCATTAACGAATGCTTTTAACATTTCCTCTTATTTGCACACTCGTGGGTAGATAGATCTAAATCCAGACGTTCATTTCCTTTGGCTGTAAAGTTTCTTCGTATAGTCAGTAAGTTGTTTGTTTCCGTGAATAACTTTAAATCAAGACGGGGTTGGCAATGATTAAATCAAACTGATTTAATCAAGTGATTAAATCAGTTTTATTTTTTTATTTTTTTATTTGAAAGCAAACGAATTGAAAAATATGGGTTGGAGGTTAATAAAAACTTGAGCCTAACTGTGCTGCATCGAATTATTTTGATCAATAGTAATTCTGTCGTAAAATACATTTTGAGGAAAATGACAAAAAAAAAACATCTAGCAAATAAAAAATAAATAAATAAAAAAATTCAAAGAAATAAAAAAAAATAAATTAAATCACTGATATTTTAAAAATAAAAAAATCACCAACACTGAATCAAGAATCAAGTTTACAATTCTCTTTCTTGTCGAGCTTGGGCTAGACACGGGTGTTGGGTTCATCGACGAATCTCCCAAGAATGAATGAATTTCATCTGCAAAATACACGGTTTGTAGAGGTGTTTTAAATCTAGTTTATTTTTGCAACTTGTGGCCTTTGCGTCGTAATAGTGTAAGATTTAGAACGATGGAGGAAACTTGTATTTTGTTGGTGTCAGCCATCCTGTTCACCACCGACATATGATATTATGTCAGTATTTCGGTCATAGTTTCCTTATCCAAGATTACAAACGTTTTGTGTAAATGCTTATTATTATTATTATTATATTATTATTATATTATTATTATTATTATTATTATTATTAAAAATAATAAAATTCATAACTTTTGTGTAAGTGCGTGTATTATTATTTATTATTATTATTATTATAATTGTTATTCTGTTTTGTTTTATTTTATTTTTGTTTTTATAATTTTTGAATTTATTTTTATAATGTTATTTTTATTGGTTGCTCAATCACAGTCCTCCAATTCGACTGGGAGGCATTTATAGTGTGGGGTTCCGGGTCGCATCCTGCCTCCTTAGGAGTCCATCACTTTTCTTACTATGTGCGCTGTTTCCAGGATCACACTCTTCTGGATGAGTCCTGGAGCTACTTCAGCCTCTAGTTTTTCTAGGTTCCTTTTCAGGGATCTTGGGATCGTCCCTAATGTTCCTCTGAATGTGGGTACAATTTCCACTTCCATATCCCATATGCTTCTTATTTTCATATCAGGTCTTGATACTGTCACTTTGTTGTGATATTTTATTCTTAGTTATTTTATTATTCTTGTTTTTGTTATGTATATGAATTGTATTATTATCCATTTAGTTTGTTTTCCTTCTCCCCGGTGGTTTGTCTGTTTGGTAATTGCCACTAATGACCATCCTGTCTTTTCATATATTTGTGAGTGAGTGGTGCGGTCACCGTGGCCGTGTCGGAGATTTTTTCGCCTGAAGGAGTCAGTTGATCTCTGAGCCTTATTAATCCCGGTGACTGCTGGATTTGATACATAACGCCTGCTTGGACGTAATATTATTTTTGAAGGATTACTCTTCATCCTGCTTCACCCTCGGCTCAGTAAATGTAGAGGGGCTCTCGCTTTGCCAAGGTATAAGTAACTGATATTTGTTGGAATATTCAAGCGATCTTTGACTTGTTTCTTTTGGACGTCCCGGGTTTCCTGGAGTATCATCCTCGTGGACGTAGGATCGCTGCTTTATGGGTCCGGTCGAGTACCATAAGTATATATATGTACATTCACCACTTCGCTCCTTCAGTTTTGTCTCTGGACGCAGAGACATATAAATATTTATAAAGATCACAGTTATAACTCCAGTGTTACGGAGGACAACTCATATATAATTAAGGAGATCACGGCAACAGCTCCAGTGTGTCAAAGGAGGGAAACCACCGTTAAGGTTTTTAGTTTGTAATTGTTAGGTTATTCTTGCTTTCCGTATACCTTCTCCTATCTGAACCCCCTTCCCCTTTTGGATGTATCTTTGCCTTACTATCTTTATTGGGTAAGTGTGTTGTTTTGTATAATTAGTTCAGGGTGATTGGTTTTCATTAACATATGTATTCCGAGGTTCAGGAATAACTTCTGTCTTTATGTTTTGTATTAAATTTAAGTGTTTTTGTGGTGTTTCGTTTTCCCCCATGAATTAATTATTGCACTCATGATATTATTTGAGAGCTATTCCACTGATTGTGGACTTAGCTTGTGGTTGTGAACAGAGTTTGGTAAGAAAGGAATTTTATTTTTAGTAACGGCGGAAAAGGACCGTTACATTACTTATCCATTATTATTATTATTATTATTATTATTATTATTATTATTATTATTATTATTATTGTTGTTGTTATTATTATTATTATTATTATTATTATCAGCTTCCTTACAGGAAACGCTTATGTGGACTTGTTCAATACTCGAGAAATTCTCCTCCCACGCACCGCGATTCCTTTTAGCTTTCGTTATTTCCCACAGTTTCGGTAAATGTGACGAAGTTCGTGTGTGTGTCTGTGAAAACGACGGAAGGCTGAGCGCAAAAGTTCCAAATTATTTTCATCTATTTATTTTATTTTTGTTTTATTTTATTTTTTATTTTTATTTATATTCTTATCATAATATTAATTAAAATTCATTTTCATCTATTGTTGATTCATGCATTTATATTTATTTATAATTTTTTATTTATTAATTAATTAATTATTTATTTATTTTTTATTTTTTTAATTTTTGTTTTTTATTTTCTTTTAATTTTTATTTTTATCTATAATGCTTTAGTTATTATTTATTTTTTCATTTTTTTATTTATTTATTTGCTTTTATTTATATGGTTTTTTTTATTTCTCTAGTTCATTTTCACTTTATTTAGTTTATCTTTATTTGTAGTTTTTATTACTTATTTATTTATTCGTCCTTATTTATTTATTTCTATGTATTTATTTATTTTCACTATTTTTTATTTATTAATTATTCTATTAATTATATATTATTTCTTTTTATTTTATTTATTTTTATGTTATATATTTATTTTTTATTAATTTTTCATTATTTTGAATTCTTTCATATTCATTTTTATTTATTGTTTTTATTTTTTTAATATTTTATCTATTTATTCACGTTTATTTATATATTTATTTCTATTTTTTACTTATTTATTTCTATTTATTTATTAATTTATTTATCTTTATATATTTTTTATTTATTAAGTTTTATTAATTAATATTTTTTATTATTATTTTTTATTTTTTATTTTTTATTCATTTATCTTTTTATTTATTTCTATTTATATTTTATATACATTTATTTTTATTTTCTTCTTTATTTCTTATCTATGTGTTTTTTATTTGTTTTTATTATATAATTATTCATTTATTTTTACTTATTTATTCATTTTTAATGATTTATTTATTTTTATATATAAATTTATTTTTATGTATGTATGTTTTGATTTTTATATTTATTTATATATATCTTTATTCCTTTATTTGTTTATCTTATTTATTTAATTATTTATTTTTATTTATTTATTTATTCATTCATTTTTTTACTTATTATTTTTTTTATTTTTTTTTATTTTATTTATTTTATTTATTTATTTATATTCATATTCATATATTTTTTTCATTTTTATTTATTTTTATTTATTTATTTGTTTTTATTCATTTATTTATTTTTATTTTTTCTATTTATTTATATATCTATTTTTATCTATTTATTTATTTTCTTAATCTATTTATGTATCTATTTATATTTATTTATTAGTTTTTTTATTCGTTTATTTTTATTTATTTATTTTATTTTTTGTTCATTCATTCATTATTATAGCTTATTATTTATTATATATACTTTTTTATTCATTTGTTTATAGTTTTTATTTATTTATTTATTTATTTATTTGTTTATTTAATTATTATTTCATTGTGATATACATTTATTTTATTTTATTTTATTGTATTGTATTTTTTCATTTTTATTTTTACAATTATTTTTATTTTTATTTCTTTTTACTAATTATTCTTATTCGTTTTTTATATATTATTATTTTTTTTTTTTTAATTTGTGTATTTTAATTGGAAATTATTATTTATTTGTATTTATTTTTACCTCTATTTTTATTATTTTTTCATTTTTATCATTAAAAATATTACTTTATTATTCTTTTTTTTCATATATATCATTTATATTTTGAAGCTTATTTATTATTATAGTTTATTAATTGTATTTATTGTTATAATTTTAGAATTATTTTTATTTCAACAGTTATTGTTTGTATTATTAAACTTCACTGGACCAGTACCAGTGGTTAAATGAAGGCAAGGACAGTAAAACTAAATGAATAAACTATCCTTTTGTGTGTACCAGTTCTCTCTCTCTCTCTGAGTTTTTTAAATTGATTTATTATCGTATCTTTTTCGACATCATAATAACAACAACAACAAAAAACTTGATGGCGTTTTCTTGTCATATACATATTGGAAAAAATATGTGAAAATTTGAAAAAACCATATAGAGAAAATAGTTACTACTTTACTGTATTCTGCTATAAATTTGCGTTTGTGGCTTAGCAGCAGACGGACTTCCCCAGTACTCCATTCCCGGATTCTTTCAGTCTCCGAGAATCCGGGAAGGAAGGGAGAGAGCTCTGAGACTCCGCGGCATTTTCCAAGACGAGGCCAAGTGACAGGTTGCTGCTTGATATTGCAAAACAAACCAAAAATGACTTTTATAATGTGTATTGCTTTGTGGATGTTCCTAGCAGGAACATGTATGTGTTTTGATCGCCTCGGATACGAGGCTTCTTTACTTTGGCCCCAGGTCTGTGGAAGATCGGGGATATGGATTTATTACATCGGAAGGACAGTGTGCGAAGAAGATAGTGCAACGCGAGAGGACAATGCTCCAGCTTGTTGATCTCATCAAAAGGATGCAGAAGTCCAAAGGAGCGATGGACTCTCGTGTTGGAAAAAAACGAAAAGAGCAAGTAAAACGGAAGGCTGAGCATCAACCAGTGCGACGAACCCAGACAGAACAGCCTGCTGCCAAGAAGCCCAGAGGACGCGAAGAACAGAGGGCTCGAAAACCACCAGCTACCCAGAAGCCCAGAGGACATGATGAACGGAGGGCTCGTAGACCACCGGCTACCCTGAACCCCAGAGGGCACGATGAACGGAGAGCTCGAAGAACACAAGCTAACAAGAAGCCCAGAGGACACGATGAACGGAGGGCTCGTAGACCACCTCCTACCAAAAAGCCTAAAAGGCACGATGAACGGAGGGCTCAAAGAGCACCTTTCAAAGAAAGCCCCCCAGAACACAATAAACGGAAGGCAGCCAAACCACCTGTTAGGCCGAGGATGTGGCAGGAGGTACAGGAAGAAAGAGACGAACTGGTCTTTGCGTTGTTGGACCAGATGGGGAATTTGTATCCAGTCTCTGAAAATATCTTTTTAATAAACCACTTAGACAAACACGTCTATGAACTTGAAGCGGCCACAAAAGACCATTTGGAAAAGGTGATTACGAAAGTCAAGCAGTGCCGCTGTCACCCGTTAGGTTCAGAAGAAAAAGAAAAGCCGCGTCTTGGTCGGAGGAAGCTAAATAAGTTGCTGGCAAAACGGAAACGTTTATTGGATGCGCTGTATTTACAAGTTGAAGGCATTGATCCAGCGGAGGAGAACCTCTCCATCATATATCACCTGGATGGTCACATACTGGACCTCCTTCTGGCTGGAAGAGGCGCGATGGCAGCAGTCATAGCAGAGACCAAGAACTGCCAATGTCAAGCCTTCGAAGGACCAAAGAAGAAGAAATGGAAGAAGGTGAGAGAACAGAAGGACGAGTTAATCTACGATCTGATGATCCGGATAGAAAGGAAGGAGCCAGTCCCGGCAAATCTCACTGTGATAGATCACTTGGAACATCACATCCGGGACCTCGAGAGGGCAGCAGCACATGAGCTCAAAGCTGTGATCAAGAGCATCAAAAAATGCTCATGTCAAGCTGCACTGCCCAAGAAATTGAAGAAAGATCGGGAGGAGAAGCCGCCCTTTGGGATGATGAGTTGGAAGAACGTTCTGAGAGAAATGAATAATCTAATGAAGAAATTGTCAGAACAGTTAAACGAAGGAAACGACTTCACGCTAAGAGGACACTTGGAGAACCACCTGTGGCTCCTCCAGCGAGCAAAAGTAGGAGACCTCGAGTTCCTTCTAGAAAAGGTGCGAAACTGTTGGTGCCAGAATCCATGGGAATATGGAACTTATGGACAAGAGAGCACCATTCAGGAAACGGAAAGCGTCGTAGAATATTCATCCTCATATGGATTTGAAGATATTCCAGGCGACAGACGCGAATATTCGTCTTCTCGTGAAAGTTCGCCCCATTATGGGTTTGAAGACTTTCCAGGAGACAGAGACGAATATTCGTCCTCTTATGAAGAGTCCGCCCATTACGAATATTCGTCCTCTGTTTCACTAGAGAGAACCGGAGAATGGTCGTCGCAGGAGCTTTCCACAGAAAGACAGCAGAGAGGAGAGTCCAGAGATCGAGAGACTCCCAGGACAAATAGTAGTGATACACTCATCAGCCTCTATGAAGGCGAACCCTCTCTTGCCATCATCGTCGAACAGCAACTCAGGGAGAAATTGCAAGAGGATAAGAATTCCCTCATTAACGAGATGAAAAGGAACGACGAAGCGAGAGAGCTTTTACTAAATGAGAGACGTGCTCTCGATGCGGAAAGGGAACGCTTCCACCAGGAAAAGGCAGAGCTCGACATTGTGCGACAGCAGTTCCATGAAGAGAAGGCCGCCTTTGAGATGGAACTCGCTCAAAGGAGGGCCGTGGATTTGGAATGGGAAGCCCTCCAGAAAGAGAAGGAAACCTTCTGCAAAGAACTCGTCGACTGGAGTGAAGAGCTGAGAAGAGAGAAAGAGAACCTTCTCAGGAATCAAGAGAGGTTCGTCCAGGACATGAAATTGGAGAGGGAAGCCCTGCAGAATGAGAAGAGGCTCTTCGCTACTAACCTCATAAAAATAAGAGGAGACCTGATGAAGGAAAAAGAGGACCTCATTATGACCCAGGAGAAGCTGAGGCTAGACATTGATGCCTTCACCAAAGAGAAAGAAGAATTCGATCGAGAGTCTCGAAGACGACAGGGCTTCCAAGACAGGAAGGACGAACAGGAAAAGGATTCGAGACTCCAAGAAAAGCATCAGGATATAAACCGCAGATCAGTCGACACCCAAACAAAGAGACGGGGGAAAGACACAGTGCAGGACATGAGCGAGGACTTCTTCAGAGCTCATGAATCATTACAAAACACAAGAACGGAGGACGTCAGTGAAGAGGAGGTTAATTTAAGCACGAAGTCTACTACAGCTGACAAATTTCCGAAGTCGAAAACTCGAGGAGAAAAATACACGAGTGGGAAATGTTCGAATGAACTGCATACCGTCGAAAGATACTCAAATAATTCGTGCGTAAACTGTCTTCTGGATGAAGTGATCGACGAACTTCGTAGAATCTGCGAGAAAATAACCCTAATAGAGGGCATATAAAGATGGTGAAGAACTGAATGCAGGTATAGGAGAGAATTCCGAAAATGGTTCGTCACAGGGAGATCAGAGCAGGAGGAGGATGATAGCCTACAGCTTCTTGGAGGAAGGAAGACCAGCTCTCAGTTTGAGTGCTAACAGCTGTTCAGAGGAAGGGGGACGAGCTCTCAGTGAGAGCCATCAGCTGTTCGGAGGTTGGAGGACGGGCTCTCAGTTTGAGAGCCAACAGCTGTTTGGAGGTTGGAGGACGAGCTCTCAGTTTGAGAGCCAACAGCTGTTCGGAGGTTGGAGGACGAGCTCTCAGTTTGAGAGCCAACAGCTGTTTGGAGGAAAGCCAGAAGGCCCCCAGAAGGACCGCAGAAGGACCCCAGAGGGATACCAGAGGAAAACCAGAAGATGATTTTGTAGGAATAATCTAGAAGACCGGCTCTGCAGAAAGAGGGAACTCTTCCTTCGAGTATGCTCTGTCCCTTGATGAAGACTCTTCTAATAGAAGATCTCTGTCAAAGCGGACAAATAGTCGGATATCTAGATCTATTCCTGCAGATGTCTTCCTTCTGGTTATTCTGTGGGAATAATCTAGAAGACCGGCTGTGCAGAAAGAAGGAATTCTTCCTTCGAGTATGCTCTGTCCCTTGATGAAGACTCTTCTAATAGAAGATCTCTGTCAAAGCGGACAAATAGTCGGATATCTAGATCTATTCTTACAGATGTCTTCCTTCTGGCTATTCTGTGGGTATAATCTAGAAGACCGGCTCCGCAGAAAGAAGGAATTCTTCCTTCGAGTATGCTCTGTCCCTTGATGAAGACTCTTCTCATAGAAGATCTCTGTCAAAGCGGACAAATAGTCGGATATCTAGATCTATTCCTGCAGATGTCTTCCTTCTGGTTATTCTGTGGGAATAATCTAGAAGACCGGCTGTGCAGAAAGAAGGAATTCTTCCTTCGAGTATGCTCTGTCCCTTGATGAAGACTCTTCTAATAGAAGATCTCTGTCAAAGTGGACAAATAGTCGGATATCTAGATCTATTCTTACAGATGTCTTCCTTCTGGCTATCTGTGGGTTATAATCTAGAAGACGCGAACAGCAGAAAGAAGGAATTCTTCCGGTTCGACGTACGCTCTGTCCCTGATGAAGACTCTTCTTATAGAAGATCTCTGTCAAAGCGGACAAATAGTCGGATCTCTAGATCTATTTCTGCAGATGTATTCCTTCTGGTTATTCTGTGGGAAAATAAATCTAGAAGCCCCGGCTGGGTGCAGAAAGAAGAATTCTTCCTTCGAGTATGCTCTGTCCCTTGATGAAAGAACTCGGTCTAATACCGAAGATCTCTGTCAAAGCAGACAAAAACTAGTCCGGATATCTAGAAGCTCCTCGCAGATGTCTTCCTTCTGGTTATTCTGTGGGAATAATCTAGAAGCCCACGGCTCTGCCCACGAAAGAAGGAATTCTTCTTCGCGTAAGCTCTGTCCCCTGATTGAAGATCTTTCTCATAGAAAGATCTCTGTCAAAAGCGGACAAATAGTCGGACATCTAGATCATATTCTTACAGATATCTTCCTTTCCCTTAGGTTATTCTGTGGGAATAATCTAGAAGACCGGCTCTTGCAGAAAGAAGAAAATTCTTACTTCGAGTATGCTCTGTCCCTTGATGAAGATCTTCTAAATAGAAGATCTCTGTCAAAGCGGACAAAATATAGTCGGTATGATCTTAGATCTGTTCCTGCAGATGTCTCCTTCTGGTTATTCTGTGGGAATAATCTAGAAGACCGGCTCTGCAGAAGGATTCCTTCCTTCTAGGTGCTCTCCCCTTGATGAAGACTCTTCTAACTAAAGAATCTCTGTCAAATTGCGGACAAATAGTCCTTGGATATCTAGACTATTTCGCGATGTCTCCTTCTGGTTATTCCCTGTGGGATATCTAGAAGACCGGCTCTGCAGAAAGAAGGAATTCTTCTTCGTAATGCTCTTTCCCTTATGAAGACTCTTCTTATAGAAGATCTCTGTCAAGGGACAAATAGGTCGGACTAAATAGTCTTCTATCTGGGGATAATCTATAGCGGGCCTGGTTTGCAGAACCAGAAAGGAATTCTTATCCTCGTAAGCTTCTTGTCCCTTCTGAAAGACTCTCTCATTAGAAGGATTCTCTGTCAGCGGGACAAATAAAGGTCGGAATAGTCTAGATCTATTCCCTGCAGATGTCCCTTCCTTCTGGTTTTATTCTGTGGGAATAATCTAGAAGACCGGCTCTGCAGAAAGAAGGAATTCTTCCTTCGAGTATGCTCTGTCCCTTGATGAAGACTCTTCTAATAGAAGATCTCTGTCAAAGCGGACAAATAGTCGGATATCTAGATCTATTCCTGCAGATGTCTTCCTTCTGGTTATTCTGTTGGGAATAATCTAGAAGAACCGGTTTCTGCAGAAAGAATTGGAATTCTTCCTTCAGTAAGCTCTGTCCCTTGATGAAGACTCTTCTCATAGAAGATCTCTGTCAAAGCGGACAAATAGTCGGATATCTAGATCTATTCTTACAGATATCTTCCTTCTGGTTATTCTGTGGGAATAATCTAGAAGACCGGCTCTGCAGAATGAAGAAATTCTTCCTTCGAGTATGCTCTGTCCCTTGATGAAGACTCTTCTAATAGAAGATCTCTGTCAAAGCGGACCAAATATCGATATCTAAATCTATTCCTGCAGATGTCTTCTTCTGGTTATTCTGTGGGAATAATCTAGAAGACCGGCTGTGCAGAAGAAGGAAATTCTTCCTTCTAGTATGCTCTGTCCCTTGATGAAGATCTCTGTCAAAGCGGACAAATAGTCGGATATCTAGCTCTATTTCTGCAGATGTCTTCCTTCTGGTTATTCTGTGGGAATAATCTAGAAGACCGGCTCTTCAGAAAGAAGGAATTCTTCCTTCGAGTATGCTCTGTCCCTTGATGAAGACTCTTCTCATAGAAGATCTCTGTCAAAGCGGACAAATAGTCGGATATCTAGATCTATTCCTGCAGATGTCTTCCTTCTGGTTATTCTGTGGGAATAATCTAGAAGACCGGCTCTGCAGAAAGAAGGAATTCTTCCTTCGAGTAAGCTCTGTCCCTTGATGAAGACTCTTCTCACAGAAGATCTCTGTCAAAGCGGACAAATAGTCGGATATCCTGATCTATTCTTTACAGATGTCTTCCTTCTGGTTATTCTGTGTGAATACCTTAGAAACCGGCTCTGCAGAAAGAAGGAACTCTTCCTTCGAGTATGCTCTTTTCCCTTGATGAAGACTTCTTCTAATAGAATATCAGTCAAAGCAGACAAATAGTCGGATATCTAGATCTATTCTACAGATGTCTTCCTTCCGGTTATTCTGTGGGAATAATCTAGAAGACCCGGCTCTGCAAAAAAGAGGGAATTCTTCCTTCGGGTATGCTCTGTCTCTTGATGAAAGGACTCTTCTAATACGGACAAATAGTCGGATATCCTGATCTATTCTTACAGATGTCTTCTTCTGGTTATTCTATGGGAATAATCTAGAAGACCGGCTCCGCAGAGAGAAGGAATTCTTCCTTCGATATGCTCATGTCCTTGATGAAGACTCTTCTAATAGAAGATCTCTATCAAAGTGGACAAATAGTCGGATATCTAGATCTTATTTTTACAGATGTCTTCTTTCGGTTATTTCTGTGGGAATAATCTAGAAGACCGGCTCTGCAGAAAGAGTTGGGAACTCTTCCTTCGAGTATGCTCTGTCCCTTGATGAAGACTCTTCTAATAGAAGATCTCTATCAAGTGGACAAATAGTCGGCTATCTAGATCTATTCCTGCAGATGTCTTCCTTTCTGGTTTATTCTGTGGGAATAATCAGAAGACCGGCTCTGCAGAAAAGAGGAATTCTTCTTCGGGTATGCTCTGTCTCCTTTGATGAAGACTCTTTCCTAATACGGACAAATAGTCGGATATCCTGATCTATTCTTACAGATGTCTTCTTCGGTTATTCTATGGGAATAATCTAGAAGACGGCTCCGCAGAGAGAAGGATTCTCCTTCGAGTATGCTCTGTCCCTTGATGAAGACTCGTCTAATAGAAGATTTCTATCAAAGTGGAAAAATAGGTCGGATATCTAGATTTATTATTAAAGATGTCTTCCTTCTGGCTATTCTGTGGGTATAATCTAGAAGACCGCTCCGCAGAGAGAAGGAATTCTTCCTTCGAGTATGCTCTGTCCCTTGATGAGACTCTTCTAATAGAAGATCTCTGTCAAAGCGGACAAATAGTCGGATATCCTGATCTCTTCTTACAGATGTCTTCCTTCTGGTTATCGTGTGAATAACCTAGAAGACCGCTCTGCAGAAAGAAGGAACTCTTCCTTCGAGTATGCTCTGTCCCTTGATGAAGACTCTTCTAATAGAATATCAGTCAGCTCAAAGACAAATAGTCGGATTATCTAGATCTATTCTTACAGATGTCCCTTTCTTCTGGTTATTCTGTGGGAATAATCTAGAAGACCGGCTCTGCAAAAAGAGGGAATTCTTCCTTCGGGTATGCTCTGTCTCTTGATGAAGACTCTTCTAATACGGACAAATAGTCGGATATCCTGATCTATTCTTACAGATGTCTTCTTCTGGTTATTCTATGGGAATAATCTAGAAGACTGGCTCCGAGGCAGAGAGAAGGAATTCTTTTCCTTCGAGTATGCTCTGTCCCCTTGAGAAGAATCTTCTAATAGAAGATCTCTATCAAAGTACAAATAGTCGGATATCTAGATCTATTATTTACAGATGTCTTCCTTCTGGTTATTGTGGGAATAATCTAGAAGACCGCTCTGCAGAAAGAGGAACTCTTCCTTCGAGTATGCTCTGTCCCTTGATGAAGACTCTTCTAATAGAAGATCTCTATCAAAGTGGACAAATAGTTGAATATCTAGATCTATTCCTGCAGATGTCTTCCTTCTGGTTATTCTGTGGGAATAAATCTAGAAGACCCGGCTCTGCAGAAAGACAATTCTTCCTTCGGTATGCTCTGTCTCTTGATGAAGACTCTTCTAATACGGACAATAGTCGGGATACCTGATCTATTCTTACAGATGTCTTCTTCTGGTTATTCTATGGGAATAATCTAGAAGACCGGCTCCGCAGAGAGAAGGAATTCTTCCTTCGAGTATGCTCTGTCCCTTGATGAAGACTCGTCTAATAGAAGATTTCTATCAAAGTGGAAAAATAGTCGGATATCTAGATCTATTATTACAGATGTCTTCCTTCTGGCTATTCTGTGGGTATAATCTAGAAGACCGGCTCCGCAGAGAGAAGGAATTCTTCCTTCGAGTATGCTCTGTCCCTTGATGAAGACTCTTCTAATAGAAGATCTCTATCAAAGTGGACAAATAGTCGAATATCTAGATCTATTCCTGCAGATGTCTTCCTTCTGGCTATTCTGTGGGAATAATCTAGAAGACCGGCTCTGCAGAAAGAGGGAATTCTTCCTTCGGGTATGCTCTGTCTCTTGATGAAGACTCTTCTAATACGGACAAATAGTCGGATATCCTGGTCTATTCTTACAGATGTCTTCCTTCTGGTTATTCTATGGGAATAATCTAGAAGACCGGCTCTGCAGAGAGAAGGAATTCTTCCTTCGAGTATGCTCTGTCCCTTGATGAAGACTCTTCTAATAGAAGATCTCTATCAAAGTGGACAAATAGTCGGATATCTAGATCTATTATTACAGATGTCTTCCTTCTGGTTATTCTGTGGGAATAATCTAGAAGACCGGCTCTGCAGAAAGAGGGAACTCTTCCTTCGAGTATGCTCTGTCCCTTGATGAAGACTCTTCTAATAGAAGATCTCTGGCAAAGCAGACAAATAGTCGGATATCTAGATCTATTCCTGCATATATCTTCCTTCTGGTTATTCTGTGGGAATAACCTAGAAGACCGGCTCTGCAGAAAGAAGGAATCCTTCCTTCGAGTATCCTCTGTCCCTTGATGAAGACTCTTCTAATAGAAGATCTCTGTCAAAGCGAACAAATGGTCGGATATCTAGATCTATTCTTACAGATGTTGTCCTTCTGGTTATTCTGTGGGAATAATCTAGAAGACCGGCTCTGCAGAAAGAAGGAATTCTTCCTTCGAGTATGCTCTGTCCCTTGATGAAGACTCTTCTAATAGAAGATCTCTGTCAAAGCGGACAAATAGTCGGATATCTAGATCTATTCCTGCAGATGTCTTCCTTCTGGTTATTCTGTGGGAATAATCTAGAAGACCGGCTCTGCAGAAAGAAGGAATTCTTCCTTCGAGTATGCTCTGTCCCTTGATGAAGACTCTTCTAATAGAAGCTATCTGTCAAAGCGGACAAATAGCGGATATCTAGATCTATTCCTGCAGATGTCTTCCTTCTGAATATTCTGTGGGAATAATCTTGAAGACCGGTTCTGCAGAAAGAAGGAACTCTTCCTTCGAGTATGCTCTGTCCCTTGGTGAAGACTTCTTAGAAGAATCTCTGTCAAAGCAGACAAATAGTCGGATATCTAGATCTATTCTTACAGATGTCTTCCTTCTGGTTATTCTGTGGGAATAATCTAGAAGACCGGCTCTGCTAAAAGAAGGAATTCTTCCTTCGAGTATGCTCTGTCCCTTGATGAAGACTCTTCTAATAGAAGATCGCTGTCAAAACGAACAAATAGTCGGATATCTAGATCTATTCCTGTAGATGTCTTCCTTCTGGTTATTCTGTGGGAATAATCTAGAAGACCGGCTCTGCAGAGAGAAGGAATTCTTCCTTTGAGTATGCTCTGTCCCTTGATGAAGATTTTTCTAATAGAAGATCTCTGTCAAAGCGGACAAATAGTCGGATATCCTGATCTATTCTTACAGATGTCTTCCTTCTGGTTATTCTGTGTGAATAACCTAGAAGACCGGCTCTGCAAAGAAAGAAGAAAGGAACTCTTCCTTCGAGTATGCTCTGTCCCTTGATGAAGCCTCTTCTAATAGAAGATCTCTGTCAAAAGCAGGACAAATAGTCGGATATCTAGACTATTCTTACAGATGTCTTCCTTCTGGTTATTCGTGGGAATAATCTAGAGACCGGCTCTGCGGAAAGAAGGAATTCTTCCTTCGAGTATTCTCCTGCTCTTAATGAAGACCTCTTCTAATAGAGACTCTGTCAATGCGGACAAATAGTCGGTATCTAGAATCTATTCCTGCAGATGTTTTTCCTTCTGGTTATTCTGCGAGAATATCTATAAACTGTCTCTGCAGAAAGAAGGAATTCTTCCTTCGAGTAATGCTCTGTCCTTGAGAAGACTCTTCTAATAGAAGCTCTCTCTCAAAGCGGACAAATAGTCGGTTATCTAGATCTATTCTTACAGATGTCTTCCTTCTGGTTATTCTGTGGGAATATTCTAGAAACCGTCTCTGCAGATGAAGATCTTCTAATGAAGATCTCTTTAAATCAAAGTGGACAATATCGGATATCTGATCTATTATGACAGAGTCTTCCGGTTCTGTTATTCGGTGTGAAATATCTAGAAGACTGCATCTGCAGAGATCTCCTTCGAGTTATGCTCTGTCCCTTTGATGAGACTCTTCTAATAGTCTTCTCAGTGGCAAATATTCGATATCTAGATCTATTCCTGCAGTATGTTTCTCCTCTGGTATTCTGTGGAATAATCTAGAGACCGGCTCTGCAAAAAGAGGGAATTCTTCCTTCGGGTATGCTCTGTCTCTTGATGAAGACTCTTCTAATACGGACAAATAGTCGGATATCCTGATCTATTCTTACAGATGTCTTCTTCTGGTTATTCTATGGGAATAATCTAGAAGACCGGCTCCGCAGAGAGAAGGAATTCTTCCTTCGAGTATGCTCTGTCCCTTGATGAAGACTCTTCTAATAGAAGATCTCTATCAAAGTGGACAAATAGTCGGATATCTAGATCTATTATTACAGATGTCTTCCTTCTGGTTATTCTGTGGGAATAATCTAGAAGACCGGCTCTGCAGAAAGAGGGAACTCTTCCTTCGAGTATGCTCTGTCCCTTGATGAAGACTCTTTATCAGGTATTAACGTAATTGTCATTAATTTTGTTTTAGTCTCAGCCTTGTGATTTACTTTAATTGTTGATTTATTTAAGGTTAAGTTTGGTTTTTCTTGTAACAAGGCTGTGTTGCTAAAGACGTTTAGTGGCCTACTCCCCGGCATTGGTATGTGTAAAAAGTTCACTCCTAACTCCATCTATTGTTTCTTTTTGGTGTTGGTGAGAGCTGCCATGGACTCTGGAGTGTTGACTGGCAGTTTCATCTCCTGATTTTACTGTGTTCGTCCTTGGAGACAAAAGTTTTCTTCGGAGGATAAGGTTCCTCTTCTAGTCAGTACGGGCCTGACTTGCATGCTTCCCACACTTAAGCTGCGTATTGGATTACCTGGATTACCTTTTGTGCTGTGGGCTCAGTTCCTGTGCCACCCACGGCGTTCTGAGCTTTTGTAGCCTACCCTAGGCTAGTGTTTTTGTGAGGTGTGGACTTCCTGCGGGCTCAGGACGACGCAGAGGAATTATTCCCGCCGAGTGGACGCAGGAAGGGCGCCTCTGCATCCTCCAGGACGTCGTCTTCAGGAGGCATGTAGGGAGTCTGCGAACAGGTAATATCCGTTTGGTATTTATTTCAGGGAGGCACTATTATTATTATACCCCTGTTGCTACCTGTGCTCCAGAACTCCCTCCGCTAGCGGTGACCTGAAGAGTGATGCCGTACCTGGTAGCTTGCTGTGATACCATGTCAGACTTCCCCCAGTGCTATGACCCTCAGCCTAGCACCTTTGGACGCCAACAAGTGTGGGTGTAACCCTTTGTTCCCTCTATAAACTATGAGGAGCTTTTCTGTGGTTTCATTATTTTTGAAGTTCTCGTATAAGAAAATTTTATTTGCCCCTATCCTAGGGTGTTAATGTTAAGTTTAGCTTTATAATATTAGGTAGGAATTTAAGTGTTTTCTTTCTTTATGTCTACTCCTTCCTTCCTAACCTTATTTAGTTATAGGTAGGTTTTTGTTTGGGCCCTTTTATTTATTCCTTGCGTTATTTTACTACTATCTTAGGGATATAATTTTAGAGGTTAGGTAATCCTACTGGATTTAATTTAAGGACTTTATATTTGTCCTATAGTCATAAGGCTGACTGTTGATTATTTTATTGCTTTGTGTGTAATAAATATTGTTAAGTTTTCTCTCGTGTTTTCGTCTCCATTGACCTTTATTTATTGGACACTGTATTACTGCCCTCTCTTTCCTGGTGCTTTAAGAACTTGCACCACGGCCCCACAAGGGTCGTAACAATTGGCGACCGTGACAGGATTGAGAGCTCAGGGTGTTCAGTAATTGGGTCTGTGGAGCGGCACTCGAGTGAGCGCTTCAGTATTTGTTACCTTTTTGGTAGTGTTGCTTCCCCCCCGAATTATCTAATTTTGCATGATGGAGGAATTTACTTTTGATCCGGCAGAGTTTTTGGGTCGCTGATTGTTTGAAGCATCTGCCGTTTTGAGTAAGAAACTTTTAATAGTGTGTGCACGGTGGTTGGGTATTGTGGTGAAGTCTTCGGACTCAAAGAAGGAAGTTTTTGTCCTTAATCAGGAGTAAGGTTAGTCCAGGACATGGCTGACGCAGAGCATTTGGTTAGCGATAGGGAGGATGATTTAGGAAGTGTTAGTGAAGGGAGTGTGGATATGGATAGAGACAATGTGAGTGTGGCAGCTGGTCTAACCTTGTTTGAAGATCCTCCTCGTATCGGTACCCTGTATGAAGGTCCTGCAAACTTTCCGAAGGTCCCTTAAAGGTAGTGGGAATTTATCTAATAATCCTTTTTTGCCTCTTAATTCTGTATCAGTGGAACCTGTCCCCCTTTCTAATGTGGGTGAATCTAAGGAAGACAGAGAATTTAAGTTAATATGTAAACGCATAGAGTTGCGTAAAATTGAGTTTGAGGAAAATGAGAGGGCTAGGCGTCATGAGAGGGAGATGGTAAACCTAAATTTGGAAATGGCTAGGCTACAGAGAGCAAATATGGCTAGCTCACCAAAGGTAGAGGTTAAAGAGAAATTTAATTTAGGTGCGGCACTTAAATTAGTGCCTATGTTTGATGAGAAGAACGTCCCAGAGTTCTTCAAGGCGTTTGAGCGTGTGGCTACCCGATTGTCTTGGCCCACAGAGATGTGGACAGTTCTTATCCAGTGTAGGTTGATTGGCAAGGCAATTCGGGTATATAATGCCTTGGAGGAGGGAGTAGCTCGGGACTATCAAAAAGTTAAGAGCTTGGTTTTGAAAGCGTATGACCTGGTCCCTGAGGCCTATCGCCTCAGGTTTCGTAATTACACTAAACACCCTGCACAGTCCTTCGTTGAGTTTGCCCGCATCAAGGAGGAACAGTTCGATGACTGGTTAAAGAGTCGGCAGGTCGTCACTTTCGCTGCGTTACGCGAACTTATGCTCCTTGAAGAATTTAAGAAAGCATGTAGCAGGGAGTTGAGGGTACACCTAGAGGAGGTGAAGGCTACTAAAGTGAGTAGTGCCGCTCAGTTAGCGGATGAGTATGTGTTGAATCATCGGTCTGGTACTGGAAATTTCAAGTATGAAATGTTGAATAACCCTTCGCCTCGCGCCCCCAGTGGTGGTAGGAGAGGAGAAGCCTCTTTGTCGATTCCCCATACCCCTAAAAATAATGTTAACCCTAATTCTGTTTCAGGTGGTAGGGATATGAGTAGAGTCCAAGGAGGGTCTCCTCCCCCTAGAGTTTTTGTTAATAGGGGTTACCCTAATGCAGGTACTACCAGGTCAAATAATAATGAAAATAGAGGTTCAGGTCGTCGAGGAACTTACTATTGGTGCAACAAACCAGGGCATTTCCAAAGCCAATGCAATGCTCGTCGATATTACCTGGAACGTAATGGTCAAAGTCCTGTGGCTGTAATTCCTGATAGGTCTAACGTAAATAGTAGTGCTGTAGACAGATCTGTAGTAGACAGTAGTAGTGTAGGTAGTAAGGTCAAAGATGTTCCTAATGCTCAATTGTGACTCGAGTTTGATAAATATGTATGGCCTGGAAAATTGATTTGTGATAAGTGTGTTGTTCAGGTTAAGTTTCTTAGGGACACCGGTTCTGCCCGGTCGTTGATTTTGAAGACTACTTTAAATGGTGGTACTAAATATACTGGTAATTTTGTAGTGTTGGGAGGTTTCCCAGATTCAGTTGTGTCTGCTCCCCTTTGGTGGAAACGTCCACTTGTCTTTTCCAGGATATGATCAAATAACCGAGTTGGCTGTGGTGGATAGTCTGCCTATCCCTGGAATTGATGGTATCCTGGGGAATGATATGCTGGATGGGGAAGGTCGGGAGTTGTTCCCTATATTGTCCGTTAATGCCAGTCCCGTGGCTGTAACTACTCGGTCCACAGCAAGAGCTGCTAATTTACTTGAAGATAATGATGATGACTTAATGTTAAGTAGTGTAGAGTTAGATGTAGAAAGGCCCGGGTCAGTAGAGAGTAGTGGAAGTGATGTAGTTAGTCCTTTTAACTTTGATTGTGACAGAGCTGCTTTTATTAAAGCTCAGAAAGATGAATTTAATTTTGATTTGGGTGATGTCGAGGATCTAACTAAGCCTAGGTTTGGTATTGTAAAAGGTCTTTTATACAGGTTTAGTCGTCCCGCCACTGATGATGTAAATAAAATTGGTCGTGTTGAACAGATCATAGTGCCGTTTCAGTTCAGAAAATCTGTGTTGGAATTAGCTCACACAAATTTCTTTTCAGGTCATTTGGGCATGTCGAAAACTTTCCACAGTTTGGCTAGATATTTCTGGTGGCCTGGAATGAAAATGAGTGTAAAGCAGTTTATCAGAGAATGTGAGACTTGGGTAAACCTAATCAGGGGATCCCTAAAGCCCCGTTGCATCCCATACCTGCCATAGGTGAACCATTTTCTGAATTTGTAATTGATGTTGTAGGTCCCTTACCTAAGACTAAAACTGGTTATGTATATTTACTAACTATCATGGATAGAGCCTCTCGTTTTCCTGAAGCTATACCTATGAGGCGTATTACTTCAAAGTTTGTTTTTGAAAAGTTAATTGATTTTCTTTTCCAGATATGGTCTCCCTCGTGTAATTCAGACCGACTGTGGGACGAATTTCACGTAGTAAGGTATTTGATGGGCAAATGTGCTGAACTGGCCATTCAGCACATTACCAGCGTACCTTATCATCCGGAGAGTCAAGGTGTGGTGGAAAGGTTTCATCAAACCCTCAAGTCTGTACTTAAGAAACTTTGTTATGATTCTGATAGCGAATGGGACAAAGTCCTCCCTTTTGCCCTCTTTGCTATTAGAAATCACCCTAACTCTTCTACAGGCGTAGCTCCTTTCGAGTTGGTATTTGGGCACAAAGTTAGAGGACCATTAGAAATTATGTTTGAGATGCTAAAATTCAGCCGGAAGGGGGAAGTAAAAGTTGGAGGGTTGGTGAAAGACTTAAAGTCTAGGATGTTGAATGCCTGGAAGTTTGCCAGGGAGAATTTGGAACAGTCTCAATCCCGAATGAAGGAAAATTTTGATAAAAAGGTTAAGGAAAATTTTGATAAAAAGGTTGAGGAAGTTGTCTGATGTTAACTATGAGATTGAGGCTCCCGGTTCAAGCCGTAAATGCAGAATGTTTCATATTAATCGTTTAAAGCCTTATGTGGGTAAGTGTGGTGATCCCTTAGCGATCGTGTATGAACCCGTGTCTGTGGTAGTTGATGTACCTCCAGAGGAGTCCGATGACTTAGTGTGTCAGGTTCCTTTGGATGCATTAGGGGAAAATATGCAAAATTTAGAACTGTTGAAAAGTAGTTTAGGACATTTAAATTTTAATCAAAGAAAAGAAGTGCTTAATTTAATCTATTCTTTTTCAGAACTTTTTCAGGATGCCCCAGGAAGAACCCAGGTTTTGAGCCATGATGTTGATGTGGGTGGTGCTTCGCCTGTAAAGCAGAGTCCTTACCGGCTGAACCCTGTAAAATTGGATTTGGTCAGTAAGGAGATCAACTACATGTTGAAGCATGACCTTATTCAGCCATCAGTGAGTCCCTGGAGTTCTCCCATAGTACTGGTAAAGAAGGCGGATGGTAAGTTCCGCATGTGTGTGGATTATCGGAAGGTTAATACCCACACCAAAGATGATTCTTTTCCATTACCTCGTATTGATGACTGTCTGGATCGGATCGGGTCTGCCAAGTTTATTACTAAATTGGATCTGTTAAAAGGGTACTGGCAGGTTCCATTGTCCGATCGTGCTCGTGAGATATCTGCATTTGTTACTCCTTTCGGACTTTACGAATGTAAGGTTATGCCCTTTGGCATGAAAAATGCTGCATGCACTTTTCAGAGATTAATGAATAGGGTCATTTGTGGTCTGGAAGGAACAGAAATTTATATTGATGATTTGGTTGTTTATAGTGATGACTGGAACACCCATATGGTAAGGCTTCGTAGGGTTTTTGAAGCTCTAAGGCGTGCTGGGCTTGTAGTTAATTTGGCCAAGTGTGAAGTAGGGCAGGCCAAGGTTTGTTATTTAGGTCACGAGGTTGGTTTGGGTCAGGTGGCTCCAAAACAAGCTAACCTCGAGGCAATTATAAGTTTGAAAAGACCTGGTAATATTAGAGAGGTAAGAAGAGTGCTGGGCATGACTGGGTATTACCGCCGGTTCGTCCGTAATTACTCAGATCTTGCTCAGCCTCTTACTAGTTTATTAGAAAAAGGAAAGAAATTCTCATGGTCTGATCAGTGTGAAAAAGCTTTTAACCAACTTAAATCAATATTGGTAACTAATCCTATTTTAACTTCCCCAGATTTTCATAAGCCATTTATCATCGCCGTGGATGCTAGTGACGTTGGTATAGGAGGTGTTCTTTTCCAAAGGAAGGAAAGCGGTGAAGTTCATCCGGTATCTTACTTCAGCAAGAAGTTGCTGGCAGCTGAAAGGCGGTACTCAACCATTGAAAAAGAAGCTCTTTCCTTGGTTCGATCTTTGACTCACTTTAAACCTTATGTAACCAATTTTTCTTTTCCCGTGGAAATCTGGACAGATCACAACCCGCTGGTGTTCATCGAACGGATGAAAGGAGCCAACCAAAGGATTTTGCGATGGGCGCTTTTTCTACAAGAATTTAATTTGATTATTAAGCACGTGAAAGGCTCGGAAAATAAGATTCCTGATCCAGGACTACTTAAGCATGTTTGGCCTACCCTCCTCATGCACTGCCCTGCTCGTTTCTCAAATTTGTTTGTATGAAAAAAAATTATTCAGTGTAGTATAATTTCATTTTTTTCTTGTGCATTTTCTTAGTAGGTTAAGTTTGATAAGTTTTTCTTTTGAAACATAACTTAGTCTTGTAGGCGACCACGCCAGTTGCTTGTGAGTTCTGTATGTGATTGGTATTTTTGATCTCGTATGGATTCTGTCCTGTTAGTATTTTTTTTTTTTTTTTATAACGGTGTTATACTAAGACATCTGGAGTTTGTACTGTGTGTGGGGTAGGCTAAGGTGTGTATCTGAACTTTATTTAGGTTTAGCTAGATAAGTTTGTTTCTTAGTCTTTAAGGTTTTCTTTGCTGAGGTGTTTTTGCCCATGTTGGTTTGGGTTGCATATGGTAAGATGTATATATATATTTGGTTTGTATATTATGTTTCAGATTAACTGTTTTTCTGTTTCAGGTTTTTGTCATTTTGTTATGTACTCTTTGAGTCTAATTAATAAATAGTCTTTAATGTGCTCTTTTTACAGGTCTTCCATTTAAAAAAAAAAATTTTTTTTTGCTTTATTATTCAAAAATTTTTTTTTTCCTTCGGGGAGGAAGGTATCAGGTATTAACGTAATTGTCATTAATTTTGTTTTAGTCTCAGCCTTGTGATTTACTTTAATTGTTGATTTATTTAAGGTTAAGTTTGGTTTTTCTTGTAACAAGGCTGTGTTGCTAAAGACGTTTAGTGGCCTACTCCCCGGCATTGGTATGTGTAAAAAGTTCACTCCTAACTCCATCTATTGTTTCTTTTTGGTGTTGGTGAGAGCTGCCATGGACTCTGGAGTGTTTGCTGGCAGTTTTCAATCTCCGGCCGTTTTCATTCCTCCTGAATTTACTGTGTTCGTCCTTGGAGACAAAAGTTTTCTTCGGAGGATAAGGTTCCTCTTCTAGTCAGTACGGGCCTGACTTGCATGCCTCCCACACTTAAGCTGGGTATTGGATTACCTGGATTACCTTTTGTGCTGTGGGTCAGTTCACCTTGTGCCACCCACGGCGTTCTGAGCTTTTGTAGCCTACCCTAGGCTAGTGTTTTTGTGAGGTGTGGACTTCCTGCGGGCTCAGGACGACGCAGAGGAATTATTCCCGGCCGAGTGGACGCAGGAAGGGCGCCTCTGCATCCTCCAGGACGTCGTCTTCAGGAGGCATGTAGGGAGTCTGTGAACAGGTAATATCCGTTTGGTATTTATTTCAGGGAGGCACTATTATTATTATACCCCTGTTGCTACCTGTGCTCCAGAACTCCCTCCGCTAGCGGTGACCTGAAGAGTGATGCCGTACCTGGTAGCTTGCTGTGATACCGTGTCAGACTTCCCCCAGTGCTATGACCCTCAGCCTAGCACCTTTGGACGCCAACAAGTGTGGGTGTAACTCTTTGTTCCCTCTATAAACTATGAGGAGCTTTTCTGTGGTTTCATTATTTTTGAAGTTCTCGTATAAGAAAATTTTATTTGCCCCTATCCTAGGGTGTTAATGTTAAGTTTAGCTTTATAATATTAGGTAGGAATTTAAGTGTTTTCTTTCTTTATGTCTACTCCTTCCTTCCTAACCTTATTTAGTTATAGGTAGGTTGTTTGGGCCCTTTATTTATTCCTTGTGTTATTTTACTACTATCTTAGGGATATAGTTTTAGAGGTTAGGTAATCCTACTGGATTTAATTTAAGGACTTTATATTTGTCCTATAGTCACAAGGCTGACTGTTGATTATTTTATTGTTTTGTGTAATAAATATTGTTAAGTTTTCTCTCGTGTTTTCGTCTCCATTGACCTTTATTTATTGGACACTGTATTACTGCCCTCTCTTTCCTGGTGCTTTAAGAACTTGCACCACGGCCCCACAAGGGTCGTAACACTCTTCTAATAGAAGATCTCTGGCAAAGCGGACAAATAGTCGGATATCTAGATCTATTCCTGCAGATGTCTTCCTTCTGGTTATTCTGTGGGAATAACCTAGAAGACCGGCTCTGCAGAAAGAAGGAATCCTTCCTTCGAGTATGCTCTGTCCCTTGATGAAGACTCTTCTAATAGAAGATCTCTGTCAAAGCGAACAAATGGTCGGATATCTAGATCTATTCTTACAGATGTTGTCCTTCTGGTTATTCTGTGGGAATAATCTAGAAGACCGGCTCTGCAGAAAGAAGGAATTCTTCCTTCGAGTATGCTCTGTCCCTTGATGAAGACTCTTCTAATAGAAGATCTCTGTCAAAGCGGACAAATAGTCGGATATCTAGATCTATTCCTGCAGATGTCTTCCTTCTGGTTATTCTGTGGGAATAATCTAGAAGACCGGCTCTGCAGAAAGAAGGAATTCTTCCTTCGAGTATGCTCTGTCCCTTGATGAAGACTCTTTTAATAGAAGCTATCTGTCAAAGCGGACAAATAGCGGATATCTAGATCTATTCCTGCAGATGTCTTCCTTCTGAATATTCTGTGGGAATAATCTTGAAGACCGGCTCTGCAGAAAGAAGGAACTCTTCCTTCGAGTATGCTCTGTCCCTTGATGAAGACTCTTCTAATAGAAGATCTCTGTCAAAGCAGACAAATAGTCGGATATCTAGATCTATTCTTACAGATGTCTTCCTTCTGGTTATTCTGTGGGAATAATCTAGAAGACCGGCTCTGCAGAAAGAAGGAATTCTTCCTTCGAGTATGCTCTGTCCCTTGATGAAGACTCTTCTAATAGAAGATCGCTGTCAAAACGAACAAATAGTCGGATATCTAGATCTATTCCTGTAGATGTCTTCCTTCTGGTTATTCTGTGGGAATAATCTAGAAGACCGGCTCCGCAGAGAGAAGGAATTCTTCCTTTGAGTATGCTCTGTCCCTTGATGAAGATTTTTCTAATAGAAGATCTCTGTCAAAGCGGACAAATAGTCGGATATCTAGATCTATTCTTACAGATGTCTTCCTTCTGGTTATTCTGTGTGAATAACCTAGAAGACCGGCTCTGCAGAAAGAAGGAACTCTTCCTTCGAGTATGCTCTGTCCCTTGATGAAGACTCTTCTAATAGAAGATCTCTGTCAAAGCAGACAAATAGTCGGATATCTAGATCTATTCTTACAGATGTCTTCCTTCTGGTTATTCTGTGGGAATAATCTAGAAGACCGGCTCTGCGGAAAGAAGGAATTCTTCCTTCGAGTATGCTCTGTCTCTTAATGAAGACTCTTCTAATAGAAGATCTCTGTCAAAGCGGACAAATAGTCGGATATCTAGATCTATTCCTGCAGATGTTTTCCTTCTGGTTATTCTGCGGGAATAATCTAGAAGACTGTCTCTGCAGAAAGAAGGAATTCTTCCTTCGAGTATGCTCTGTCCCTTGATGAAGACTCTTCTAATAGAAGATCTCTGTCAAAGCGGACAAATAGTCGGTTATCTAGATCTATTCTTACAGATGTCTTCCTTCTGGTTATTCTGTGGGAATAATCTTGAAGACCGGCTCTGCAGAAAGAAGGAATTCTTCCTTCGAGTATGCTCTTTCCCTTGATGAAGACTCTTCTTATAGAAGATCTCTGTCAAAGTGGACAAATAGTCGGATATCTAGATCTATTCCTGCAGATGTCTTCCTTCTGGTTATTCTGTGGGAATAATCTAGATGACCGGCTCTGCAGAAAGAAGGAATTCTTCCTTCGAGTATGCTCTGTCCCTTGATGAAGACTCTTTTAATAGAAGCTATCTGTCAAAGCGGACAAATAGCGGATATCTAGATCTATTCCTGCAGATGTCTTCCTTCTGAATATTCTGTGGGAATAATCTAGAAGACCGGCTCTGCAGAAAGAAGGAACTCTTCCTTCGAGTATGCTCTGTCCCTTGGTGAAGACTCTTCTAATAGAAGATCTCTGTCAAAGCAGACAAATAGTCGGATATCTAGATCTATTCTTACAGATGTCTTCCTTCTGGTTATTCTGTGGGAATAATCTAGAAGACCGGCTCTGCAGAAAGAGGGAATTCTTCCTTCGAGTATGCTCTGTCCCATGATGAAGACTCTTCTAATAGAAGATCGCTGTCAAAACGAACAAATAGTCGGATATCTAGATCTATTCCTGTAGATGTCTTCCTTCTGGTTATTCTGTGGGAATAATCTAGAAGACCGGCTCTGCAGAGAGAAGGAATTCTTCCTTTGAGTATGCTCTGTCCCTTGATGAAGATTTTTCTAATAGAAGATCTCTGTCAAAGCGGACAAATAGTCGGATATCTAGAATCTATTCTTACAGATGTCTTCCTTCTGGTTAGTTCAAATGTCGGGAATAATCTAGACTGACCGGCTCTAAGCGGAAAGAAGGAATTCTTCCTTCAAGTATGCTTTGTCTCTTAATGAAGACTCTTCTATAAGAAGATCTCTGTCAAAGCGGACAAATAGTCGGATAATCTAGATCTATTACTGCAGATGTATTCCTTCTGGTTTTATTCTGCGGGAATAATCTAGAAGACTGTCTCTGCAGAAAGAAGGAATTCTTCTTCCTTCGAGTATGCTCTGTCCCTTGATGAAGACTCTTCTAATAGAAGATCTCTGTCAAAGCGGACAAATAGTCGGTTATCTAGATCTATTCTTACAGATGTCTTCCTTCTGGTTATTCTGTAGGAATAATCTAGAAGACTGGTTCTGCAGAAAGAAGGAATTCTTCCTTCGAGTATGCTCTGTCCCTTGATGAAGACTCTTTTAATAGAAGATCTCTGTCAAAGCAGACAAATAGTCGGATATCTAGATCTATTCTTACAGATGTCTTCCTTCTGGTTATTCTGTGGGAATAATCTAGAAGACCGGCTCTGCGGAAAGAAGGAATTCTTCCTTCGAGTATGCTTTGTCTCTTAATGAAGACTCTTCTAATAGAAGATCTCTGTCAAAGCGGACAAATAGTCGGATATCTAGAATCTTATTAACTGCAGATGTATTCCTTCTGGTTATTCTGCGGGAATAATCTAGAAGACTGTCTCTGCAGAAAGAAGGAATTCTTCCTTCGAGTATGCTCTGTCCCTTGATGAAGACTCTTCTAATAGAAGATCTCTGTCAAAGCCGGACAAATAGTCGGTTTATCTAGATCTTTATTCTTACAGATGTCTTCCTTCTGGTTATTCTGTAGGAATAATCTAGAAGACTGGTGTTTTCTGCAGAAAGAAGGAATTCTTCCTTCGAGTATGCTCTTTCCCTTGATGAAGACTCTTCTTATAGAAGATCTCTGTCAAGTGGACAAATAGTCGAATTATCTAGATCTATTCCTGCAGATGTCTTCCTTCTGGTTATTCTGTGGGAATAATCTAGAAGACCGGCTCTGCAAAAAGAGGGAATTCTTCCTTCGGGTATGTTCTGTCTCTTAATGAAGACTCTTCTAATACGGACAAATAGTCGGATATCCTGATCTATTCTTACAGATGTCTTCCTTCTGGTTATTCTATGGGAATAATCTAGAAGACCGACTCTGCAGAAAGAAGGAATTCTTCCTTCGAGTATGCTCTGTCCCTTGATGAAGTCTCTTCTAATAGAAGATCTCTGTCAAAGCGGACAAATAGTCGGATATCTAGATCTATTCCTGCAGATGTCTTCCTTCTGGTTATTCTGTGGGAATAATCTAGAAGACCAGCTCTGCAGAAAGAAGGAATTCTTCCTTCGAGTTACTGCTCTGTCCCTTGAATGAATGACTCTTCCTAATAGAAGATCTCTGTCCAAAGCGGAAAAATAAGGTGGATCTAGAATCGTACTCCTTCAGATGGTTTTCCTTTCTGGTTATTCTGTGGGAAAATATCTAGAAGACTGGCTCTGTCAAAAGAAAGGAAGTACCTTCCTTCCTTCGAGTATGCTCTTTGTCCCCCTTTGATGAAGACTCTTCTAATAGAAGATCTCTGTCAAAGCGTGACAAAATAGGTTCTGAATATCTAGAACTATTCTTACAGATGTCTTCCTTCTGGTTATTCTGTGGGAATAATCTCGACAACCGGCTCTGCAGAAAGAAGGAATTCTTCCTTCGAGTATGCTCTGTCCCTTGATGAAGACTCTTCTAATAGAAGATCTCTGTCAAAGCAGACAAATAGTTGGATATCTAAAACTATTCTTACAGATGTCTTCCTTCTGGTTATTCTGTGGGAATAATCTAGAAGACCGGCTCTGCAGAAAGAAGGAATTCTCCCTTCGAGTATGCTCTGTCCCTTGATGAAGACTCTTCCAATAGAAGATCTCTGTCAAAGCAGACAAATAGTCGGATATCTAGAACTATTCTTACAGATGTCTTCCTTCTGGTTATTCTGTGGGAATAATCTAGAAGACTGGGCTCTGCAGAAAGAAGGAAACTCTCTCTTCGAGTATGCTCGTCCCTTGATGAGACTCTTCTAATAGAATATCTCGTCAAAGCAGACAATAGTCGGATATACTAGAAAACTATTCTTACAGATGTCTTCCTTCCGGTTATTCTGTGGGAATAATCTCGACGACCGGCTCTGCAGAAAGAGGGAATTCTTCCTTCGAGTATGCTCTGTCTCTTGAGGAAGACTCTTCTAATAGAAGATCTCTGTCAGTGGGGAAGGGTCCATCCCTGGCTAAAATAAACCCCCAATTCGATGACGCGAGAATGCCCATGGGTGAGATCGCTTGTCATCGCTAAAGGCCCGTAATTATATACATATATATATATATATATATATATATATATATATATATATATATATATATATATATATATATATATATATATATATATATATATATATATATATATATATTTATATTTTATATAGATGATATATATATTATATGTATATACATATATATATATATATATATATATATATATATATATATATATATATATATATATACATATATAAATAATATATAAATAATATATATGCATATATATATATATATATATATATATATATATATATGTAATGTATTGAGAAACACTACTCTCTCATTCCTACTATTTTGGTTTGAACCTTCTGGGAGTTGTTGGAGAGATCTCCCGCCATCCACAAACTGGGAAGCAAGGATAAGCATGGGTCTCCTTACTTGTAATTGATATACCATAATAAAGTACGTGAATGACCACCCTGTCTTCTTAGGACCTAAGTACTAAAGGACAAGAATGCAACAGTGGCGACGAGGAAGAACCCAGTGTACGAAGAGGTATGTCACATTGAAGGAGAGTTAGTGTACCAACGACAGCCGGCCGTATCTAGCCTAGCATACCAGTTTAGGCCTGGCCAACGTCCAGACTCCAGTATTCGAGTAGCCTGAATTCGCTGTATTTGTTGGGGACTACCGAAGTTCCATACCCTGTCAGGAAGGATGGCAGCAGCAAGGAGACCGACAATTCCCGAGTTTAACCAGACAAGTTGGAATTATCTTGTTGGCTGGATCTATTTTCCATGAATTGTGAAGTAAATGAAGTAAACAGAGGCGACAGCAAAAAGGGCTTTGTTGCTTTCTTCAGTTGGAGTAGAGACATTTTCCACGATCTGTAAGTTAACAGCACCGAAATTGCCGTCTGCAGTTCCATTTGATGACCTAGTAAATCAACTAAAGTCGCATTTTATAACAAAACCAAGTTATCATAGAGCATTGTGTGATTTCCTACAGAGGAAGAAGAAAAGTAGTGAGTCCGTGAAGGAATATTATGCAGAACTAAAAGTTTTTTGTTTTAGCTCAACAGTGTGAATTTAAATATGGGATTTGACCGAAGGTTGAAGGAACAATTATTGGTTGGTATTGATAATGAAGTATATTTTAAGGTTTTATAGCTGATCCTTGTTTTGATGTTTAAAATCAATCTCCTACTCGTGAATTTAACTTGCCAAGGTTACCAATTTAGAAACTGCTTATGTTACTGAATGTAGTCCTACTTCAAGTTCTTTTATAGATAATAGGCCTGCAGGTACTGTTAACAAGGTTAGGCATAAGGTAATTAGGTACTAGGCCTAGGCCTAATTCTAGTGCAGACTCTAAAGGGGAGAGTTAAAAGTGATTATTGTAAAGTTCAAAGTAAATGCATTCATTGTGGGCGCGATAACCATTTAGCTAATAATTGTAGATTTTAAGAATGCTAAATGTTATTCCTGTGGCAAGGAAGGCCATGTTAGTACAGTGTGTCCCAATAAAAAGGCTAGAAATAAATCTAGGAATGTTAATACAGTGCATGATGTAGAGGAGTCTACTAGTAAGGATATTCTGTTAATGAAAGTTTCCATGATTCTTATGATTTTATTGAAACTTTTTGATGTTAATGTGAATTCTATTGATTTTGTCGATGATTATGAGGAACCATGATAGAGAAATTTTAAGGTTAAAGGGGTTTCCCCTAGAGTTTGAATTAGGACACTGGCAGTGGTGCATCCACTATTTCACGGCATGATGCTAATTAAATTGAATTTAACCCCATTACCAACAAGGAAACGCTTAGCAAATTATGATAAAGCTGAAATGCAAGTGTACGGTGAAATAAATTGTGATGTTTCTTTTAAAGGCCAAATGGTCCAGGGACAAAAGTTTTTTGTTGTAGATAATGATTTAAATTTAGCAGGCAGGTCTTTGATGAGAAATTGAAATACCAGTGGGTACAAATTGATAATGTGTGATGATAAATTTAAAGGTCCTCTTATTACCCCAAGTAGTGCATCTAGGCCTAAGCTGATTGTGTAAAAATGTTCAATGAGTATCAGGTGGTGGAAGGATCACCCATTACAAATTATGAATGTCAATTAATGTTAAAAGAAAATGCTGTGCCTAAGTATTTTAAAGCTAGATCTGTTCCTTATCATTATAAATGTAAAATTGAGAATAGTTTGAAAGAACTAGAAAGTAAAAATAGTGAGCAAGGTCGAGCATGCTGGAGATTGGGCCAGTCCTATTGTTCCTGTAATGAAGCCTAAGGGTGAAATAAGGATTTGTGTAGATTGTAAGTATCTCAATACCCAAACCAGTGTTAATACCTTCCATTACCCCCCGAGATGGATGATATTTTGGCAAATGTAGGGTTCTTGTCAGTATATTTCGAAATTGGATTTGAAAAATGCATATTTACAGGTATCTGTGAGTTGAAAATTCTCAACAATATTTGATTATGAATAACTCATTTGGGATTATATAAGTTTATAGATTGCCTTTTGGGTTGTCGTCAGCACCAGGTATATTTCAGAGGTTTATCTCTGAATTATTGGCAAATATTGAGGGTGTTCATGTATTTTTTAGATGACATATTGATTGTCGGAGCTACCAAGGAGGAACATGACAAGAGTTTATGTAAGGTTTTATCAATTTTGCAACAGAGAAATGTTAAATTGAATAAAGATAAATGTATTATTGGTTCTAGGGAAGTACCTTATTTAGGATACATTTTAAGTTGTGATGGAATTAAACCTGACCCAAAGAAAATAGAGGCAATTTTGGAAGCTCCAACCCCTCACTCTGTTCAGTCTTTAAAATCATTTTTGGGGCTATGTACTTATTCAATAGTTTGTACCTCAGTTCAGCTCTATTTTATGTCCTTTATATAATTTAACCCAAAAGAATGTGGAGTTTCATTGGGCAGGCAAGTTCATGAAGAAGCTTTTGTTTCAGAGTATTAAGGGAGGAAGCTTTGGGAAGAGCTGATATTTTGGATAATTTTAACCCCAATGCTACCATGATTTTAGAAGTTGATGCTAGCCCTGAAGGAGTGGGAGCTGTTCTTAAGCAAGAATATAAGGATAGAATTTCTACTATTATTTCTTTCAAAAAGTAGAAAATTATCTAATGCTGAGTGTAATTATTCTCAAATTGATAGAGAGGCTCTATCCATTATTTTTGGAGTCAAGAAGTTTTCTGATTATCTTTTCTTGGGTAGGAAGTTCGTTATCAGGGACGGACCATAAACCCTTGACTCATCTATTTAACCCTAGTAAGTCTATTCCACAATTATCTAATGCTCGTATTCAAAGGTGGGCTTTATTTCTATCAGGTTTTGATTTTAAAATTGAACACATTTTAAGGGAGTGCATAATACAGTGGCAGATGCTCTTAGTAGGCTACCATTGTGTAGAGATGATGCTGATTTTTCATGTACCAGGAGAATATGTAAATTTGATTAATATTTTGGATAAGAATTCTTTTGATGTTACAATGGTAAAAGAATGTATAGAAAGAGGACACTGTTTTATGCAGAGTACGAGATTATGTAAGGAAGGGGTTCCCCAAGGAAAAGGTGATGGAAATTAGTATGTTACCTTTCTATAAATTGAGAAATGATCTTTCTTTGCATGACAATGTATTACTCTATAGGAATCGTATTTTGGTTCCTGAGATGTTGAGAAAGCGTGTTATGGAAATGCTTCACGAGGGCCACCAGGGTATTGTTGCCATGAAAGCTGAAGCAAGGTCTTTTGTATATTGGCCCAACATGGACCAAGATTTAGGAACAAATAACTTCCAACTGTGCATTATGCATAACAAATCTCAACATAAGGGTCATTTCACTTTATCTTGGCCGTCAGTAGATAGACCTTGGTCCCGCTTGCATGTAGATTATTGTGGACCCATTGACAACATGCAATATTTGATTATTATTGATTCCTTTTCTAATTTATTGATGTCTATGCTTGCAAGAATATAACTTCAGAGGGTACCATACAATGTTTAAGGTCATGTTTTGCTAATTATGGTATTCCTGACACAATTGTATCTGATAATGCAACTTGTTTTTATGTCTAGGGAGACTCAGAATTTCTTTCAGAAAATGGTGTTAGACATTGTTCAGGAGCACCATATAATCCAAGTACAAACGGGCTTGCAGAACGGGCTGTCCGAATATTCAAAAACTAATTTCAAAAAGTTGATTGTAATTTGCCTGTAAAAACCAGAATGGCCAAATTTTTGTATACCTATAGAACGTAATCAGTACAGTCTTCTACTGGCTGCTCCCAGCTGAATTATTGTTTGGAAGGAAATTTAGGGTCCATTAGATGTTTATAATGCCTAAACAAAGAGATGAGTGTTATGTTCATGAGTCTAAATTCAGAGTTGGCGATGCAGTATATGCCAAGAATTTGGTAAAGGACCAGAATGGGTGGAAGCTAAGATTATCAAAGTTCTTGGTGAAAGAAATTATTTGGTTTCTGTAGAGGTTAATGGTATTTTGACTTGGAAGCGTCACCTTTCACAGTTATTTGAGAGAAAAATGTATATACTAGAGTAACTGATGAACCGTCACTATTAGAAGATACAATGATTCCTTATGTTCCTGTAGTTTCTTCTCCCCGTAATGTACAAGGATTAGAAGAAACAAATAACACTATTCAGAACTCGGGTATGATTTGTAATCCCAATGTAGAAGTAGTAGGATCAGAGAACAGTAATTGTGATACTGGTGCCATTGTAAGAAAATCTACCAGAGTAAGTAAGAAACCTAGGAGACTCATTGAACAAATTTAAATTTTTGTCTGTTAACCTAAGGGGGGAGGAGTGTAATGTATTGAGAAACACTACTCTCTCATTCTACTATGTTGAACCTTCTGGGAGTTGTTGGAGAGATCTCCCGCCATCCACAAACTGGGAAGCAAGGATAAGCATGGGTCTCCTTACTTGTAATTGATATACCATAATAAAGTACGTGAATGACCACCCTGTCTCTTTAGGACCTAAGTACTAAAGGACAAGAATGCAACAATATATATACATGCAAAGTATATACATATACATAATTATATACATGCATACAAATACACAGCATGTCAGCAATTTTAGTACACACCCACCCATACCGGGTAAATGGGCTTCAAATGAGCCTAGGAGGAGGAAGTGTGTGTGCGTGTTTACAAACACACATACACACTATTCCCAGAGAATATTAAGGTGTTCATTATTCATTACGTCAAAATACACGTCACTAAACATGTGTTTATGTCAAAACATACTGCAGAAACGTGTGTTCACTTTCAAATAGACAGGCACTAAACATATGTTCACTTCCAAAAGACATGAAGTTGTGCCTGGGTCCGTCTTCTGTAGTACGTTGTCATGTGAATCATGGCTACTACGAAGATTACCTAGTTGGGACAGTGAGTCATCATGAAAGAGCTCTCTACTGATGTTAACCTCCCCTAGTCTTATTCCAGAGCTTGTAAATACTGTATTCCAGTTGCACATTGTATTTTTGAGGAAGCTGGTGGTGCTTTCCTCTCTCCCATATATGTTCAAGCATTCTATTGGCCTGTGTGTGGTATCATGTCGAAGACTTTCTTGTAGTCGATCCATGCCATGCTTAGGTAGGTTTTCCCTCTCTTACTATTCTTCATTACCATTTTCTCTATCAGGAGCTGGCCTTTTGTGCCCCTACACTTCCTTCTGCAGCCTTTCTGTTGGCTGGGGATGGTGTTTGTATCCTCTAGGTTGTTGTACCGCCTTTCACTGATGATACCTGTTAGAAACTTCCATATTATTATTATTATTATTATTATTATTATTATTATTTATTAATTCGATTTATGTTTATTTTTATTATTTTTAATTTTATTTAAATTACTTTCTTCTTTATTTTTTTTTATTTTTCTTTTCAAAATTATTGCTACATATTTTACGATCTTTATTATTATTATTTTTTTTTTTATTACAGTCCTCTTATTCGACTAGGTGGTTGAGGTCCCCTCGAAGGGCGTGCTACTATGTCGTCCACAGGGCGAGAGCCTGAGCTTCGATCACCCTCAGGGTTACTAGGGACGCCCTCAAGATGAAAGCTAACACTTCTATCACCATCAGGATCCATATGGTGCTATAGTCGTCGTGGGGCGTTGTCTGGTGCTCTCCTGACGGCGGTGGGGAGGAGGAAGGTCTCCTGTGTGACGTCCATACTGGGCTTCTCCCTCCTGATGTGCAACGCTTCTAAGATTCGCAAACGACGTAGATCGGGTGTTTGGTCGATAACCTGGAAGTTACCGACGATGTTGCAGTGGTGGATTCTTTTATTAAGTTGATCTGTTTTTATGTTGTCGGTCGGGGAAACATGGTTCGAGATTATTTCCTGCAGGGCTTGCTCGTGTTTTTGTATATCGCCGATGGAAGTTTCTCTTGTAGAAAAAATTAATTTTCTGCTGGGCGGGGTTCCTGTAGGTACCATTTCTCCATACTCTTCCTAAATACGTTCTGGATGCTACGGTTGGTGTGCCCGTTGTTTCCTAAGACCTGGACTGCACGTTCCATCTCCTTATGGGTGTGTCTGTCCATGTCGAACAATAGGAGAGAGCTCTCCTGACGTAGGCGCTGATGGTGGTGTCCTTATAACGTTCAAAGTATTCACTCTCGCCGTTTATAAACATTCTCAGGTTCGTAGGGCTTCGTGTAGACCTTTGTGGCGAACGCGCCCTCCTCCTGTTCAATCAGGACGTCCAGGAAGGGAAGACGGCCATCACGGCTATGTTCAATGGTAAAACGTAGACAGCTGCGGGTATGGAAGGCTTGTCGTGTCTCCTCGATCTCCTCCATCGTTCCTGCTTGGATGAAGGTATCATGTGGTGATATATACATATATAATATATATATATATTGATCTATGCATAGATGAGAAATGCCAGCTCCCTTCCTGCTACCTCATCGTATTGCGAATCTGCCAGACACACTAAATTTCGGCATTTCTTACCACAGTTGGAACTTACTGCCATCTTGATCTGATTTACAGTATTTCACTTGATAAACTAACTTAGTAGATGCTTTATCCTACTATTTCCACACTAATCTTATCAGATATTTTTCGATTTCCAGACGTATGTTAAACGCGTGATATCTGTTGATTAATCAGACTGTGCACGGGAACATCTCACCAAGCAAAATGGCACTGAGAGAGAGAGAGAGAGAGAGAGGAAGGAAGAAGAAGGCCCCGTACATTAACCACCATGGCCATTGTACTTACAAATCGACGGTGTAGCGACGGGATCCCCCCTCTGGGTCCTGTTTGCAAACTTTTGTATGGGCATAGTGGAGGAGTGTGTCTTTAGGAGTATCAGGAGACCTTTTATATACGTAAGATATATATATACTTACTATATTATAAACACATATATAATATATATATATATATATATATAATATTTTTTATATTTATATATATATATTATATATATATAGATATATATATATATATATATATATATATATATATATATATATATTATATATAATATATATATATATGTACGATATATATGTATATATATATAGTATATTATAGTATATATAGATATATATCTATATATCTTACATATATATATATATATATATATATATATATATATATATATATATATATATATATGTATATCTATATCTTATATATATATAGATATATATATATATATATATATATCACGTATATAAAAGGCTTCCTGATACCCCTAAAGACACACTCCTCCACTATGCCCATACAAAAGTTTGCAAACAGGACCCAGAGGGGGGATCCCGTCGCTACACCGTCGATTTGTAAGTACAATGGCCATGGTGGTTAATGTACGGGGCCTTCTTCTTCTTCCTCTCTCTCTCTCTCTCTCTCTCTCTCTCTCTCTCTCTCTCTCTCTCTCTCAGTGCCATTTTGCTTGGTGAGACGTTCCCGTGCACAGTCTGATTAATCAACAGATATCACGCGTTTAACATACGTCTGGAAATCGAAAAATATCTAGAAGCGTTCATGAACTGTCGGTGATAAGATTAGTGTGAAAATAGTAGGATAAAGCGTCTACTAAGTTAGTTTATCAAGTGAAATACTGTAAATCAGATCAAGATGGCAGTAAGTTCCAACTGTGGTAAGAAATGCCGAAATTTAGTGTGTCTGGCAGATTCGCAATACGATGAGGTAGCAGGAAGGGAGCTGGCATTTCTCATCTATGAGATCAACAACAGCCCTAACCAAAAAGATACAAAAGCATTCATAGACATATTAGAAGGATATGATCCTTCAAACTGGAACAAATCAACAGAAAACATCTTGAAAATAATTGAAGACGTTCCAAATAAAATCCAAGTGGTCAAGAGATTCATAAAGAAAATTTACATCAATCAACATATGCTGACAAAGAAAATGAATAAGGTGAACATTGTGAATATCCTAATTGATGCAATAGGAAAAAGAATGCCAAAAGCATGCAAACTGTGTAAGGTGTGGTATAGCATTGTTAAGGGGACCGTCCGCTATGGCGGATGACATGTCAACTTGAAAAAATAAAAAATCGAGTTATTACTTGTATCTATGCAGAAACATGCCTTGCATGCTTTCCAGAAGTTTCAGCCAATTATTTTTACAAATAATGAAGATATAGCGGTTTTTAAATGATGACATCATCGTAACTGCGTCGTCTGTATGACTGAGATTGACAGAATTGTTTTTGCGTGTTTAATTTTGCATATATACAGCGATTTTTTCAGATTTTTTTCGAAATTCTCATACATCTGGTAGCAATGAAAGGTAGTGGGACACTGTGTGCGAGGTGATCTGCTCAGAGCAGTTATTTATAGGCGAGACTCGGAGAATGACTCCGTTACGCCACAGACATCAGAGGAGTTACATGCACTTACGCACTTGCATTTGGTTACTAGCTATTTACGTTGTTTTTATAACTTCTTAGTGAACTTATAGCAATGCCGAAGTTACCTAAGATCAAGAAGGCTACTCAGCAACTAAGGCCGTCAACATCATTGTCTCGTGTCACGCTTAGGGTATTAATACCACTTTTATGGGGAGGACCAGGATCCTTGATGTAGAAATCAACAATAAAAGTACAAATAAAGTAATTATAATAATGTTGTTTTGACTTTCATAAGAAAAGAGAGAAAAATTACATAGCAAATCTTTGGGAGCTCATAACTAAAAAACATACTTATGCGCATGTCGGTAGCCATTACTCGGTTATTTATTATCCAATTTTAGAGAGAAAGATATCATTGGAAAGAGGAATAAAAATCCCATAATTCCTTGTGAGCCAATTTTGTCTTTCTTTCTTTCTTTCTTTCTTTTCTTATGATTTTTTTGAGTGTCCAGACAAAAAAAATAAAAAATTCATAAAAAAAAAAAAAAAAAATTCTGTTCACACAGGATTATTCCGTATATAAAGTAGTTTTTATGGTATGATTTTCAATACAACTGATGTCATAGCGGAGAAATCGCTACCTAAATTTTTTTTCAAATTATAATTTTTACTAATAAAACTAAAATTTTTTGCTCAAATGACTTGAAATTTTTGTATGATGAAGGTATTATATATATCTAAAACATTATGGAAATTATGCATTTTGTATAATAAAAAAAAAATACACAACATAGCGGACGGTCCCCTTAAGCCATATATCTATGAGGGTACACTGGCAACTCAGGAAGAGAGTGTGCAGGTACCAGTCAAGATTTTACGTGATACAGGGAGCAACCATAGTGTGGTGTTACGTGGTGCTCACCCAATGTTGGAGAAGAATCTCACTGGAGATTCGGTTATTTTGAAGGGTATAGGAGGAGAGGAAGTAACTCCTATATGCCACTTACACCTGTCCTGTGAATTGGTGACAGGGAGTGTTGATTTTGCTGTAAAGGACTCACTGGCTGTGGAAGGTATACATGTTCTGTTGGGAAATGAAGTTGGTGGTGTTCCATTTGTTCCTTGTCCTGTAGTGACAGACAAACCGTCGAGGATTAGTCCTACGGTAGAGTTGGAGAAGAATAACCCCCACCTGTTCCCTAGTTGTGTAACTACCAGAAGTATGAGAAGAATTACGACTGTTGGTGAAGAAACGGAGGATTTGCATGCCCAAGATGGATCAAGTGAAGGATCTTTGAACTTAGAACAATTGTTCCAGGGGAGTGATGCCTCCTGTGGAGCTGACCGAGAAAGGATTTCCCAAGAAAATGAAGAATCTGTTGTTCCTGATGAGTGTTCTTGAAGATAGTAGTGAAACTACAGTAGCTGAGGTAGCAGATATTGATAGTTCAACCCTTGAAGTTGGACAGGTAACAAGAAAGAAGCTAATGGACTTGTAGAAGAAGGATGCATCGTTAGCTGATTTGTTCTTCAGAGTTGTTGATCAGGAAGAGATGCAACAAACTCCTACCTGTTATTATCTGAAGGAAGGTTTGCTGATGAGGAAGTATAGACCTTCAGATATACCCGGAAATGCTGAATGGGCCGAATATCCTCAGAATTTGATTCCATGTCCACTGCGAAAGCAAGTGGTAGCAGTAGCTCATGAATCTGGACATATGGGAATCAGGAAGACTGTGGAGAAGATCCTGAGATATTTTTTCTGGCCTGGACTTCATAAAGATGTTAGCAGGTTCTGTCGAGAGTGTCATACCTGCCAGATAGCTGGAAAACCTAATGAAGCCATTCAGAAAGCCCCCCTACAACCTATAGAAGTTAGAGGAGAACCCTTTAACAAGGTGATTATAGATATGGTTGGACCACTTCCGAAGACGAAGAAAGGAAATGAATATCTATTGACAATGTGTCCTGTTACCAGATATCCTGAGGCGATCCCTGTTAGAAGCATATCTGCCAAAATAGTTGCTGAGAAACTAGTGGAGTTTTTCTCAAAGTTTGGTATACCAGAAATTGTACAAAGTGATCGAGGAACGAACTTTACTTCCAAGTTGTTCCAGGATGTGATGAACTTATTAGGGGTAAAACAACAGTTATCAACTGCTTATCATCCAGAAACTCAAGGAGCCTTGGAAAGGTTCCACCAGACATTGAACAGTATGCTGACAAAGTATTGTTCTGAGTCAGGAAGAGATTGGGATGTTGGTTTACCCTTAATGTTATTTGAAGTTAAGAATGCTTATCAAGAAAGCATGGGATGTTCACCTAATGAGATGATTTTTGGAAGAGAAGTGAGAGGACCTTTGAAGATTTTTGCAGACGTACCCAGACATACTAATCTGACCAAACATGAAATCAAGATCCAAGAAGATGGAAAATCATTCAAGCAAAGAGCCTATCGCTTATCACCTTATCATCAAGATGTTTTGAAGAAAGAAGTTCAGTATTTGCTGCAACATGGATTAGCAGAACCCAGTTCAAGTCACTTCAGTTCTCCATGTGTGTTAGTGAAGAAACCTGATGGCTCATTTAGGATGTGTACTGATTATAGGAAACTGAATTCCATTAGTATGGCTGACAATTATCCCTTGCCTCTTATAGATCAGTTACTTGATAATATTGGGCAAGCCAAGTTTGTTTCCAAGATAGACTTATTGAAGGGATATTATCAGATACCCTTAGATGAAAATGCAAAGTTGCTGTCAGCTTTTATTACTCCTTTTGGATTGTATCAGTATACTGTATTGCCATTTGGTCTGATGAATGCACCAGCCACATTTCAGCGAGTGATGGATCAACTGCTAGGATCTAAAGAAGGAGTAGGTGTATACCTCGATGACAGTCATTTACTCTACAATGTAGGAAGAACATCTTCAGATCCTGAAGAAAGTTTTCAAGAAACTACAAGAGGCAGAATTAACAGTCAACCTAGAGAAGAGTGAGTTTGGGAAGGCGACTGTTCAGTACCTTGGGTTTGAAGTTGGGAAAGGCCTTCTCGCTCCGGTGAATGCTAATGTAGAAGGTATTCGTAAGGCTACCCCCCCCCCTACTACTAGGAAGCAGCTACAAAGATTTTTGGGCATGGCTGGATTCTATCGTCGTTTCTGTCCAAATTTCTCAGCTGTAGTAGCTCCCTTGACAGACTTAACTAGTCCCAAAGCTAAGTTTGTTTGGACTCCAGAATGTCAAGAATCCTTTGAGAAGGTAAAAGTCATTTTAACTTCAAGACCAGTGCTTAAAGCTCCAGACTTTAATAAGAAATTTGTGATACAAGTTGATGCCTCTGATTCTGGAATTGGAGCTGTTCTACTTCAAGAAGATGAAAATAACCTTCTACACCCTGTGTGTCCTGTCTTCGAAACTGAAAAAGCATCAGAAAAACTATGCAACTATTGAAAAGGAAACTTTAGCCTTAATCACAGCATTGAAAAAGTTTGAAGTGTATGTGAGCAGACCTAGGAATGAAGTTTTAGTGTTGTCTGATCACAATCCCCTGTCATTTATACAGCGGATGAAAAACCATAATCAAAGACTGACCAGGTGGTCTTTGTGCTTGCAACAGTATAATTTGAAGGTTGAGCACATATCTGGTAAGAACAATGTAATTGCCGATTATTTATCCTGTTGTGAATCGTTGGATTCAACCCCGGAATAACTAATCTTCTGGGGGGAGGAATCTTATAATGTAAGTTTTGTAATGCAATTATAATTTTGGTAATATGATTAATTCACCTCAGAACCTGTGTATCATGTTATGAAATGTATGTTTTTGTGTTCAGATTCCCCAATTTAAAGATAACATGTGTTAAGTAGAGTAACTTTCCATTTTGAAACATATGTAAGACAGAGAGAAAGAGTAAGCGCTTATATTTAAGCCTCTGGAGAGGGTTGTTTTTCACTTCTTGAGAAGACCTTACCTAAGCTAATTTTTTTATCGTCCCAATCTAGCCTGTAACTACACGTGCAGAGACCTCCCAGGCCACGTAGAGAGATGACGTAATATGTTTTTGTCTTGAACTAGATGCTAATCGCCCATATGCTTATGGGGATAGAGAACGCTTCATTAGATCTCAAGACCTAGCCACTGGCATGAGGGACAGTCTCTCTCTCCCTCTCTCAATGCTTTCTCTCTTGCGCTCGCTCGTTTCTGAGGCTGTTTCATTAACGTAAATGTAATTCACATTAATTTTGTATTTGAGATAGTCACTCATATAATTCTTAGTAAAATATGTGTTGTTTGTGGAATCTGAACATTGTATTATTTCTATTAGTTTTGTGAAGGCGCCCACGAAAGTGTAAAAGTGTGTAACAGGCCTTTCTCTTTACTGAGAAGCTGCAGCTGCGTATAGAGGTATTATACAAATGTTTTGAAGTGCACTTCGAGGTTCTATTTTATCATTGGATAAAATTATAATTTTCAATACATTTTTCTTTTGCTTTGTTCTTTTGACATATCCATTTTTATATGCTTAATGTTTGTACTGTCAATGCTTTAATTGTTTTCATATTATGCATTATGTTTTTTTTTGCATTGTCTTTATTTTGTTTAATTAGTTTGAATAATATTCTATTGTGTAATTGTTTGAATCTAACACTTGCAAGTTAATTTGTATTTAATTAAATTTCATTTCAAATTTAATTATTGCTTTATGATTTAATTAATTTTCTTGATAAACTTTGATTTAATTTTGCTTAATAATTAATTCAAGAATTAATTAAACTTTTGTTTTCAAGTAATAACAATTTCCCTGAGATTGTGAATTTCACTTATAAATTTTGAATTTAAAAAAAAAATTTTATATTTAAAATTTATATGAGCATTTTATTTTTTTGGTTCCCCACCAGTATTATATTTTATTTTGTTTAGGTAGAAATATAGAGTGGTAATTGTGCCGTTTCCCACAAATAAATCAGAATCAGGGAAATACTTAGATTTGACATTGTAGGAGGAGTGATGCCCTTTAATTAAGATTACCTCACATCTATTTTAATGAACTTAGACTGATTGTTTTCTTGACTGTTCAGTTCTATAAGGGATCACTATTACCTTTAGAGTATTCAGTCGTTTAGTATTTGTGATGAAGGGTCAGGTGTCTGGCTGTAGTGAGGTAAGTAATAACCAGGTACTTGAACCAACTGTGCCCTAAGTGCAAAGGGTGTCCCAGACCCAGGAATAAAAGGGTCTCTTGTGCTAACAAGTACAAATGGTAAGTGAAATAACCAGATACTTGGCAATTTGGGTTAACAAATATTAATGGTGTCCAGACACGGTTCTTTGGCTACTTCGTGCACCAAGTATTAATGATGTCCAGACCCAGATACTCTAGGCGACTTCGTCACAATCACGGTAATGTGATATGACTCATATTATATATATATATATATATATATATATATATATATATATATATATATATATATGTGTGTGTGTGTGTGTGTGTATGTGTTTGTTTTATTACGCAAGTGCATGTATACATACATACATGAAAAAATTTACACATAGGTGTCTGTATATATATTATTTGTCCACTATATAGTCCAATCTTTCAGATGGAAAGAGTGACGAAAGTCGGCCTTGCTATGGATGAAATCTTAGAGGAGTTATTCAATGAAGATGATGAAAGTGATAAAAATCACTGAAAGAGCTGATGTAAGTTATAATTCTCCCTGATGTTGACCCTTTGACAGATGAGGATGTGACACCCGATGATTTGACTGGAGAAGCAACAGTGCAAGATGTTCCCGGAAGTATTGAGCTCCATATTGATTATAAGTAAAAAGCGAAGCCACATCATCAAATTGTACCTTAGCAAATCAAAAGAAATAAGGGCCAAAAATTTCACCCGGCACCAAGAAAAGGAAACTGTGAATCAGAACCAAGTTGGAGACACAAACAGCCAGAATACACAAAAGTGAAACAGAGGAGACAAACTTTCCAGGACAATTTGAAGAAAATGAAAGAAGACTTAGATCATCTAACACCTCTGGAATTATTTGAAACTATTATGTCCCCAGATATTTATGATCACATTGTGAAGGAAACTGTTCATTATGCCAAGGCCAGCAGAAACAAACTGGATTTTGTGTTCAGTGTAGATGAATTGAAATCTCTCATAGGAATTCTTCTTTTGTCAAGTTACCACAAATTACCATCGGTGTATCTATTGTAAATAAAGCAATGTCAAGGAATAAATTTCAGGTTTTGATGAGTGTTGTGCATTTCTGTGATAAAGCAGATGCAGAAAATACCAAAGGGGATAAAGAATTCAAAGTAAGAAGCTTGATTTGAAGCTTCAGAAATCATTTATTCAATATGGAGTATTTGAGGAATGCATTAGTGTTGACGAAATGATGGTAAAATATTATGGGCATAACTCACTGAAGCAGTTTATCCAGGTGAAACCTATAAGGTTTGGATATAAACTTTGGGCGCTTTGCCGTACCACAGGGTACTGTTATCATTTTCATCTTTACTGTGGTAAGAATCCTCAACTCAATAAGAATGATCAAATAGCATTGGGTTCAAAAGTTGTCTTGAAAATGCTTGAAGCTGTAGCAGATCCAGAATCTCATACTGTCTTTTTTTATAATTATTTTACTGGATATGAATTATTAGTTCACCTTCGAAATATTGGGTTTCAAGCGTCGGGAACACTCAGAGAAAATAGTTTGAAGAATTGTACATTGAAATCAGTAAATGATATGAGAAAAGAAACAAGGGGCTCATATGACTACAGGTTTGACACAAATGAAGAAGTACTGATGGTAAAGTGGCTAGATAACCAATGTGTTACTGTTGGAACTAATTACGACACTGTAGAACCCCTTGCAAAGGTCCAACGTTAGATTAAAACATCAAAGTCAAAAGGAAGCTTTCCTCAACCAAATGCAATTTTCAACTATAATAAATGTATGGGGGTAGTAGATCACCATGATTGGTTAGTAGGGAAAGATTCTGTTTCTATTCGAGGAATGAAATGGTATTGGCCTTTATTCATTAGAATGTTAGATATGGCAGTTGTGAACTCATGGATCATTTATAAATTGCAGCACCAAGAACATGGTATCACACATCTGAGCCTATTAGATTTCAAAAGGGCAATTTCTGTAGCTTATCTGAAATTGGCTTGCATGGAAGGCTCAGTAGGAAGACCCTGTGGTGCCTTACACACACGCACAAATTTTGCTGATGTTCGTTATGATGGTAAAGACCATTGTATTGAAAAGAGCAACAATCAGCAGAGGTGTATGTCATAACAAACAATGTACAGCAAAACCAAGAACCTTTTGTTCAAAATGCAATTTGACTCTTTGTATCGAATGTTTCAACTCCTATCATAAAAGAAGATAAGTTCATCAGGTATAATAAAAAAAAGTAAATTTGGTTTATTTTTTTCAGGTAGAACTTAGGTGAGAATTCATAACATTCAAGTAAGATTGATATGTAACTGTTTATCTTTATCTGAAAAGATACTACTTTATTTAGCAAATATAAACATAAAACCTATTATCCCAGTGTCCTCATTTGAGGACAGCTTGAAAACTTGATTTTATACCCCTTTGTCCCAGCGTTCTCATTTGAGGACAGCTTATTGTAAGCTTGCTGGTAGAAATAGATCTTTCTTTCTGCTTCATATGTATTCTTGACCCCCAAACACATATTTTGCAAAAAATTACAGAAATTCAAAAAATAAAAAAAGTTGGGATTTAATGGGTTAAGGAATGACATGAATGCTAGATAATACTATAACCAGTAGACAGAGCTACAAAGTACTCTGCTCTCTTTCCAATTCCAGAACAAATTTATGAAGTTGAAATGTCAAATTTTTAAGTAATTTGTATTTTTCCTAATATACAAACCTGAGGTCTTTACATAGGGGATTTACTTTCAGCTCAAACTGGAACCGGCCATCTTGTATGTCTGCATCAGAATCCCTTTAGGATGGAAACAGTGGCTTCTCTGTGATGATGCAATAGATTGTACAACTTACCTAGATCTAAAGGATACTGTATATATTTAAAAAGCAATGTTTGGGGAAGAATTGTTGACCTGTTTATAATTGAACACTCAAAATACCAATGTGATATTCAATTTTACATCAAAGCATTAAATACTGAACATTTTTTAATGTGAAAACTCATCATTCAGGGAATGTGGATACCTTGTCTGTTCGTCTGTCCTGTCCATCCATAGAATAGGTAAAATGGAGTTGATGTGCAGGTGAGGTCAAGAAGCCACATGGATTTGAACATCACCAGGCCAGTGTTTCCTAAACACATCTTGTAAATTTGTTGTAATTTCTTGGGTGCATTTCTGCATACTACACAAGAAATACTGTTCCCATGTATAAATATACTTTTAGAAAACCTGAGAGAGCAGTAAATGTGACCAAATTGTCTGGTTAAACATTTCATTATACATCAAGCAGCTATCTGGGTATTTACCAGTCTAGAAAAAAGTTTATGTATTTCATTTAAATATATATAAGCGAGAGGGGATAAAGTATTACAGACGACCTGCATGATTCATGGATTTATCTGTAGAATATATTTACTACACATTATTCATGGAAAATTCGCCTATTTGCAGATTATGATTCACAGATGTTTCTATGGCACATACATGCACATTACTCGCAATTTACTGTATTTTCATGACTAAATGCACTTTTTGTGATAAAACTATGAAAACACTCGGGTATAAGCATTTTTAGTTTGTTGTTTGAACTATCAAAATAGGCAGCTCTAAGCATATTATTAAGGATTTTAAGTATTAGTGGATTTTAGCTATTTGTGGGAGTGTATATCCACCCTCATGAATACGGGGGTCCACTGTATAAACCTATAGGGAGCACCCCTCACCCTCTTGAAAGTACAGGATTTAGGTTAATATTTACTTAGTCTGACCTTCTGCAATGAAAGAAGTTATAGAAAAGCAATGGCTTAGTACTTTGGTTTTTCAATTTGAGTTCCAAACCAAGCTTACTGAACAAAGGTGACTATTTAATTAAGAGTACACTACTACTTTAATGATTCATAGGCCCATATGGGAGACTGATCATCCTATAGAGATACCCTGAGTTTTTTTTAAGGATAAATGGATAACTAATTGGCCATGAGTACTTCTAGTAATATGAGGCTACCCAAGGGTGTTGGACCGGTAACTAATTGGCCATTGATATGAGGTTACTCAAGGGTGTTAGACCATCAATTTAGATTTCTCTGGGTGTCTGGAGACAACAATTGTGACTGTTCAGCAAAGATTACTGTGGTGTGTTTTGGGGAACTCAAGGGTGACTTGATCAGCCAAGTTTTCTGTTAATTCTACTATCCTCATGGGTGACTAATGATACTAAAGCACTCATCTTGGTACTGTACTTGGGGAAGCATCAAAATGATTGATTGACCAAATGTACTTATAATGTGATTCTAGAGATCTCAGTGGGTCTTGATCAATTCCACAACAATCCCTTGGGTTTTAGTGGGGAGTGAAAAGTTAGCCTAACTGGGGCTGGTCCAAAGCCTGGATAACCTAACGTGGGTGAGTTGGAGTCTGGAAAGGCATCTAACCATAAAACACCTGCCAAAACCAATTATGAAATGAGCTATTTATGATATGCTGACTAAATTATAACCTCCAAATTCCATACAGGATCTAGTTGAGTTACTTGCCCATTCCCTTTAACAAAAAATCTTCTCCAGTAACAAGAATAGTCCAACTTTCAGAATCATTACGTTTTAAAGAATAACCATATTTTTTTACTTTGCTTGCTATGGAGCCATTAACACTCATTTAAGGAACTGAGACAAAGGTTCGTAATTTTTTTTTATTAAAAAGTGTAACAAGAGGTATCAAACAATTATTAAGGCTTTGCAAATACTAAAATTATAATAGCAGACTGGCATAGGGTACTGAAGACCTCTATATGCACTTGCAGTATGAACTGACCTCAAAACTTTAAATAATTAAAGAACTATCCAATCACACAATTGTACATCATCTTTACTGAATGGCTAACAATTTCATAACCAAACTGGTTCTCCTTGAAATAAGTAAATAAGCACTTAAGAACCTTATAATTAAAATCCACAGAAAACCTTTGGATCAAATAAATACTCTTCACCATTTAAGATACTCTAGTTTATTTCAACATTAAAGATCTTATAAAAGAAGATGCTTGGCTTGGTCATTTTCCTTAGATTAAATGATTAAAACTCAAATAACATCAGCTAATGACGATGATTGTCGCTGTGACCACAGATGTCTGCCAATATTATGGTTTTCACTGTGTAATTTCTTTAGTTTTGATATACAGTAAATTGCTTAATTTTTCAGGGCAAAATGAAAATATAGTTTCAGGTATTGAAACTTTGATGAAAATGTGCAGCATATTTTTACACAGCAAGTATTTCGCACCATGTTGGTTTTAAATGGCTTCAATATAAATGGAAGGATTCAGTACTAAAGGATGGAGAAATAAAAACCTGTATTGCTTTTTACTGCATTTTTCTCTATATTATGTACCACATTATTTATGTGAATTTTTCCCAAAGATCTGGATACTATACAATTGCTACACATAATTAACTACTGAATGATTCTCCTGTGAAGCTTTTACTCCCTCAGGGACTAGGTACGACCCCTTCTTTCCCACAGTTATCCCTACATTAAGGGGTTGGTTGCATACCACACAAGGTATGACCATTGGTCACCGAATGGCATCTTGGTAATGCTTGCACATCCTTTTCCATTATAAGATCTTTGTTTGACATCTATAAAATAACAAACTTACATACCCACATAAAAGTAAGTTTCAATTCTTTTATCACATATGAACATCAAATATAAATGGCCAAACACTGTAATTTGAGCACACTTGACAAAAAAAATTCAAATAAATTTAGCAATAATTCAATATAAAAATTAAATTATCTATGAACTCATAATTACCAAACCTTATCCATAATTAGGTACCAAACCATCCCTGCATCCACTTGAGAGGAGCGCAGGGAGAGTTACTGATAAATAACATTGGCCTTCAGTTCTAATTAAAATATGTATGTATGGAAATATATTTACTTATATGACATTATAAAATACAGCTCTACATTCACTTCATTTTAAAAGTGCCCACAACTTCCAAAACATTAGGTTGATGAAGGACTGTATTAAACCAACGTGTCAAACATGGTAACTTCTTTCTAGCAGCATCATCAAGTCCTTCACGGAAAGCTACCATTAATGAGGTAAATACACTTATATCAGCAAGAGACAGCCTTTCTCCTACTAAATAAGTGTGGTCAAGCAAGTAAGTATTTAATTTCTGCAGCATTTTCATTGCAGCATTAAATGCACCATTATCATTCTTAGATTTTGACTTAGCCCCCATAGCTGAACAGACAACAGGCAAGAACTCTGAATCGGCACTCATCATCCAGCTCAAAACCTCACCTTGATGTTGTGAACTACCACCTTTCAATGAATCTGGAGCTAGATACCATGCTGCTCCAACACTTCCAGTCAAAGGTCCATCTGGAGTTTCTAAACCTAGTAATGACCCTCTACCAAATTTAGATACAAAATTTTCACTAATATTTGTCGTACCAGCAACAAATCCTGGGGCTAAAGCGACGCTCTTCCCAGAATACTTGGCAGCAATAAATACTGGGTATGCACATATGTTATTAGGGTATGTATGGAGTATAATGCTATCAGGTGATGATTTGGGTGAAGTATTCTGACTACCTTTACTTTTATCCTTCTTCTCTGCTTTGGGCTGAGGCTCACTCTTAGCTTTGGCAGATGTACTAACAGCCTGGGGAGGATTTAAAACTACAGGACCACAACCAAGTTTCTCTTGAGCAAAGACCTCAGATAATCTCAAAGCTTCTTTAACAGCTTTGACATTGGTCCCACTTACCTGGGCTGATCCAGGTTTCCCGCCACCTTTACCATTCATAAGCACCATGAGATTCTTGACCCATTCATCAGCTTTTAAACCTTTGGCAACAGCATCATCTGGAACAGTGGCCATTGCCAAAATCTTATTTGTGTCTTCATCTGCACTGATAAACATAGTAGGAGGCCCATTCTTTACTTCTTTAAGAGCATCATTAATAACCTTATTCTGAGCAAATGCATTTAATTCTGACACCAGATAAGGAATATTGCTATTTGCTGCCAACAGGTTCTTAGTGATCTGAATGGCTTCTTTTGATATGGCATTTTTCCGAGCACGGTCAGCATCTCCTTGAATTTTCTTAATGCCTTCTACTGCCTTACGCAGCTCCTCTTTACGCCAGTGTTGGATTTGTGCATGGTTAATGTCTGTCAACATTTCAGTAAGTAACTGAACCACTTTCTTGAAGGGGAGATTATTGCTTTCAATTTTCTTTTTCAGTTTGTTAACCTCATTTTCTAAGTGTGAAGCCTTGTTTAGTGCTTTAACAGCTTCAGGACCAGTAAAAGCAACAATACGTCTAATTCCTTTAGCAATAGCTTCTTCACTGACAATAACAAAGTCCCCAGCATGTCCTGTGTGTTGGAGATGTGTACCACCACAGAACTCAATGCTGGTTACACTACCAGCAGGACTTTGTGGATCAGCCTCTAAAGTCTCCACAGGAATACCAACTGATACAACTCTTACTGGGTCAGGATAAACCTCTCCAAATACTGCACGCAAACCCTGAATACTTTTGGCTACTGACAATGGAGATGTTTTAGCAAACACTGCTTTGTTTGACTTGACCATTTCCCGGGCAATCTCCTCTGTTTTCCGTACCTGATCTACAGTCATTGCTCCTTTATTTGAAAAATCAAAACGCAGTCTGTCTGGAGCAACAAGCGAGCCTTTTTGGTCGGCTTCAGCTGAGAGAACTTGTCTTAGAGCAAAATTGAGTATGTGAGTGCCAGTGTGATTATTCATCAACAATTTTCTACGTTCCATGTCAATACTTAAACTCATTTCATCTCCAAGTTTCAAGGCACCCTCCACAACACCAATGTGACAAACATAGCCACCTTTCACTTCAACCGACTCAATCTTGAATTCTGACTCTTCATCACCGACTTTTACCATAAACCCTTCATCATACATCTGTCCACCACTCTCAGCATAAAAATTTGTCTTGTCTAATATTATGCCACATCTATTACCCGAACACACAGATTCAACAAAATTATTATTATATCTTATAGCAACAATTTTGCCCTTGAGAGTTGTAAAGCTATATTTGGAGTCAAAATCATTACTAGAACTGTAAGTGTGCTTGAATGAATCGTCAGTAAACGAAACATTTCTTCCTTTTAAATCTTCAATTGCATGAACATCTAACCTGAAAGAGTTATCTTTGTCTTTATTTTCCCCTCTGGACTTTTCTTGAGCTTCTTTCTTATTAACTTCAAAACTTGCCATGTCAACTGTTAGGCCCTGTTCTTCTGCCATCAACAAAGTGAGATCTACAGGAAAGCCATATGTATCATAGAGTCTCCATGCTACATCTCCAGGGATTTCCCTGCAACCTCCTAGTTTCACAATGGTTCGTTTTAATAGTTTCTGACCACGATCCAAGGTCTTCAAGAACTGCAGCTCCTCCTCATTTATAACACTTTTAATAAATTCTGGATCCTTAGCCACTTCTGGAAAAGCATCATGAAGTATCTCTACAACAACGTCAACAAGAGAAGCAAACATTCCAGGCTTCATTTTCAGCTTTTCTGTAGCATAGCGAACAGCTCTTCTTAAAATTCTACGCAGTACATAGCCTCTTCCAACATTGTCAGGCATGCCTCCATCAGATAGTGCAATAGTTAAGGTTCTACTATGATCAGCAAGAACTCTGTATGCCATATCAATGCCACCATGGTCTTCCCTTCCCAGTTTTCCAGCATATGGTCTAGCACCTGAGAGTTTTTGGATGGCATCAAAAATTGGAGTGAAAAGATCTGTGTCATAATTAGAACTCTTGTTTTGCAAAATTGACACAAGGCGTTCCAAACCCATGCCACAGTCAATATGTTTCTTTGGCAAAGATTTGAGGGACCCATCACTTTCCCTATTAAACTGCATAAACACAAGATTCCAGATTTCCAGGACATCAGGATCATCTTTATTCACCAGGTGGGCAGCATGCCGTCCACCAATTCGATCAAAATGAATCTCTGAGCAAGGTCCACAAGGGCCAGTGTCACCCATTTCCCAAAAGTTATCCTTCATATCACCAGGCAGTATACGATCTTCTGGCAAACCTAAATCCAACCAGATTTGCTTACATTCTAAATCAGGTTCTAAACCGACAGCTGGGTTGCCTTCAAAATATGTGACATACAAGCGATCAGCTGGCAATTTGTAGACATTTACAAGGAGATCCCAAGCCCAACAACATACTTCCTTCTTGAAATAATCACCAAAAGACCAATTACCCAACATTTCAAAGAAAGTGTGGTGGTATGTATCTTTACCAACATCATCTAAATCATTATGCTTACCACCTGCACGGATGCATTTCTGTGAGTTCACTGCCCTTACCAGATTGGCCATATCGCTACTTGGATCTACTGTGCCAACAAAGATAGGTTTGAACTGGTTCATGCCAGCATTTGCAAAAAGCAGTGTAGGATCATCATGAGGAATTGTTGGGGAACTGTGTTGATAGGTGTGGTTGTGCTTCTTTATGAAGAAGTCCATGAAGACCTCCCTTACTTCTGATGCCTTCATCTTCTCTGAAAGTAAAAATAAAGCTGAATTAGATCAAGCTCTACCATAATAATGTCAAAATTTTGAAACATACAAACTATTATTCACACACTAAATGAGCTATTTACATACTTTAAAAACTTGAGTTCATCCATAAACTTTTACTAGATAATAAATTACCTACACTCACTTCAATAGTCACCTGCTTCATTCCCAAGCTAATGACACATTACATTCCAAAGTTATCTGACTGTTATCAATCTGCCATACTCCTCACAACTATGAATATGCTATGTCATCAACAAACAAATATGTACAAGGATCCTAATTAATTTAAAAAATCTTCCCTTATGGCAAATCCAGCTATGCACTTTGTGGTTTCAAAGCTGAAGGCTAAGTATTTCCAGTATGAACATAACTCAAATATACAATGTAGAAAAAAAAAGTACTGCTGTACTACTTTACCAACTGCCAAGACAAAAGATTACAGATCCTTGAATGGATATAAAACATACTTACCTGATACAGTATTGCACAATTGTCAGTGCCATTAAGAATTAACCATCAAGTCTTTGTAATACTGTACAAACTAAAACAACAAAACTGTGAAATAACCTAATGTTAAGAATATAAATGTTTACTTTTTTAAACAATATATGGAAAATTTTCTGGTTTTAATGACATGTGTTAGTAGATTTGGAATCACGCCATCTTTAATTTTATAAAAGTACAGATATTCTATGGTATTCATCCTATGTAATGATAGCTATAAGAAATAATAGTAGATAGGGTAGCGTAAAAACAGAGAGAGAAAGAGGAAGAGAGAGAGAGAATTGAGCTTTGGTGTGTGAGCCAGAATTTGATCAACAAAACCTTAGTCACAGGAAGTTGGACCATAACACCATCACAATTAAAATCTTAAGACCATCATAAAATCTTTGACTTGTGACCTCACACCAGACTTACTCAGCTTCTATCGATAACGGAGCCCCACCTCCAGGAAGAGGTATTAACATGTTGAATTATTGACTCCGCCGGGAAAAGGAGGAATTAACATGTTAACCCCACCTAAAAGGGGATGGGGAAAAGATAAGGAAAGACCTTCTAAGGTGACACTGAATTCAAACCAAGGGTGGCTGAATTTCAGAACGACAGAAGAAGACAGAGAGGAATGGCAGCCATTGTTTAGTAAAGAAGTAGAAACATTGCCAGGGTCCAAAAAATAGATTTATAAGCTTTGTAGTTGTAAGTTGTATTCTTTGCAACAGTAAAGAAAGAAACTGCCGTTCGTCTCATTCAAACTTCTCCTGAGAGACTAAGACTCTAAGATTACTAAACCATAACTAACATTAAGAAGAAGCATAAAGTTAAACATATAACCAGACTGCAGAACTAATCGTCAAGAAGAAGAAGCAGGTAAGCAAACATAACTTGAAAACACTCTACCTTAAAAAGGGCACGACACCTATACATAATGTTAATCTAACATAGAAAGGGCTGTCATGCAAGTTAAAACCTTTTAATAAAATTATTTGGTAATTATTTGGTAAGCTGGGGAGGGGGAATATACCGTGGAGTATGATTTCATTTAAGTTGGCCATAACATGCACACGGTTTGTTTACAACAGTTTGCTCCGATTCTATCAATAACGGTGCTCTACACCATGTTCAGTCATCGCAGATGGTAACTCTCACATCTTTTTCTTGGCATTATATCATAAGGACTCTCCATATGGGTAAAAATGATCAAAATTTAATTTCTTACTGAAGTGTGTGCTCAAATTTGTCCCCATTAGCCCTTTCCCTTACTATTCTGAATAACCCAGCAAACCATGACCATGAATGTTTTTTACACTCGCAAGATCCCTACTTATTCTTATGATCCCAATTTTATTCATTCTTTGATGGTTATGTCTAGTTTATAATAAGTGCTTCAGATGTCATATGCCCCAAGAGTTTCCAAAATACGTATATTCTAATATATGTATTTGCTGTCTCATTGCCCTCCACAATCACAATCAAAACGACAGCAAATAATGTTGGAAATTGACAAACAAGGAAATGTCATAAAGCATCTGCTGTAAGTGCTTAACAACACAATGGGTGACATTATCTTTTGCATGGATAAGAAATACGTTCTTTAAATTAAGTGTTACTTCAATCTCAAAATCACTCTTTCTCCCTCTTTCTCTCATTAAATTTTATAATGTGGCATATGATAATATTGCTGCACCCTTATACAGTAATACTGTGTAATTCAAGAACAAAATCAACTACCTACTGTAATAACTGTATGACTAGCCTAAATATATGCATAAGTCAGAATAAACTTTGTATGTAATCCCTGATTTTCAGACCCACAAAAACCCATATCATACTAGTTAGTTTTGTTCCCATATACTCTAGGTTTTCATATTACTTTGTTGCCAGGCTTTGACAACCAAACCAGCTGTCCCCAAAGGTTATCAATATATAAGATAAACACTGGTATTCTTGGGGGAAAAACAGGTCAAAATTAGAGTAAATTCTTTTCTAAATTACCCTTACTTTGTTTTAAGTGAGAAACCATTTTGAGTATATTACTCTACTTGTCCATACTGATCATTCTTCTTTAACTGTACAAATTTTTGGTGTACGCTAACACCTGATATCAATGTACACGTTACAATGCAGCTTCTAAAATACTTTGTTTTCATAACAGCTTCTAAAATACTTTGTTTTCATAACAATTAACTGTTTGTTCCTAGGCTACATGCATTAACAGAACAAGTGTGCAAGACATCATGATGATAGACAATTATGCTTCTCTGTTCTTTTATCATACGCGTGAGAACTGACATTTCTTTCACTCTGACTAGATATACAAAATAATGCACTTCTTGTCATGAAGCAAGTTATTTTATAATTTTCTTTAAAACATTCTTTCTAAACCTTGCAAAATATGTTTGTGATAAATTCATTCATTTTGCTGCATGTTTAAAAATGACGCAGGAACCAAACTGTGAAACCAGATTAGGTGGACCCAGCATTATTCTTATCAGTTAATCAAGCTAGCTAATCCAATAACTGCAATGCTAAAGCAGAGTTAAATCCATCAAAAAACTTTGGCTATAGGGTAAACAACTGACTGGACTGGCCAACCTACTTGACTACCGCATTTATGACCACCCTCCGAAAAAGTACTTTAACACGTCCTGACACCGGAGATGGTCATCAGTCATGAGTTGTTGGTGGTGAGAGGAGCTCGAGACCTCTACTCTCCTTTGGAAGTAAGTATTTTCTCCAAAGTTAGAAATTAAGGCCATATTTCAAGATTAAACAGAGGGTAATCAAAAGTGTGACCAAAAAAAGTGCACACTAGCCCCAACTACCCCCATGACGCTTTCGAAATTTTTACTTACAACTAAAAATGTTTAGAAGATTGACGCCATCTTGATGTTTGCGGAGTCGCTTGTGTCAAAAACTTCCCATTTCCTGTGCTAAATCCGCACACAACTTGTACCCATAGACGCTGGGGCACTTTCATCACAACAATAGTAAACACAAACTTCCAACCACTACTTACCCATGGAAACTACGAATTTTAGTAGAAGAAGCGTGCACTAGATAATTATTTGAATAAATAGTTAAAGGGCAGTATAAGGTCATGAATTGCATATTTTTACATATTCATGATTATTAATTTGAAGATATCGTTGTTGAAAAAGTAACTAGATTCCTGACTCAAATATCAACAGTTTTGCTTGTGAACGGTACCTCTGGCGTTCTTCGTGCTCTTCAATTGTTAATCAGTGTTGCCAATTGGTACCAAACACGGTGCCCATTTTGTCCACCCATACACTGGATCTAGTAACTGAACTAGAGGGGTGCGGTAGTAGGGTAGATCACCACGGCAGGCCAACCCTCATCACGGTGGACGGGTCTTATTCACTCGATATTTAATTGGTGAAACAAGAATACAATTGCAACTCTAAGCATACCATTTAAAAGACTGAAGTTTCGTCAACATAATGTGATATATGAAAGCCCCACACGAACTAAAATAAGCATGTGAGCTCTTCGTAAAATATGTTTTCAAGGCAGTTTTGAAATCCAATATGGCGGCTACGTTTTTCATGGAAGGTTCTGATCAGTGATGGCCACCATTCTTCCCCCAGCCTTCCAGCACTCATTTGAACAATGTTAGCGTATATATGTAACGTTTATTGATCTTACTCAAGATTGCAGTTGTAATCAGCACAATAAAACAACATTTTGTTGCCTATATTAGTGAAAGTATGAAACTTGTTATTCCCGGGGTTATGGTTTGAACTGAATTCATTCTTACCTTGTAATCGGTAGTTTTTATCCTTACTGCCATCACAACTGAAACTCCACAGTGCTTATTTGATTGTTATTATACACATTTTGGTCTCAGTTCACTCCACATTGCACTTTAAACCCGTTGCTGTTTCTGGTTTCTAAGCGCGCGCGCCACAAACACAGTTACGAACAGCAGACGACGACAGACGACGAAACTGCAAAGTTTTATTTCCTAAATTGTTTACTTTACTCGTTATTTAGTTTAAATTTACTTTGTTATTTAAAAATTTTGATTTAATTCATGTATATTATCCCTTTTTTTGTTTTTGCAACCAAATTACCCCGAAAAATTACAGATATTTCTAAAGTAGATACAATCAAATGTTTCTAACATTTTCATACATCTGGCTGCCGAAAACCATAGAGGAACGATTACGGATACGTGCATAGAGGAACGACTACGGGTAACTGAATTATATACATTTTTTTTTTTGCTAGCATTTTTCATTGATTTCAGTCTATATTAGTATTTTGAATTTCTTTAACAATCGTATACCAGAAACAAATGTAACCTTTAATGTTTGCATGCTAAGAATGGCAAAATCATCGTTGCCACATTAGTGGAGGCTTCACACATACGCCGTTTCATTATTATAAACTGTTTCCATGAATTCTAGTTGTCATAGTAATGCAATAATGATAAAATTGCTTTAATATTTAAGTATATATACTTCCAATACATAGCCTAATTTCACCAATTTCAACGTTTTGTGTATAGTCTTATACCAGTTTGGAGGGTCAACACAAACCGAATGGCAACAGAGAGAGAGAGAGAGAGAGAGAGAGAGAGAGAGAGAGAGAGAGAGAGAGAAAGGAAGGCACAGGAACAGAGAAGGAAAGGGGTGGCGATGGAAGGGGGGGGGGGGGGGGGGGGTTAGGTGGAGCTTTTTACGCGTGTTCATATCCATTTCTGCATAATGGAGTTTTGTCTCTTGGTACAAGGACAAGTGTCGTTATTCTTTACGATTAGTGATTCACGATACCCTTATAAATTACAGCACTGGGTGTAATGCACTATAGCAAAATCTCGTTCTGTTACAAGTGTTCGTTACAGAAATAGGTATTGCCCAAAAACGTGCTTGCACTGTCTCTGAAACCCATAGTAGACATGCTGCTTAGTTGTCAATCAAGTTTATATAACCAAGTATTTTTTACAAGCTAGCTATTGAATAAATTTGTATTTTTCTCAGTCAAAACATATGCCCCTCAATGCTAACTTTCCTCTCTTAACGACTTTCTGGTCATTGCAAATTCGGCCCCATAATTTCTTATGGTGCGAAAACAGACAGAGGCCCAGGGACCGAAAACAATTGCGTCACACTATGGCGGTAATCCGGCAGTAAAACATCTTCTTATATCCAAAAAGTAAATAATAAATATATATATGTGCATTATGATTATAACAATTACATGAATAGCTGATAACAATCTGCATGAATAACTGGTAAACTGTTCTGCAAGACAGTTGAGTATAGCAATTATTTACAATAGGTACGAAAGTCAAGATGTCGTGACGTCATAATACAGAACTTAAAAGAACGTTCTAATTCCAAAAAATAATTACTTACATTTGAGTCAGAGTCTAGTTACTTTTTCAATAACGAATATTTTCAAATTGATCATCATAAATAGCTATGTAAAATATTGATGTTTTACTACTTATTTAAAAATTAGCTAAGAGCACGCTTCTCGTCATCTTCTACCAAAACAGCTGTTTACTCCTGGCTTGTTTGTTGGTGAGAAATCGTGTTTCGATTGTTGTGATGAAAGTGCTCCAGCGTCTGTGGGCACAAGTGGTGTGCGGATTTATCACAGGAAATGGTTAGTTTATTGACACAAGCTACTCCGTAAACATCGAGATGGCGTCAATCTTCTAAATACCTCGAGTTGTAAGTAAAAATGTTGAACGCGTTTTGGTGAGATTTGCACTACGTTTGAGACCGTTTTCAGTACCCTCTGTTTAAATCTTAAAATTTGGCCTTAATTTCTAACTTTGGAGAAAATACTTACTTCGAAAGGAGAGTAGAGGTATTTAGCTCCGTTTCTCACCAACAAGAAGTCGCGACTGATGCCCATCTCGGGTGTCAGGACGCATTATAATGTACTTTTTCGGAGGGTGGCAAGCGTTGAATGTAGGTGGCCTGGTTGGCCTGCCGTGGTGATCTACCCTAATCTTCCGTTTTACCAATTTTACCACCTACAGGCTATGCTTAACTGACAAACAGAAATTTTAAGATGCTACCTAATGATACTTAGGGTAAAGAAAATTTAGATAGGCTAGCTTACTAGGGAATTCAAAACGAACCCTCCTTTATTTGGCGTAAACATATGATACACTAGAATAGGTACATACCTACCTAATAGGGTAGGTAGACCCAGGCTAAATTAGCAATGCTTAACAAATACGAACTGGATATTGGTACGGCAGCCGTACCCCGATCTCGGTAGATATTGGTACGGCAGTGAATTGCGCATGCGCTAACCGTTGTTTACCGCCTCACGCATATCCAAAGACTATATACTGAAGTATATACACAGTCTTTGGGCATATCAGTGACAGCAAGAAAAATGGTGACGGAACAGCATGAACCGCGGAATAATACATTAGTTTTCGCCGAAAAACAGATGTTTTCAGGCTTTAACGAGCTGAAGAAAGCCATAGACATCTATGAAGACTCAAACTTTCAAAAATTGGGTAATTCATGGTATATACGTAGGTCACGAACGATCGAATCGGCCCTGAAAAGAATTCCGAAGAGGAGATTCAAAGAGGATTATATATAAATATATACACTACCATCGTACCTTTGGTGACTTTCTCGGCTCTTTATTCTGCCCGACGTCGGCAGCTGCAAGGGCCGTTATAGCTATACTTTACAATATTCTTTTAATTCACTTCATTGGGTATATTGCAGCTGTCGGAGAAGACGATAGAATTTACCAGGTCCATTAAAATCTGGATAGTGTTGTTTTTGTAGTACAAAAAAGCGGGACACAATTCACAAAAGCTAAACAAACAAACAAAAACAGGGGGAGGAACATTTTGCTAACTGAAAAAAGGGGGACAGATGTTCAAAAAGCGTGACTGTCCCACCTAAAAGCCGAGCTCTGGTTTACATAATACAGTATGATTAGCAAACTGGTAAACGGATACAGCTAACTGCCGTATCTACAGCAAGTCAAGACCGCAAATACAGCGCCAATGACAGAATCTGCCGTACCCTCACCGCACTATATTATTTGTACGGCAGGAAGTCTGAAATTGACGCATGCGCAATTCACTGCCGTACCAATATCTACCACGATCGGGATACGGCTGCCGTACCTATATCCTGTGCCTAACAAATAAGCCTCTCTTGTCCTACAAGTAACAGGATAACCTGGCCTAGGCTACACTTCAGTAAGTTAGTAATCTGGACTTATGATAGACTTCCCAGTAGTTTAGCTCAGCTACGATTGCCTACCTAGGCTATGATCGAGAATACCTAGCTAGCCTATCTGGTAGTAGTCTAGTAGGTACCATGACCTGGCTATTAGAAAACTAGCCTATGTTAATTCTGCCATAAGCTTGCCTGCACGGGTATTTTCATCGAGTTAATTAATTACTGCAACTCTGGAGGTACTACCTAGCTAAACTGGGATACGACATCTTGCAAGAAAGTTGCATCAGCCGCAGGAATCTGTCCCCCTTCACAGATGGTGCCGCAACAAAAGTAAATTTGTCCGTGATTATAATATACATTTATTTCGTGAGAACTTCCAAAGACATTTTCTTTCACTTGCCACTTACCCGATTTAAGATGGAGCTGTCACTCGGCACACGTTATACCTAAAGAATGTAGAGCTGTCAAAGAGAGAGCCGCAGCAGCAGCAGCAGCGTGTTGTTGCCGGGAAGTGAAGAAGAAATACGGCCTGCAGGTTTATTTTTTTTCTTCTCCCACAGATATCGTATATAACTAGATCACGTACTACGGTATCAAAATGTGACAGTTCATTTTTCACTTAAATGCTACAATATTCTTCTACGCCTTGTGCCTTTTTTATTTACTAACTCGCCTAATGTTAATTCTCCTGGCATATAAATGTATACTTTCTCTACTTAACAGGCTTTCTAATTAGTAGTGTCTGATATCAAATGCAATCCAGTTATAACGGGTTTATCGCCACTTTCGCTACAAGATTTTTCCGTAAAAGATTGGACGTTTCCACAGATTCTTGATCTCGGCACTAAAATTATAGGCAGCTGCAGTAACCACTTGACCAGCTCATGTCAATAAATAAAGCTACCTTTCCAATACCCGTTGGTTAAAGTGAAAGTGCTCATTATTCACGCTGGTATTCTGAAAGAAATGAACGCGTATCAACAGAAATAACGAAACATTCACGAACGGAATTGAGTGACGCAACACGTACTGACAATTGCAGTTTCCCTGGAACAACAGCGTAAAATTAAATATTTTTAGTTTTTGCATTTCTGGCAATGTTACCGAACCAAGATTAAACTGGACGCCTTCTGAAGCTCCTTTCACTAGAACTATGAGATCATAGAAAAGCACATATTTCTACATAGTGTATCACAGAAAAGCATATATTTCTATACACTCAGCAGAATAACTCTAAGTTAATTACAGTTATTACAATGAGTGCAAAGGATGAAATGGGGTTTGGAACAATAGACGTGCAACACGCTGGAACAAAATAATAGAAAAGGCATTCAGACAAAATGCACTTTATATACGAGAAGGGACAAAAGTCTTTAATTTTGAACCCATAAAGGGCATGTCTGACGAAAATAGGTTAAAGTATGTTTTACTGCATATGTAACAGGCCTGTACTGAGGAAGGGGGGGCGGGGGAGCCGGGGTTGTCGAACGAACAACCCCCCCAAAAAATTCTGGAAGTCCATATTTTCAGTTAACCAAAGTCAGTACTTTGAATAAAATCTAATCGGGTAGAAGTGCATAGACCAAACACCCAATTTTTCTTCTAAATATAACTAAAATAACATTTCCAAATATTTAATCTTGTATATATACCTATATACAGCTTTGGAAAAAACGAACAGCCACCCCCCCCCCACCCCTTTAAAATCTCTATAGGTACGGGTCTGTATAAGTCAGGTTTCCCTTCTTTGTGTTTAAACATCTTTTGGGCTCTTGCAACTCTTTTCTATCTGATCTGGCAGATTTTCCACCGGTTATGCGAGCTTGGCTATTATTTTTCTCCACAATCTTAACCTTCCCACTTATCATATCTATCACTTAAACTCTATTTCCAGATCGCCTCTCTGATTCCTAGTATTCCTTGGCCGCCGGGTACCCAATCATCTCGACCTATTCACCAGGCTGAACACATCTTGTCATTTGTAAGGAATATTTTAACCAAAGTGTCCGTCCTTCTTTTGATATATGATAAAAGGATATATACAAAAGGACAAACACTTTGGTTAAAATGTCGACCTTACAATTTCAAAGTACTTCCAATTTGTGGTAATATTCACGCTCTGAATGTTCTCGCTTGGACCTTAATATTTTTGTGCCAGACTTACTTTTCAACTTCCAAGAACTTGTCATTTATCTTATAATTGCTATTGTTTCCAGTTCACAACCACGTACCTCATAAAGGCATAAATTCCTTGCTCTAACCCCTGTATAGAAAACTTCTATATATTAACCACTACATATACACACACAGAAGGTATATCTAGCCTACAATGCAACTCCTTTACACACACAGACACACTGCATTTCCTGGACGGTAAAAGCCTCCCTTTCTAATAGCTTTTTTTTTTTTTTTTTTTTAGCTGTTTTTAGGACTTCCTATACTGTACTGTATTTTAACCAGTCTATTTTGTAATATTTCCACATGACAGAAACAGTCTCAAAACACTAAATTTCACCCTTACATATTGGCTAACATATTACCACTTTATGTAGTTCATACATCTGTAGTTCACACCTTTTCACACCATGCATATTATGGAGTCTAACTTATGCACTCAATATCCATACTTCACTCCCATCAAAGAGAATTACCTCGGCAATTCCTTCAATCACTTAAACTTTGGTTTCCATTGACACTTCAAGGAGGATACCAACCTTGTCTCATATAAATCTACTGGCCACACACTTCAGCAATCAGAGTTCATCTTACCATTCTACCTTAAGGTGACTGATAGTTTTTGACAAGAATCATCTCCAGCAAACCTGTGAGCCAGCCTGTGAGCAAAAAAAGAAACTATACACTTAAATAATGAACAGGGATGCAAGCTAAATGAGGCTGAAACAAAGGATGAATTAGTGAATTATTGGAGAACCATTTACAACAAACACGAAAATAAAATAAAGGAAATCTGGAACGAAGAGAAAAGGATGGAATATGAAAATGAATTGGCAGAAGATGATGATATCATAAGAATTGGAGACTATAGATTCCCAAAAGTACTAGGAGAACACATGGACCTGTTGATGGAATGCAAAAGGAAGATAATCCCAATGCAGGAACCTCTTATAACCAAGGAAAAAGTCATAGCTTGTCTAAGAAAGTTCAAAGCTAAAAAAAGCTGCAGGCCCAGTTGGAATCAAACCAGAGCTTTACAAAGCATTAATGAAGAGCAAAACCTGTATAGAAGTATTAGTTAGATGTTACAACAAAGAGCTAGAAATCAAAGAAAAGCCTGAATGTTGGAAGAAATCGAGAACGAAAATGATAGAAAAGTAAAGGAAACCAAGGGCTAAGGATTTAAGGCCTATAGCTTTATCAAATATATCATACAAAGTATTCATGATGCTGATAAAAGACGAAAATGAAGCACACCTCAGACTGAATGAACAAGATCACGAATGCCAAGCAGGATTCACAGGAGGGAGTGGGATAGAAGATAATATCCTTACACTACAATATTGTGGAGAAGAGAGCTACAGAAATAGAAAACCATTAATAGTAATAGCTATCGATTACAGTAAAGCATTTGACTCAGTAAAACGAGAAGTCATGAAACAGTTCAAAATACATCCAAAAATCATAGAGGCAGTAGTTAATATATATGAAGGGGATAGCACAATAATAGACCTAGGGGAGGGAGTTGAACAGGAAATGGGAATTACTAGTGGGATTAGGCAAGGTTGCACAGGTTCTACTTCACTTTTCAAACTGATGACGTATTTAATAATTAAGAAAATGGAGGAGGAAGGGACACGATTTGAAAATGAACTAGTAAAGATAGGGACACTTTTCTTCGCTGACGATGGGTTAGTTTTAGCAAGTAATATAGAAGATGCAAGAATAAATATAAAGATTTTAATAGATATAGGAAATAAATGTGGGCTAGAAATAAAGAGAAAAGCAGCATCATTATTTTCAATATGAAGGATAAACCAGAAGAGATAGAGAATATAAAAGTGAGGGAGAACATAACATATTCAGGAATAAAGATAAATGATTCTAGAAATCTGTTTAATAAGCTACAGAAAAAGGAAATGTTGAATAAAGGACAGAAGTTAGCCAACCTAACCTATTCCGTGATAGAAAAAAAGCTGCAACAAAGTTCTAATAGGTAAAACATTCTGGAAAAATATAGCTCTACCATCAGTCTTATATGGAACCAATGTGGTTAATCTAACAGACACAGAAATAGAAAAATTACAGAGAATAGAGAATGGGGTATATAGGAAAATATTAGGAGCATGTAGAAGTACAGTAGTAGCCACATTAAGGGGGGGAGATAGGAGCATCTTCCATGAAAAGTAGAATTATGAGTGGGAAGATAAGCTATGTAAATAATACTTTAAATGGACGGAAAGAGATACTGAAGAAAATAATTACAGATATGCAAGAAAAGGAAAGAAAATGGTGGGAAACAGTGGAAAAGTACATGCACGAAGTTAAAAATTTAAGAAAATTGGAATTAATGTCCAGAACAGAAATAAAGGACAAAGCCAGAATATGGGACACAGAGGTGGAAAGATGATTTGGAAAATAAAGTGATTGTGAATATATATAAAATGTGGAAGAGAGAAATAAAAGATTAAGAAATGAGAAATAAAAGATGAAGAAATTTATGATAAGTGCTTTTGTGATATTAATAACATGTGAAGAGAGAAATAAAAGATTAAGAAATGAGAAATAAAAGATGAAGAAATATATGATAATTCTACTGGCTCAATACTTCTCTTCAAAGCCAGAACCAACTCTCTTAAGTTAAATATAGCAAAAACGCACCAGAATGAGAACACCTGTTGTCCTTTTTGCCATAATACAGTAGAGGACATATTTCATTTCCTCTTATATTGCTGCACTTATAGAGAAGAACGTGTTAAAGCAATAGGGCTACAGCAACCCTATGAAGAGAAGGAGTGACATAGTTGGAAAATTTCTATTTACAGGTAACAACGAAATAAGAAAAGAACCCATATACTTGATGTGGAAAGAGAGAGAGAGAGAGAGAGAGAGAGAGAGAGAGAGAGAGAGAGAGAGAGAGAGAGAGAGACTCAATAAAAAAAAAACCCTAAGATTAAGAGGCGCCGTTGCAAAGGCATTGCCTCGACACGACCTATAACTACTACTACTACTTGGTGACTGAACATGGAAAAAGTACAGTGGAGGATGAGCAAACTCTTGACCGTTGACTGAAGATTGATCACGAACAAGATAGAAACTCATCTACCGATTTGTCAGCTGCTTCCACAGGTGAATGCAGTTGGTCTCATTCTTGTTTGTAAACCGATGTTTACAAAAGGACTAGCTTTCACGAACCTTTTCCTCCAAATCCACCTGTCTGGGGAAGGAAAGGCGATGGGGAAGAATGGAGAACCTATAGTATGCACTGCTCTGACCTTTTTTTTTTTTTTTTTCTCACCAGACGCCAGGTAGGCCTCCAGGCCTGTCAGTCGTCCTGCTTCAGGAACAGTCTCCATTCTTGGCGATCATCATAGAGCCTCATCTCATCAACTTCCCGCAAACTAGAGCCTCTCCTCTCTCTATGTTTTGTAGCCATCTCATTTTTGGTCTTCCTACCGGTCTCCTTCCTTCCGGTGTCCATTCCAAAAACCTTATAGGATATCGCTCCTCCTCCATTCTTTTGGTGTGTCCAAACCATCTAAGCTGTCCTCTCTCCACAAAATCTAGTATCCCCTCCACTCCCAGTTCTCTTCTAATGTCTTCATTTCGTAGCCTATCTAGTCTTGTTACACCTTTTATGAGTCTTAGGGCTTTCATTTCAGCTGCTTGAAGTTGGCTTCTAGTTCTTGATGTTAATGTCCATGATTCATGGCCATAAGTCAATATTGGTCTTAAAATAGAGAGGTATATTATGGTTTTCACTTTGCGAGGTATATTTCTGTCTTTCATTAGTGGGTAGAGCAGATACAGATTGTTACTGAATTTCTGTATTCGGGTAGTTGTTTCCAGTTTTGAATCGTTTTGGTCACTAAACTCTACTCCTAAGTATTTGAAATTTCTACACTGTTTCAATGTCTGACCTTCTAATTCTACATCTACCTTACTTGGTGTTCGTGATAAGTGCATGATCTCTGTCTTATTCTTGTTGATCCGCATTCCATTAGCTGTTAAGATCGCGTTCCAGTTGTTGACGTTTTCTTGGAGAGATTCTGCGCTGAGGGCTATCATTGCATGGTCATCTGCATACATAAGGTTGATGGTCATATCTGCAGCTTCATCCTCACCTAGTTCCCTCATACATTTATCTAAGAACAATATAAAAAGAAGTGGCGAAAGGACGCTGCCCTGTCTTACTCCTGACCTCTCATAACAAATCCTTTCCATACCTTCTAGGGTCAAAAGGGCTGACAGGGACATCTGCCACACTAGTCTCAGATGGAAAGCTCCTGCCAAACCATAACTGTCCACTTATTATTTGTTTAAGTAGCCATTTCCGACTAAGTCCAATTGGCTGTGTCCACTTAGATCCATAGTGTAGAACTCAAAGCTGTGGCCAGGTGCTTTGGAAGCAGTTTCATCAACTTGTCCCAACAATCCCTCACCTTCCATGGTCAGTGAATTTTCAATAAGGGTGATAGCTGAAGGAGGCAAAGCCCTTCTATAGCTAAAGGTCTCACTACCGAAGCATTCAGGATGGCTTCCTTACAGAATAAGCATACCATCTCGGTCCAAGGGTGTCAAGATCATGCCACTGGCTAAATATACCTTGTTTGTCACAAACATGTGCAGACAAATGCGCAACAGCAACATTCAGGACAATTTCATACAAGAATCCCTATTATTCTGAACATCCATCAAGAGGTTTAAAATTTTTACAAAATCTAGTTCCATGACCAGGATAGCAGCAGCAGCCAGAGGAGATTGTGCAGTACCCATCGTTTATCTTTATATTTACTTAACAAGAACTAAAAACTTTCATACGACCATTAATTGGTGTCCTTCCCACGGATATAGGCACCTCCCAATGCAAACTGTTTCCATTCAGATTTACCATAAAAAGTGGTAAACTTCACTACAAAGTTTTTACCCACATAGAATGATCTTAACAGGGTTGGTTGACCAACCCTATCCTCCTCCTTGATTTACGAAGTTTAGCGTGCCATGCGTAAAACTCGTAAATTAAACTTCCGTCCATTCAGAGATTAAACCAGTGAAGAGGAAATTGGAGTGATTGGACAGCAATATATAGTCTGTCCAGAAAATGTTGATGAAAAGAAAGGACAAGGTAGAACAGTAACAGGAAACTGGAGTGATTGGACAGCACGATATATATCCAATATTGAAAAGAATGGACCTGAAGATGTACTATACGTAGTAAAAGGTGAGGGGATAGGCAGCAAGATTGAAGGAAATTTAAATGGGAAAATAAAATGCTAAAATGCAAGTAATAGTTAGGTGTCAAAAAAGAATGCTGCACACACACACTTCAGTAATTATGGGTATCTACAGTGCACTATGATACCCAGTTCGCACATGAATTTTGAAAGTAGTCATACATCATTTTCTTATTACAGCACCTTAGTAACTTTGTAATCATACGTAAGACTTTGCCCCACTAGTTATCAATTAACTATCTTCCATGTCAATGCGTCCTTTCAAGCCAGCTGTATTGTCTGCCTTGGATCTAACCCCTACAAAAACATAGGTAACATATAAAATAAGCAGACATTACTAAAGTCCTTAGATTTCAATGGAACTAAGATACTTTATTGCTGGGATAGAGTTGAATCTGGCATTGCCCAATACCTGCAGTTGAATCTTATTCACCAGTGCAGTGTTATAACCATCCTCAAGATGTTTCAACCAGACTAAAACGCCCTTCTCACCAAACTACCCGAATTTAGACTCGTTAATAGAATAGAAAAGAAATGATGATTTACTAAATGTACCCAACTCGAAGAACAAACCTATCACCTTGTATAAGGATAAAAGTAAACACCATATACTCAAGAGGCCTTTATTTCTATTCAAACCTTCGTGCTTTCTCTTGCCTTAGCCCGCTCAAGCTTGGCAATCCTAGCAGAAGACTTAGAACCAAGAACACCACCACCCCAGTTCTTACGAATTTCTTCGTAGCGGTCATTGTAATTGGTCTTGATGGACTCTATGATCTTGTTCAGAGCAGTACGATCCTGTGATTCAACCTGAAATAATAATCCATAAAATTACATGAAAAATTTAAATACTACTAGTATGTAAATATATAAAATATGGTTTCACATACCAACAATTACAAAAGCTGTGAGCTTACAGCTTTGTAATTGTTTGGAGAGTCACTTATGTGAAAATGACACTTACATTCTTAATGCTACTAGTATGTAAATATGACAGTAATTACACTCTTAAAACAAAGGCAAACCAAATGCTACTGTAAAAGACTTACATCTGTGATGGCAAGTGCTGTGGCAGTCTTCCTCCTTACAACTCTTCCCAACCTAGCCTTGTTTTTAACAATGCAGTATGGGACTCCCATTTTACGGCACAGAGCAGGAAGGAACAATACAATCTGGAAAGAGGTCAGAAATGAATAAATACAAGGCCTAAAATTTAATAACTGAAAATCAATTTAAACTTATCAGGTTAAGTCCATTGACTTCAGATTGATCAGGTGAAGAGATTCATGATGTCATCATTACATAATTTAAAATCTATTGTCATTCAAAACTATGAATAGTGATTACAGCTAAAAACACAACAGATGCTAGACCCAAATAAAACACTAAATTTTCCAACTAAAGTTTGTTTATATATATATATATATATATATATATATATATATATATATATATATATAAATTTTTTAAATAAAAAATTGAAAAAAAAAATTAAATAAATAAATCACTGGAGCGACTACATATCCAAAGACGATGAACAGTGCTTTGAGCCTTATCCGCATATTCAAAGATTATTGGCAAGCACAGCATGTTCTGGCAAGAGGTAATGTTGCGCTGTGCGCTAGCCACAGGGGTTAAGTAAGGCCGTGGCGGAACTACGGGAGCTCCAACCGCCGTGTCAGCCTTCACATCAAATGAGTACTTAGAAAAATTTACGTTTCATGGGAAATATCGGCGGATGGTTATTTTGGTGCAAGTTGGTCGGATAAGTGACTTTTCAGGTTTATTTTGGAATTCTGGACAACTTTTATTCTATGCATTTTGTTACTTGGGGTAATGGTTTTGGAAGTGTAGGATCTGTAAACTACCCGAATCACTTACCTCAATAGGATCCACATCACTAGCAATGGCTACCAGCTTTGCCTTCTTCTGTTCCACCAAAGTGGTGATATTGTTGATGCCCATACGGACAGTTATTCTGCGCTTTGTTGGCTTGTCGGGCTTTCCCTTTGCACGAGCCACAGCACGCCTGTGGAGCCTGACTTTCCTGGCTGCCTTGCTCTCTGGGCGATACTTGTCCATTAGCCTGATCAACTCAGTAGCTGGAATAAAATTATTGAACTCTTAAAAACTGGAATAAAATTAAAACAGACATTCACAGCAATTCAATAATCATAAATATTGGTTTAACCTTTCATCACTCTTGAACTGTTAAGCCTTCTACATTCACACAAAAGATTAAGATTTATGCTACCTTCATTAAATTGCATCCAGCACCACCTCTACTTCACTAAGAGGTCTATGGATGACTTACAAATAGCAGCACCCAGCACCACCTCCACTTGCAAGAGGTCTATGGGTGACTTACGCATTCAATTATTCCCAATGTAGCTCTGCAGAGCTAGAATCAACTAAGGATACCTTGCTGGCGCTGAAGGGCTTGCTTAAACTGGTGAATGGGTGGGGGAACCTTCAGGCGCTGCTGCAACACTGCCTTCTGACGCTGGAGACGCACATACTTGGGCCATCTCAGGAACCTGCTCAAATCACGCTTTGGCTGAATATCACCACCTGCAAGAAACCAATCACACTCAGTGCTGATGTCCACAAGAATTTGGGTTTGTTTTAGCATACACTTTGGCAATCATCCACCACGCTAAGCTATTTTGCTAAAAAAGATTTACACTTACCAATACCGAAGTTTCTGGGACGCTTCTCAAAGAGAGGATTAACTACCTTCTTTGGTGGGGGAGGCTTCTTAGTAACAAGGGGAGCAGCAGCAATCTTCTTCCCCTTGGGGGTAACCTTCCCCTTCCCTTTTCCTTTTAGCTGCAGAGAGAAAAGAAAGAAGAAAAATTAGAAATTCTAAAGTATGTTCTACACAAAGCAGCATATAATGGGAATAAAACCAAAGTTTAATGTTGGAAAATCAGCAAGTACACTGACACAGCCCAATCACGACTATCTGATAGCTTATGAATGGGCCAAATGTACACCTAACTTTTAATTACTATGGACAATCAATCACCAAAATCTACCTCTACTGTGTACATGGCCTATAGAAAAAGTCACCAGAAAAACCATAGGAAAAATCTATTTTTGGTAATTGCTGTTGAACCCTCAGGAAGTAACATTTCCCTGGTCTAACCTGAGGTCCATGGTGACTAGACTAAGGTCAAATTATTCTCTTTTAGCTGGTCTTGTGGCCACCATAACTTAATTACTTATTCCCCCCCCCCCCCCCCCCCCCCCCGACTTCTTTTATCTGGATTCACACAATTCTTACCTAACGTACTGTAAAACTTAGTATGTCAATACAAGGACAAGCAAACAAACACATCTTTAAGCATTAGCAGTAATGGCTTACAAGTGACCAATATACAATAAGAGCTATATAACCTACACAGTAGAGTAGAGCTCTTAAAAACTAACATTTTGAAGCCAATACCTCTAGTCACAAACAAACTTTTACTTATATACTTATTTATAAGTTGCTTAAACCCAATTTTCTCTTCCATAAAAATCTAAACTTTTCTCAGTCTCAACTTCATCTTACCCTGGCGCCTGAAATTACTCATGTTTGCGCATTTGTGTTTTCGTTGCAGACTATTCCTAACAAAATTGATTTTTTTTATTTCCATATTTTTGGAGTGGTTTGAATGCCCTCCACTCCAAAACTATGGATTTCCAACAAACACCTGAAACTGCACAAAAATAAACTGGCAAACTATTTCAACATCCAGTTTAGGATATTCGCTACCACATTAGCATCACTAATCGCATATACTCTACAACAAACAGACTACTAAATTCATTCTGCTGATGACAGTACTATGTAAATGTCACCCAATGAACCCTCATAGTGCCTCACCTCCGATGTCAAGATGGAATTATAAGATAACCTAATACATACAGGGTCTACTTGAGGACAGCAGTCACCGTGACCAAGGTAGGGACATTAATGTTCCTAAGCTTCTGAAGACCCCCTCCTCCTACTACTAAATAACAGGGGTGGTAGATCTATATTACTAATCCGCAGCGGCCTAGACCATGGCAGTTGCAGTTTTTCTATGCAGTTTTACCTCCTGAACAAGAATTTTAAGTAATATTTATTCGGACGACTGTAATCAACTGCCCAGGGGCCAGTACTAAACACAGCGAAATACATTAGATGCCCCAATCCCTAGTGGATGTCGTATCTGTGGTTACGTTCCTTGCAGTCTGTGCGGACTGCTTCTGAAGAAATACAGTGAATAGAGACCAAAATCTATATAATAACAATCCATTAAGCACTGTGGTGTTCCAATTGTGATGGCAGTAAAAATAAAAACCACCGATTTAAAGGTAAAAATGAATTCAGTTCAAACTATGACCCCAGGAATAACAAGTTTCATAATTTCACTAATATAGGCAGCAAAATGTTGTTTTACTGTGCTGATTACAACTGCAATCTTGAGTACGATCAATAAACGTTACATATGTACGCCACATCGGATTTCAAAACTGCCTTGAAAACATTTTACGAAGAGCGTCACATGCTTATTTTAGTTCGTAAGGGGCTTTCATATATCACATTCTTGTTTCATCAATTAAATAGTGAATAAGACCCGTCCAGCATGATGATGGTGGATTGTCCGTGATTTCTTACCCTATGTATTTTGTATAAGGTAAAAACCCGCATGGTACAGGGTGGACCATGTACGATCAATGTGTACAACCCCAAGAAAGTACATTACAACGCGTCCTGACACCGGAGTAGAGGTCTTAAGCTCCGTTTCTCACTAACAAGAAGTCGCGTCTGATGCCCATCTCCAATGTCACGACCCGTTATAATGTACTATTTTTGGGGTTGTACACATTGATCGTACGTGGTCCACCCCTGTAACATGCGGTTTTTTTTACCCTATTTAAAAAAAAAAAAACATTATAGTGGACGGTCCCCTTAATAGGTATCCATATATTTCCTATACACTGGGCTACTTGACCTACATGCTATCAATATTACCCACATTTAGTATTTATCATTAATTGCAAAATGCCCACAAAGGCCATGTTCTTTTAAGTGACATGCAGAGTAACAATCTTTCTTCATTTCCTTAATCACTCAAAAGATAAGGTAAGGCTGCATGACCCTCGTGGCTGACCACCCTAACACGTGCAGGCCAAGGTAGGTTATGTATGACCTATGGTCGGTTGTCGAAACCTAGCCTATGCCAAATCAATGCTAACCTAATATCAATGCTACAGCCTACTGGTCGTGTCTTAAGAGCAGACGTCCCTTCTAAATTAGGGTCAGATTGTTCGAAATGGGGTTAGGATTGATTATCGGTTGCTAGTAATGTTAGGCTGGTTCAAGCTGAAAGTTCTAGCATGGCCTAAAAAGTAATTAAATCACAGTCTACATTGGTAACATCATGCAATCTTTCTTTATCTTTGCATACTATATTCCTAAATTACGTTAGGCTACGACAATGCAACATAACCTAGGCTGTTCTCGGCACTAATTTTCACATAGCCTAACCTATAGAACATCTGTAATTTTTCAAAATCTGTTCTGTATATTACAGGGTGGATTCGCCTTCACGCATGAGCATTATTTGCTAAATACTAACTACGTAAATTACTCTCTCAGTAGCATATGCTACGACAACCGATGGCTACCCTATACTAGGGGTAGGCTATGACAAGGCTACGCCAACCGTATCCCTAAGCATTTTGGTAGATCCAAGTAATAAATCCGGGTAAGATATTTCTTTATAAATCACGCCCTGATTATTTAGGGGCTTTTGAATACCAAAACCACACTGCAACCTAGACTCATACCACTGACTGTAATCACCGGCATGGAAAGTTTAGTTAAGTAAAATGTGGCCAACCTAAAAATCACATGTCATTTCACTATATCAAATACTTATTGTAAAACCTCACATCACTTGAATGCTTTCATATCAGGAGAACGAAAAGTGCCACTACAAAATACTTACTTTTTTCTGCACCATCGTTCACCACGTAATAAAACTAACAACACGAGAGAGTGACGTTCACCCTCAAAGATGTCCGCCACGTGAAAGATCGGTTTGGCGAGCAGAAACAAGAACCAACAGCGC